>NC_134101.1:153127333-153436083 GCF_000715075.1 Nicotiana tabacum
ACTATTCAATTGAAGCTGGTTCTGCTGAGACTTTTCCCTCTGTTTGAGTCTGTTGCTGTTGTTGCATCTGTTTTGATCTCAACTCAGTTCTTTAGCCCTTTTATTTTTTCTATTTGTCACCAGGTACACATCCCTGATCTTAAACATGTAAAGAGTGGTTCATGAAGTGTTTTTTTGAAGAAAGATGAAGACTGTTGTTTTCCTTTATCAAATGTTCCTTTCCTTTATTTTCTTTCTTAACTTGATGTTTCAATTTCTTTATCTTAGCATGTTTAAAGTGAGGTTGTGCTGTGAACATTGAGTATTATATTGAAACTGCAATAGGACTATTATTTAGTATTTACTGATTTCCGTTTACTTAATTCACAGGCTCTGTTATTGTTAGAAGTGTCAATCGATTTTAAGACCCATGAATATGTTTGTAAGTTCAGATTACATGAATATTGTGTTAATTACAAAGTCAATATAGTTAGAATTGAGAATGTGTTTGGAGTGGGAGTAGGGAAATTTATCATGTTAAAATGCAATAGGTTTGCTGCTGGTATGGACTCGAACTCGAGTCTGATTCTCTGATTTTGGGCTTGGGCAATATTTGGGCTCTCAAGTCTGGGTTAAGTCTAGTATTCCATACATCATATGTTCGAATTCATTTATGCATAAACTTTGAACTTGGTTTACTGATTTCAGGGAGCTAATTAGCTTAGTGTTTTCCATATTCACACATAAGCTCTTTAATGTTTAAAAGGTCGTAAGCGAAACTTGAGTTTAAAATCAGATTTGAAAACTTGTGAGTTTGATTTTAATGTTTGCATTTGGTTTTTCTGATAATGTTTAGGGTCGTGTAGTCTTATTAAATGGTGGGCAACTTGTACACATACTTTGTTAACACAATTGGGATTTTTTTTTCAAGCATGTTCTGACCTCTGAATGTAATTCTCATATGTGCCATGAGTATCAATATTTGTTTCAAAGTTAGAAATTATATGGATGCGTTACTATTGCAACACTAATATGGCTATCAACCCAGGACCGCATGCGCCAAGCTTTCCTCTTTGTGTTAAAATCTCAATCTTGGCTCATATGGCAAGCCCAACCGTGCCACCACTCGTATTTCTTTGCAATTGGTTATTGGGCCTCAAGACAGGCCCAAGCTTTGAGAAAATGAAGATAGATTAAGTTTTGCTTAGTACTGGCATTGTGATTAATAATCTGAGTTTGAGCATCAATTTAGGAATAGTTATAATTTCCTTGAGCCTTATTTAGTCAGTTTAATTAGTGGAGGTAAGACATATTAGATAACAATAATAGTTTATGGCCCTCGAGAGTTTAATATTGAACTTCCCTTAAAACTAGAACTGAGGTGTGTCGTGACAAATAAAATCTCAAAATGCATGGCCCTCATTTAATTAATTTTTTATCCTCAGAATTCGATGCGCGCCATTTAGTGAATTTCCACGGCCCTCGCAAATTTAAAAATGCGTAGTTGCTTTAGGCGCGTAATTTAAAATTACTTTCCTAAACTCGGGTGTGCATTTTTGTAACTCAAATCCAAATCTCAACAACGTCAAACAAAACGTGTCATGGACCGCGGGTGCATTTATGTGACGTAGTTCAAGATGTGTTTTAGACGACATTGAATCTTTTTAAAAATAATTAATTAAAGTGGTTATCAAGTAAAATTGAACCATAGGTTAAAGCATGTACTAAAATCAGATAATATGCCAATAATAATAGTTGAGCGACCGTTCTAGAACCACGGAACTCGGGAATGCCTAACACCTTCTGGTGGGTTAACAGAATTCCTTACCCGGATTTCTGTGTTCGCGGACTATAATACAGAGTCAACCTTTTCCTCGATTCGGGATTTGAACCGGTGACTTAGGACACCATAAACTTTCCCAAATGGCGACTCTGAATTTTAATAAAATAATCCCATTTCGATTGTCACTTTAAGTTGGAAAAAACTCCCTTATATACTCCCTTCCGGTGGTGTAGGTAAAAGGGAGGTGTGACAGCTCTGACTACTCTGCTGGGGATCGAACCTAGAATCTCTGGTTCAGGGTTCAGAATTCAAGCTTAGATGATTTGTTATATTTGGCTTTATTTATTATCTGATTTTATTACATGTTTGGGCCTAATGTGTTAAATGTTGCTTTTACTGCTTTGATATTATTTGAACTGTACATATTATCTGCCGAAATTTTGAGGAAAAAAAAGAGAGAAATTTTTGTTTGTTTTTAAAAAAAGGTTTGCCCGAACTACGCCAGTTTGATTCTCACCGGATGTGGGATACGTAGGCAATCCCCATCGGGTCCAACTTCCTTTTTTGCAAAAAATAGCCCAAAAGGCATCAAACTTTTCTTACTTTGTTGGAAATAAGTAAGGTGAAGCCATTCTTGTCGAAAATAGCCGAATGTCCCCAAAAGGACGCTGGAAGGCTATTTTTTGCAAGAACAACCACCTTTGGTCTCTTTTTGATATTTTTGGCCGGTTAGCATGCACAGACTTAAAATCTTCCCCGTAAGTGCTGAAAGGCCGTATTTGCAAAGCCAGGTTTTATTTTGAAATGAAAATTTGAAAAAGAAAAGAGAGAAAAACAGTGTTAACTTTGTTTTTGAGTCAAATGAGTCTTGATTTTGCTTAATCACCCTAATAAATGTGCAGAATGAGCACGAGTCAAAGTGTGCCAATAACAGTCATGAACAAGATCCCTTTGGAGTTGCATATGTGGTAGGAAGATCTAGGTAAATCAGAGCAAGATAAGGTCAATCTACATTTGGGAGGCCTCGCCGGGTTGTTGAAGATAAGGCCTAGATGAGACATCATAAAGGCGTTGGTTACGTTTTGGGACCCAGCTCACAACGTCTTGCATTTCTTGAATTATGAACTCACGCCCACCTTGGAAGAGATAGCAGGTTATATGGGAAGTACTGATGGTCTGAGGCATAAGTATCTGATCGCTCCAAGTGCCGTTAACTCTCACAAATTCATGATTTGCTACAAATAAGCAAGGGAGTCCCATACTCCGAGTTGGAGGATGGTTTTCCCACTCTACATTTTATATACCAGAGGTACGGGCATGTAGGAAGATTCAACAACCCGGAAAGCGGGGTTTGTAGCAAAGGGAACCGAGCAAAATGGGATGAGCATAGGCGTTTCGCTTTCATGGTAGCTTTTTTAGGCCTCGTGGTGTTTCCCCGGAAAGATGGGAATATTGATCTGCGGGTGGCTGGAGTTGTAAAAGTCTTGATCCCCAATGCCAAGAGCACCCTTGCCCATATGATAGTATCTGAGATATACCGAGATCTCACAGCTTGTAAAGATGGGGCATATTGCTTTGAGGGATGCAATTTGCTACTACAAATGTGGATGATCGAACACCTGTGTCACCGCCCTCAGTATATGAGTTGTGAGACCACAAATAAAAGTTGCGTTAAAGAGTTCGACACAAGGATTTCAGGGTTAAAGTTCCCAGATGGGTTTGGAGATTGGGTATCCCGCCTTCGCTCCATTACTTCAAGGCAAATAGAATGGACACTAGGTTGGCTTCCTGTTGAAGAAATTGTGTATATGCCCGCCACTGGTCCTTACTTCCTCCTAATGGGTCTTTGAGGAATTCAACTTTACGCTCCATATCGGGTAATAAGACAGTTGGGAAGGTGTCAGGTGATGCACCCAGATGAAGATCTTAGTGTTTATGCGGTCGAGGTAAGCTCCGACGGCCAATTTCATGAAGAAACAGTTCGTTCTATTTGGAACGAGTGCCAGTATTTGACAGAAAACACTCGAGTGCGTGACCTATATAGAGGCGAGGTCTCACCTACCTATATTTCCTGGTACATAAATAAGAACGCCACAAGGGCTGAACCTGAAAGACCAGCCAAAAGCCTCACATTTAGGAATTCGTTGAGGCGTCACAAGAACAGTGGGCTTGGTTGGCCAAGGAGAATAAGTACAGGGCCACAATAGGAAAACTGGAAAAGCAAGTCAGGGATCTCCAATTCAAGAATGATTTGCAAGCCGCGGCAGATGAAGGTGAAAAGGAAATGCTAGCCAAAGAAAGTGAGGCCCTTCGAGCCCAGATTCGAGAAATGAAAACAGTAGCTGAAAATCCTACTAGAAGTGCAAAAGATGAAAAGCTTATAAAGAACTTTAGGTAGAAGGTGGATGAGTATGGTTTTGATTTGAACAAAGTAGAGGGTGAACTAGCCAGGGCTGGAACAAAATTGGCTAAGAATGCGGAAGAACGAGCGTGCTTGGTTAAACAGTTAAAAGAGAAATATGACAATGAGATTGTGGGGTTGAAGAAAAGGGTTACCATCTTTGGGAACAAAATGATCAAACAAGCAAAAGACTTTAAGGCAGAAAGGGAACAATGTTACGTAGCGATGACACAGTTAGAAAGAGATTTGCAACAACTTCAAGAATAGAATCATGTAGACGAATAAACTTTGGAAGACAGGGCCCAACATATTGGGCGTTTTTTGCAAGAAAATGGTGTCATAAGAGAGAGAGTCATAAGGATCGCCAACTACATCGCGATGAAATGTAGTAGTTGTGAGGATATGACTAGATCCATGTTCTTTGCCACTGCAATGACCTTTCTTCGCCATATAATGGAAGATCTCTACCACCTCCAAGGGGATTTAGCGCGTAGGCCCATGGCGAGACCGAATGATGTCCCACAGGCCCTAAGAGCAGTTGAGGCGTTGATGTATTCGTGATTTTCATTGAAGTCTATTAGTCTGTTTTCGAGTATATATTTTCATCTTTCTATTTGAGTTTGTATTTTCATTTTTTCATCAAAGTTTGTTAGTGTCTTTTTGAGTCTGTTAGTTTTTTAGTCGTTGTAATCAAAGCATTTGCTTTTTATGAAAATTTGAAAATTCCAAAATATTTTTCCCCAAAACTATGCTTGGTCTGATTCATGCGGGGTCATGATACGTAGGCAATCTCCATAGGATTCGACCATAACCAAAAGAAAGAAAAAGAGTGATAAAAAAGGGAAGAATAAGAGAGAGAAGGAAAAGAAAAAAGAGAGCAAATAAGAAACAGTGAGAAGGAAACAATGGCAAAGCAGGAAAGAGTCATGAGAGAATAAAAACAAAGAGAGACCAAGCAAGGAAAGACAAGAATGAAAAAGAAAAAAAGAGAGAAAAGAGAAGTTGCAAATGGAAATAAGGAAAGTTGGGATGACGCAAGCAGTCGATCAAATGAATAATAGAAACGGTTAACTGCTTAGGTGCATTCACTCCTCAAATGTGCGGTTGCTTATCTGATAAAGCCCTAATCGCTAACAAGTTTGTTATTGATGAAATTATAGTTCAGGCAGGTGGTTAGTTTGATTGGCATTCTGGCAACTCACTCCTATAACACCAGGTCCAAAAACAAATTGATCATGGCCAATCTGGAACTTGAGGAAAGCATTGTCGATCCGTCAAAATAGGTGAAAGAATCGGAGGTTAATTTGAGAGATGAGTTGTATAAGCTGAAGCAGCAAATGGCTGAAATGTACCAAGCATGGGCAAAAGGGCACCCACCGCCAGTTTACCCCACCAACCCTGTTTTTATCCCGCCATTGGCTCAGTCCCAGGAACCTCCCACGGTGAACTCATCTCCGGCCTTTCCCCTCTACCAACAATGCCACGACACCACTTCCCATACATCACAAGCTCCACCGCCCAAACAAGTCCCGTACCCTCCTCCACCAGTCACTCCTATTTTTATGGCATCCCCACCTGCTACATTACACCGATCCACTAGTGAGCCTCTATTCCAGACTCACGACAACCAGTATTACCCCCTTGAGCCCACTTTCAAGGTTCCCGAACCCTATTCCTACGCTCCTTATTTTGACCTCCCTGCGGAAACCGAAAAACCATCTAAAAATACCGAACAGGAGGAGATGTTTAGGAAAGTTAAAAGCCTGGAACAGTCATTCAAAGACATGCGAGGGTTGGGAGGTCATGTAAGTGTGGCCTACAAATACCTATGTTTGTTTCCAGATGTGAAATTGCCGGCAGGGTTTAAGATGCCCAAGTTTGATTTGTATGATGGGCACGGGGATCCAGTGGCGCATTTGAGAGGTTTTTGTAGCACAATGAGGGGAGCTGGCGGAAAAGACGAGCTGTTAATGGCATATTTCAGTCAGAGTCTGAGTGGATCAGCGCTGGAATGGTATACTCGGCAGGATCACGGAAGATGGTACACATGGGATGATCTAGCCCAGGCATTTTCTTGTCACTTCCAGTACAATCTAGAAATTATTCCGGATCATCTTTCTTTGACGAAATTGGAGAAAAAGCACAATGAAAGTTTTAGAGAGTATGGTTTTAGGTGGAGAGAGCAGGCAGCAAGGGTTGACCCTCCAATAAAAGAAAGTGAAATGTTGGATTATTTTCTACAGGCTTTAGAACCTACGTATACGGTCATTTGGTATCAGCTATAGGCAAGTCCTTCAACAAAGTGGTAAAGATGCGGTATGGTAGAAGAAGGGCAAAATACAAACAAAATCACGAGTTATTCGGCTATTAAGGCAACCACACAGGCCATTCAAAGCAGAAATGGGGGAGTTATTGGAAAGAAGAAGAAAGAGGATATAGAAACAATTGATTTAGGAGCTTGGTTCGGAACCAGGGGTTCACCTCACCACTATCATCAGACTCATCCCCACCACCAAACCTACCCCCATACCCCGTATAATCCACCCTAACACTACTAGCCACCACCAGACCCCCATTTTTCTGTCCACCATGCCCAAACATACAGCCAACCTCTGGACCACGCACAATGGCATGCGCCAGTCCCACAAAATACATACCCAGCTCCACAAAATGCCTATCTACCCCTAAAAGTCTACCAGAACCCTCCTGGATCAGGTTTCTGGCCCAACCAAGCATTTAAGAACGTGAGGGTGCAAAAGAAGAAAACCTTCACTCCATTGGGAGAATCCTATACCAGTTTGTTCCACAAGTTGAGACAATTGGGTATGCTGAGTCCGATCGAGCTAAAACTGCCAAACCCTCCCCCCGAGGAATCTTGATCACTCTATGAGTTGTGAATATTGTTCTGGTGCTCTGGGGCACAACAAAGAGAAGTGCTGAAAATTGAAAACAGCAATTCAAGAGCTCATTGATACTAATCGGATTGAGGTCCAAGCTCCGGAGGCGCCCAATATCAACCAGAACCCATTGTCGGCCCATCCCGAGACAAATATAATCGAGATAGTGCATAGGGGAGGGGAGCCCAAGAATCTTTCACAGACCATCATAATGATTCGGTCCAGTGAAATCAGGCCGGTTGAAAAACCAACAAGTGAGAAATCAATGATCCGGTTGAGTGGGGCAAACAATGAACCATCTGCAGTAGTCAAGAAGGGGACCCCAAATGATGTGGCAGTAAAACAAGAAAGAGCAAAAGTGGTTGTGCCAGGAGTGGTGAACAAGCCGGTTGTAATCGTGGAGGGTGCCTGCACAGATCCTATCATTATCAAGCCGGTAACTCAATTGTCGATAGTCAACAGCAAGGCGGTCCCGTGGAACTATGAACGAGTGACAGTGACTTACAAGGGGAAAGAGGTTAAAGAAGAAGTTTGTGAGACCCATGGTTTGACTCGATCGGGGAGATGCTTTGCCCCCGAAGAGTTGAGAAAAACTAAGATCTCCAAAGACAACTCGGTGCTAGTGAAGAAAGCTATGATCGAGGAAGAAGCAGAGGAATTCTTGAGAAATATGGAAGTGCAGGACTATTCCATTATGTAGCAGTTGAGGAAGACACCGGCTCAGATTTCACTATTGTCATTATTGATCCATTCAGACGAGCACCGTCAGGCTTTGATGAAGATATTGAATGAGGCCCACGTTCCTGACAAAATCTCAGTAAACCACTTGGAAAAGATAGCTAACAAGATATTTGAGGTAAACAGAGTCACTTTTTCTGATGATGAGTTGCCCGTGGATGGTACTGAGCACAATAGAGCCCTCTATCTTACGGTGAAATACGAAGATTCCGTGGTTATCCTGGTATTGGTCGACAATGGTTCTAGTGCAAACATTTGCCCTCTCTCCACTCTGAACAAGTTGAAGGTGGATGATGAAAGAATTTACAAGAACAATATCTGCATTCGTGGATTCAACGTTGGAGGGAAATATTCAGTTAGGGACATAGTGCTTGAGCTTACAATAGGGCCAATTGAATTTACCATGGAGTTCCAGGTGCTCGATGTGGCTGTTTCTTACAATCTGTTGTTAGGTGATCCTGGATTCATACTGCCAAAGCGGTCCCATCCACTCTGCATCAAATGGTCAAATTTGAATGGGATAGACAGGAAATTGTTGTGCACGGCGAACACAATTTATGTGTTCTCAGTGATGCAATTGTTCTGTTCATAGAGTTTGAAGACAACAAGGGGCCATGGGTTTATCAGGGTTTTGACACGGTATCGATAGAGAAAATTCCAGAAGGGAAGTGCGTTCCAACTCCGAGGGTAGTTGTTGCATCAGTTATGGTAGCCGTTGAAATGTTGAAAAATGGTTTTGTACCGGGCAAAGGTTTTGGTGCATCTCTGCAAGGTATCATACAATCGGTGTCCCTCCCTGAAAACTTTGATACATTTGGACTGGGGTTCAAGCCCACAGTTGCGGACATAAAAAGAGCCAGAAAGTTGAAACAAAGGGCATGGGTCCTCCCAAACCCTATCCCACGTCTCTCCAGATCATTTGTCAGGCCCGATACCAAGAAATGCCCAGCAACAAGAGTTCCCAGTTCTGTGGTTGGTCCTGATAAGGAGTTGCTTTAAAGGTTTGAGAAATTATTCGACGAGGTGAACATGGTCGAAGCTGGAGAGGGTTCTAGCAAGGTGGATGTGCAATTTGTTGCGCCTAGTGCAAAGATTAACAATTGGGAAGCTACTCCTCTCCCCAACAGGAAGGAGTTTTAGTAGTTTGCTTTGATTTTCTTTCAATTTATCTGGATTATTCCAGGGTTGTAATTCAGATTCTATGTTCCGTCCGTTTGCATGTATAAACCTTGTTATCTTTAATTTCAATGAAATGCAATTTCCCTTTTTCCTCATTCCTGACAGTTTTATTTTTGTTTTCTTTTATTCCTTGTACAGTTCTTTTTATGCTGGTTTCAATAACATGACATGCATGAGGAATCTTCGGCCCAGTCTTAAAAGACAATCTAATTCTAAAATAGTAATTCAAGAAATAAAGTGTGATGATGAATTACAATACGATGAAGATGAGGCCTTTGAAGAGATTAGTAAAGAACTAAGCCATTTTGAAGAAAAACCCAAAAAATTTCGAAAATGATTTTAGTATAAATTTTGACTTTATTAAAATTAAATTTCAGATACAAAATGAGCACTACACAAAGCCCCTCATCCACAAGTACGGAGGAATTTTTATGTCATATGACGACATGCCGGGTTTAAGCACTAACTTGGTGGTTCACAAATTGCCCACTGACCCGATATCCCCTCCTGTCAAGCAGAAGATGATGAAGTTTAAAACTGATATGAGTGTGAAGCTCAAAGAAGAGGTCACCAAGCAGTTCGATGCAAAAGTCATTCGGGTCACTCGGTATCCCACTTGGTTAGCCAATGTAGTACCTATGCCAAAGAAGGATGGCAAGACCAGGGTGTGTGTTGATTACTGTGATCTCAACAAGGCGAGCCCCAAGGACAAATTTCCTCTGCCAAATATCCTCATTCTGATTGACAATTGCACCAAACATGAGATTAGGTCCTTTGTGGATTGCTATGCGGGCTATCATCAGATCTTAATGGATTAGGAAGATGCAGAGAAGACAACATTCACCACGCCATGGGGAACATATTGCTACAGGGTCATGCCTTTCGGTTTGAAAAATGCTGGGGCAACTTACATGAGGGCAATGACAACCATATTCCACGACATGATACTCAAGGAGATCGAGGTTTATGTGGATGATGTGATCATAAAGTCTAGAAAGCAGTCTGACCATGTCAAAGATTTGAGAAAGTTCTTCCAAAGGCTTCGCAGGTACAATCTTAAGATCAATCCTACAAAATGCGCATTCGGTATGCCATTTGGAAAATTGTTGGGAATCATAGTCAGTCGCCGAGGTATTGAATTTGACCCGTCAAAGAATAAAGCTATCCAGGAATTGCCACCTCCTAGGAATAAGACTGAAGTAATGAGTCTATTAGGGAGGTTGAACTACATCAGCAGGTTTATTGCTCAGCTTACGACAACTTGTGAGCCTATCTTCAAACTGTTGAAGAAAGATGCTGCAGTCAAGTGGACAGATGAGCGTCAAGAAGCATTTGATAAGATAAAGGGGTACTTGTCAAACCCACCCGTGTTGGTGCCACCAGAACCAGGAAGACCTTTGATTCTGTATTTGACGGTCCTAGAAAATTCATTTGGTTGTGTGTTAGGTCAGCATGACATCACTGATAGGAAGGAGTAGACCATCTATTATCTCAGCAAGAAGTTCACATCTTACGAGGTTAAGTACACTCACCTTGAGAGGACATGTTGCGCCCTAACTTGGGTAGCATAGAAGTTGAACACTATTTGTCATATTACACTACTTACCTCATCTCTCATTTGGATCTGTTAAAGTATATTTTTAAGAAACCTATGTCTACAGGGAGGCTCGCAAAGTGGCAAATATTGCTCACCGAATTTGACATCGTCTATGTGACTAGGACCGCGATGAAGGCCCGGGCATTGGCCGATCATTTGGCTGAGAACACCATGGATGGAAAATATGAGCCTTTGAAGACTTACTTCCCTGATGAAGAGGTAATACATGTTGATGAGATGGAACCAGTTGGAGAGCTAGGTTGGAAACTTTTCTTTGATGGAGCTGCTTACATGAAAGGTGTCGGGATAGGGGCTGTACTTATTTCTGAAATAAGGCATCACTACCCCGTAACAGCTCAGCTTCGATTTTATTGTACTAACATCATGGCTGAGCATGAGGCGTGCATTTTGGGTTTGAGGTTGGCTGCAGACATGGGCGTCCAGGAAGTCTTGGTCTTGGGAGACTCGGACCTTTTGGTGCACCAGATTCAAGGGGAATGGGAAACACGAGATTTGAAACCCATACCGTACTGGCAATGTTTACATGATCTTTGTCAACGGTTTCGATCAGTAGAGTTTAGGCATATTCCAAGGATCCATAACGAAGTTGTCGATGCTTTGGATACCTTGGCGTCAATGTTACACTATCAGGATAAGGCTTTTGTTGACTCGTTGCATATTCAGGTCCATGATCAGCATGTTTACTATAATGTGGTGGAAGAAGAACTTGATGGTAATCCTTGGTTTCATGATATCAAGGAATATATCAGAATAGGGGTGTATCCGGTACAAGCCACAAGTGATCAAAAGAGAACAATTCGGTAGTTAGCGAGCGGATTTTTCTTCTGTGGAGGGGTTTTGTACAAAAGGACTCCGGATCTTGGATTGTTGAGATGCATATATGCTAGACAGGAAACAACTATCATGACCGAAGTACATTCTGGAGTCTGTGGCCCACCCATGACTGGGTACGTGCTGGCAAAGACGATTCTCCGAGTAGGTTATTATTGGCTCACTATGGAGCAAGATTGTATCAGTTTCGTGCGCAAATGTCATCAGTGCCAAGTGCATGGAGATTTGATTCATTCTCCACCATCTGAATTGCATACAATGTCTGCACCATGGACTTTTGTTGCGTGGGGAATGGATGTCATTGGACCAATCGAGCCAGCAGCGTCCAATGAGCACAGGTTTATTCTGGTGGCCATTGATTATTTCACCAAGTGGGTTGAAGCTAAAATTTCATGTCCGTGACCAAGAAAGCAGTGGTCGATTTTATGCACTTAAATATCATTTGTCGGTTCGGGATCCTAAAGGTAATCATCACATATAATGGTGCTAATCTCAACAGTCATTTGATGAAAGAGGTATGTCAACAGTTTAAGATCACGCATCGCAATTCCACCCCATATCGCCCCAAGGTGAATGGAGCAGTCGAGGCATCCAACAAGAATATAAAGAAGATACTTCAGAAAATGGTGGAGGGTTCTAGATAGTGGCATGAAAAGCTGCCTTTTGCATTGCTGGGTTATCGCACTACTGTTCTCACTTTAGTAGGGGCAACTCCTTATTTGTTGGTATATGACACTGAGGCGGTGATACATATGGAAATTGACATCCCGTCCCTTCGGATTGTCGTTGAGGCCTGATGATGAGTGTGTCAAAACTCGCTTGGAACAGTTGAGTTTAATTGATGAGAAAAGATTGGCAGCAGTTTGTCATGGTCAGTTGTATCAACAGAGAATAGTAAGAGCATATAACAAGAAGGTGCGTCCACGGAAGTTTGAAGTGGGTCAGTTAGTATTGAAACGTATCCTTCCTTATCAGGTTGAAGCGAAAGGCAAGTTCGCCCCAAATTGGCAGGGGTCGTTCATCGTAGCTAGAGTGTTGTCCAATAATGCTTTGTATTTAACAGATATAGAAGACAAGTGTGTATAAATAGCCATCAATTTCGATGCGGTCAAGAGATATTATGTATGATTTCTTTGTTTAAATTATATTTGTTTGTAATTGGCATATTTTGAAGATTGGAATGACGAAGGAATTTTGTTCTGTTATCTAAACAATTTATCCTTTGTTCCCCCCTTTGAGCCTTGTTTATTTCTTTTCATACCCCTCTTTTGGAATCAATAGAAAAGATTAGAAACACAAGCGTGAAAGACAAATAAAGGAAAAGAGAGAAAGGAAAAGAATGAAAAGAGAAAGAAAAAGAAGAAAAGAAAAAAATAAAAAAGAAAAAAAGAGAAAAACAAGAAGAAAAGAAGATAACAAAACAACAAAGAAGAGAAAAAGAAAGTAAAAAGAGAAAGAAAAGAAAGAGAACATCACAACAGCAAAACAGTTTCTATGAGATAAACTACGTTCGACCTGATTCCTTTTAAGGATACGTGGGCAGCCTCACGGTTCGGTCCCATCAAAACAAAAATCCAAAAGTCCTCAAGCAAAGAAACTGGGGCAAAAGTTGTGGTTGTCGTAAGAAATCTGATTCTGAAAGTTGTAATCTTGAACCCATTTGATTTGTTTTGAGCCTTTTGATACCCTTTCTTTCTAACCCTATCCAAAAGCCCGCGTTACGGTCCAAAGAAAGACCTTTCGATCAGTCTTCGAGATGCCAAGTCAAGCAAGTAAAGGAATCATATCAGGGGCAACACTCGGGTCCAAACAAGGAAAATGTTGAAAATGAGAGAGTCTTATTGGTGAAAACCCTCACTGGCACCATAAGGTGATGGGAGCTGAGATAAATAAAAAATGAGAGTCTTATTGGTGAAAACCATCACGGGCACCGTAAGGCAAAAATGAGTTGAGAGATGAACAAATGAGAGAGGCTTGTTGGTGAAAACCCTTCACGGCACCGCAGGCCAACCAAGGTCAAGGTTTTAGCAAAGAAGTCGGGTTATGGAAACTTCGGGGCAACAAAGTATGGCAACTGAAAGTTGATTGGTTGGACAAATTGGGCCGATTAATCCGAAATGCATGTCATGATCATTGGTACCAGCTGTTCCACTCAGATAAGTCTCTTTCCTTTTTCCTTTTTAGCAAGTCATCCAGTTTTGGATTTTCTTTATCCTTAACTCTCAAGGTCATTGCATTTCATTTCTTTTGGGTTTCATTTCTCTAAGATGTTTCAATGTCAGTCCTGGTCAAGCAAAATAAGAAAGGATTTCAAAGCTCACTACCAACTTCAAAAATTGCAAAGCACAGTGTGGCTAGAACATACCAAAGATAGCATGCTGTAAAATGGGGTATAAAAGGTTAGAGGAAGTTCCATCGGTGAAATGCTATGGTAATTTTGTGGGAAATGCAAAGGTTCAAACAGATGGGGCAGAGATGTAACACAACAGTTTGGATATAGAACACTCGGTTCATCCAATGTCATAGGGTTTGAAAGTCAGCCAGGAAATCAAGCGATTCTTGGCCACTTCAGGAGAAGTTAGTCAAAACAAAGCACGACAGCAGGGAGGTCATTTTCAGCAAGAATGCCACAAACTAACCACCACATTTTAAACTGACAAGATTTTTCTTTGATTAAAACAGGGGCAAGAAATTTCGATTGTTTCGGAGAAACCTACAGTAAGGAAAGGCAACCACCAGACAGGTTTGACTGTAGATTCTCAGAACCCTCCTGGAAAATAGGACCTAGTTTAAAATTCAAAACAATCATAAGTAGCATAATCTAGCATAAATGTACCACAAAGGAATATAAGTTGGTTTCAAAGTTTGCAAGTTTGAGATAGGATTCAATTAGGAGTTATCAGGACCCTCCTGAATAATGGGACTTAGCTTTAAGATTTTCATTAGATAACAAGATTTAGCGTAAGTTCTGTTGTAGGGTAGTATAATTCAGCCGTAAAAGTTGTCACTCTTAAGATAAGACTTGATTATTGATTTTCAGGACCCTCTTGGATAATGGGATGTAGCTTTAATACTTTCTTACCTTCAGAAGATATAACTCATATTTAAAATTGTCGTTTAATTAAGAGTTTTTAGGACCCTCCTGGATAATGGGGTGTAGTTTTAAGATCGACTTAGATAACAAAATTTAGCAGAAGTCACACCTTTAGAAAGCATAACTCAACTTTTAAAACTGTCATTTAACTAGGAGTCGTCAGGACCCTCCTGGATAATGGGATCTAGCTTTCAAATTCTTAGTAATATTTGGTAATATGATTCAGTTTAACACCCACATATGTGCCCAACTACCAAACTGGGGCAGAAAATTTTTCTTTGTTTTGTCTATTTTTGTTGAAATCAGGTACCCACTTGGAGAATAGGGAGAAGCAACTCAAGTTCAGCATTCAGGCACCCACCTGGAGAGCATGGGAATACATCTCAAGTTCAGCAATCAGGCGCCCACCTGGAGAGCACGGGAATACAGTTCAAGTTCAGCAGTCAGGCATCCAACTGGAGAAAGGGAAAGCATCTCAGATTGTAATTCGATTTCAACAATCAGGCGTCCACCTGAAGAAAAGGGAAAGTGTCTCAGATCACAATTCAAGTCGGTAACAAAGGAACTTCACCCGGGTAATACAAGTCAAAAGGCAACGGGAATTACAAGATCAAGTTTGAAGATACAAATAGGATTTTTGTAATGCATAGATCATAGTTTAGTCTAGCTTCTTTTGTTTTGTCATGGTGTAATAAGGAGTTCAGTAAGTAGTAGCAGCAACAACAACAACAATGAAACCACTGCTTCATGGTAGTCCCAGCTACCAAAACATCCCAAACTACACTGACCTAATTCCTTTATAGCCAAGGATATGTAGGCAACCTCAGAAGCAGTAGGGTGCGGTCAAATCTTTCAAAAATGCTTCACATGGAGTATTCAAACGGGCAAAAATCGCTCGTATACACTCACTTTATCTTTGCACAAAAACTCTTCGTGTTTCCGAGCAAAGAGGGGCAGCTGTGAGCACGTGACTTCTGCCCTATATTAATTACTCCCATAAATTCAAAACAAAATAATTCTTTTTCAATGGTTTGCAACTTTGTAGGATTTTGTAGCACTTTCTTTTTAATTGTTTGCATTTGCTGGTGCGTATTTGTGAAAAATACAAAATATAGGTTGCGTTTGCATTTAGGATTTGATTTTGCATTTTTAATATTAATTAGCAATTTAGTTGTTTATAAAAATGGAAAAATTACAAAAATAGTTTATTTTGCACTCTTTATTTTTAATCTTTAAATTTTGGTAGTTTTCCCTTTAATTTGAATCTTAATTAATTGTGATAATTACTATTTAGGTTAAATTAATATTTTTGATAAGTTAATTTGGTTTTAGGATTTAACTTAGAATTTTTAATTTGATTTTGAAGAAATAAGAAATGAAAAGAAGAAAAGGAAATTAAAAAAAGAGTTTGAAATTAAAAGAGTTAATTTGAAAAGAAGAAGTGAAAAATAGAGGCTGTATTTGGGCCAAATCTGTGTCAGCCCAAACGATACTAGGCCAAACCTGTTAAAATGAGCCCAGAACCCACACCTACCCGGTCTGCCCCCACCCAAGACCAAACGACCACGTTTGGATGACCTTGAATCTGAGCCGTTGATCTTCCCTTGATCGAACGGCTCAAAACTGCATCCCCTGCCGTATAAAACAGTCCGAAAAGCCCACCCCCTCAGACCCACCCTCAATCTCATCGTCTCCAGCCAGTAACCCTAGAGATGCCGCCCTCAAATTCTAGCCGCCTCCGCCGGCGGCGACCATTCCAATCACCCCCATCTTCACACCCCAGAACCCTCTCATCTTCCTCTTTCCAAATCTCTGAGCAGCTACCCTCGAATCCCTCTAGCTTGGCTCAAATGTTAGATCGAAAAATCAGATCGAAAGCCTAACTTCCCTAAATCACTCAAAAATCAAATTCCGTCGTCTTTGACCCACCTTAATCGTGATTTCATGGTCGATTTCCCAAAAACCTTGCCATTGACCCCAAGTTGTGCATCCGCAACAAGTCAAAAGTCTTCGATTGGTTTTCAAGCTTCGAACTAGTCGGAAATACAGGTTGATTAGTTATTCTTGGCAAGAACAATTAATTAGTCTCAATTTCCGGTTATTTCGAGACAGTTCCGACCCATGGCTTCAATTCAATTGGATTTGACCCCCTTAATTCTGGTCTTAGGTATAGTTTTATTACCTTATGGTTCTGAGAGTTTCGTTCTTCTTCTCTTTCTTTAGGTTTCTCTTCCATGTTTAAGTTTACCTTCGTTCTGCAAAACCTGGCTTGGTGTAGTTTAGTTCATTTCTGTTCTTCTCTTTTTTTTGTTATTTTTGTCTTTAGATTTCAGTATTGTTAGTATTAATCACTTGTTTGTTGAGATTTCAGGCAGTCGTCTCAGTTAAATTAGGTGCTTAAAACTGTTAAAATCATGTTAGTCTAAATTGAAATTGGTTTTGCGGATGATTCTTCTGTTAATCTGCTTGGGCATGTCTTAATTAGCTTAAATGGTTCCGATGAAGTTCATGTTTGCCTGGGTTCATTATTAAATTGGTTCATTTCAAGTCTGTTTTCAAACCTTAAAGTTGTTCAAAGTTTCTGGGTTTGTTAGTTTGTTTTGATATGATTAGATGCTATTTGTTTTGATTGGTCTTGTTTGTCAATCTTTAGGGACCTATAGGGGGCTAGTTGTAAGTATAGGAACTTAAAGGGGTCATAAGGGTTAGGCATGGGCTGTATTAATCAGGCTGCCTAGGGTCAAATTAGGAAATCTAGGTGAGGGAATCTGTAGTAACTGAATACGAAGCTTCTAGGAAGCTGGGGAGGGGGGACTGATTTGAAGCTCTAAAATTTAAATAAAGTACCCCTAAGCAAAAACAAAAATTAGAAAAGGACTGAGGGCCAAAATTGAAAATTATATAGCTACCCTAATGCATTGTCTATAAATGCATCTTTTCTTCTTTCACAAGTCAGACCTGAAGGGATAAAATTCTGAAAAATTCAAAAACGACTAACTGAAAAAGCAATACTGAATTCCCTACATTTATTTTGAAATTTTTTCAAAAATTGTTTGTTGATTGGGTTTCTGATCTTTCCATTTAGTTAGAACCCCTGAAAACGAATAATTATGGCATCCGAGTGAAAATGATTTGAGTTTCTGGGATTTCAAAGTTCTTATTTGAGCTGTCTGGCTTGAGTCTACTTTTCAATTGAAGTTAGTTCTTCTGAGACTTTTCCCTCTATTTGAGTTTGTTACTATTGTTGCATCTGTTTAGATCTCAACTCAGTTCTTCGGCCCTTTTGTTTTTGCTATTTGTCACCAGGTACACATCCCTAATCTTAAGCATGTAAAAAGTGGTTCATGAAGTGTGTTTTTTTAAGAAAGATGAAGACTGTTGTTTTCCTTTATCAGATATTCCGTTCCTTTATTTTCTTTCTTAACTTGTTGTTTCAATTTCTTTATCTTAGCATGTTTAAAGGGAGGTTGTGCTGTGAACATTAAGTCTTATATTGAAACTGTAATGGGACTATTATTTAGTATTTACTGATTTCCGTTTGCTTAATTCCAAGGCTCTGTTATTGTTTGAAGTGTCAATCGATTTTAAGACCCATGAATATGTTTGTAAGTTTAGATTACATGAATATTGTGTTAATTACAAAGTCAATATAGTTAGAATTGAGAATGTGTTTGGAGTGGGAGTGGGGAAATTTATCATGTTAAAATGCAATAGGTTTGCTGCTGGTATGGACTCGAACTCGAGTCTGATTCTCTGATTTTGGGCCTGGGCTATATTTGGGCTCTCAAGTCTGGGTTGGGTCTAGTTTTCCATACATCATATGTTCAAATTCATTTATGCATAAACTTGGAACTTGGTTTACTGATTTCAGGGAGCTCATTAGCTTAGTGTTTTCCATATTCACATATAAGCTCCTTAATGTTTAAAAGGTTGTAAGTAGAACTTGAGTTTAAAATCAAATTTGAAAACTTGTGAGTTTGATTTTAATGTTTGCATTTGGTTTTTCTCATAACGTTTAGGGTCGTGTAGCCTTATTAAATGGTGGGCAACTTGTACACATACTTTGTTAACAGAATTGGGATTTTTTTTCAAGCATGTTCTGACCTCTGAATGTAATTCTCATATGTGCCATGAGTATCAATATTTGTTTCAAAGTTAGATGAGTTACTATTACAGCATTAATGTGACTATCAACCTAGGACCGCATGCGCCAAGCTTTCCTCTTTGTGTTGAAATCTCAATCTGGGCTCTTATGGCAAGCCCAACCGTGCCACCACTCATATTTCTTTGCAATTGGTTATTGGGCCTCAAAGCCAGGCCCAAGCTTTGAGAAAATGAAAATAGATTAAGTTTCGCTTAGTACTGGCATTGTGATTAATAATCTAAGTTTGATCATTAATTTAGGAATAGTTATAATTTCCTTGAGCCTTATTTAGTTAGTTTAATTAGTGGAGGTGAGCCATATTAGATAACAATAATAGTTTATGGCCCTCGAGAGTTTAATTTTGAACTTCCCTTAAAATTAGAACTGAGGTGCGTCGTGCCAAATAAAATCTCAAAATGCATGGCCCTTATTTAATTAAGTTTTTATCCTTAGAATTCGAGGCGCGCCATTTAGCGAATTTCCATGGCCCTCGAAAATTTAAAATGCGTAGTTTCTTTAGGCGCGTAATTTAAAATTACCTTCCTAAACTCGGGTGTGCATTTATGTAACCCAAATCCAAATCTCAACTACGTTAAATAAAATGTGTCATGGACCGCAGGTGCATTTATGTAACATGGTTCAAGATGTGCTTTAGACGACGTTGAATCTTTCTAAAAATAATTAATTAAAGCGGTTGTAAAGTTAAACTTGAACCATAGGTTAAAATATGTACTATAATCAGATAATAGTCCAATAATAACAGTTGAGCGACCGTGCTAGAACCACGGAACTCAGGAATGCCTAACATCTTCTCATGGGTTAACAGAATTCCTTACCCTGATTTCTGTGTTCGCGGACTGTAATATAGAGTCAACCTTTTCCTCGATTCAGGATTTGAATCGGTGACTTGGGCCACCATAAACTATCCCAAGTGGCGACTCTGAATTTTAATAAAATATTCCCATTTTGATTGTCACTTTAAGTTGGAAAAACTCCCTTATATACTCCATCCTGGGGTGTAGGTAAAAAGGAGGTGTGACAGAGGGGTCGACATCAACACTTACTATGGACCAATATTGAAATGCAGGAATTATAAACAGGTATGGAACATGGAAATAATAATAATAATAATAATAATAACAACAACAACAACAACATAATAACAAGCAGTGAATAAATGGTTCTTAGTTGATAATAAATTCCAAGAATTTCTCTGGCCAACACCTACTCATCCTAGTTCATTTTCCGTCATTAAATAACTTATAACCTCTCTAGCTGAAAGATAATGTCAACTATAATCAGGTTTTGAGAATTATCATGCATAATTTATGCCGAGGTCATACAGTAGACTGTAGGCTACAATCTCATGTTTTAGTCGCTTATTGCACTTTAATTATGTTTGACCTTTTATCTCTAGTGGTTTGTACTAATTGTGTGTTTTATGCCTTGTAGGAGTGATTCCAATCTATGTAGATGTTATGGAATGAATTCAAGTTATTCTGACGCTTTGAAGTCTGAGTAAAAGCCCAATTATTAAGTTGGGATCGTGTTTGGGGATCAACGGATTATATCGCACTTTAAGAATGAAACGAAGGATCAAGCGGGCATATTGCGCATTGTCCAGTAAAATGCACATAAATTTTCGCTCAAAAATCCATTTGGGTTCCACAATATGTCGTTGGAAAGTTGTTTAATATGGCTACAACTTTAATATTTTACATTTTTGAAATTCCCAAATAGTTCGCTGCACTGGGCGACGTACAGTGCGACACATCAGGGTAAAAATCTGTCACAAATTGTCAAACTTCAAAGACTGGGTTTTTGGGGTCTATAGGAAAAAGCACTAATGCTACGCACCCTGCTACGCAAAGTGCGATGCATGTAAAGCACTAGGTTTGCAAGTTTTTCTATTGCGGCTAGGAAAAGAGAATTTCATGTAGGCCCGACCCTAATTGGTATACATACATGGAAAAACGGTATTTTCTGAACTATTGACACATCTAAGACCTAAGGAAGCTGAGGAGGAGGTGGAGAAGTAAAAGCAAAAGGATTTTATCATTCAATCCTCACTTAAGACAAGGGTTTGTTTTATGTTTTCCTTTAACTTAAACATTGTTATGATGAATTACTCCATATCCATGGAGCAGTTCTCTTTAGGGTTTGATAGATTTGGTGTATTGATACTTATTTGTGGATAATTAACTCTAGTTTTATATATTGAATTGTTTTAGGTGTTTTATTTGTTGCATCTATATTTACTGGTTCATGTAATCGAGAGAGGCATAACTTGTGATATTCTTGCATTATATTTTGTTAGTTGAATTTATTAATTCTTATTAAGAATCGAAAGAGGCTAGTTGAATTGTTGATTAAACTAAGTTAGGAGGATAATGGAAAGAGGCTCTCCTAAAGACCATTCCACTGCAAATTCTTTCATATCATCACGTACTTAGAATTGGTTCATCTTGTGAGGTTGAGACTTAATCGAGAGAGGCGTTTCTACTAACCAATTGAACTAACATTGAAGTGAATTCGAGAGACTGACTTGAATATTAGAAGTAAATTATCTAGAGTTAAATTCCAAACATTTGTCTTGCACAAATCCTTTCAACCCCATCTTCTCCCAATTGATAACTTCCTTAGATTATTACTTGCGTTGATTGTCATTAACCAATAGTTGAAATTCTTAGTTAATTTTAGTATTTAACACAAAACTCTAAATTGTTGATCATTTTGGATAGCAATATAACTACAAACTACAATAATCCTATTTAACTACAATCTTTGTAGATACAATATTAAACTTACTATATTCGACTAGCGAGCATATTTTAGTGTGTGTTTCAAGCTCGTCAAATTTTAGCGACGTTGCTAGGGATTGGCAATCAATAGTGTTTGAAATAGTTTGTAATGCTAATTCAGGTCGTGTGCACTAGTTTGGGCACGTGGAATGGAGCCCGACTTCGATTCAGACCCCGACTAGATATTCAGGGAAGTTTCCTCTATCTTATGCTTTTTAATTGTGTGTCATGGGGACATGCCACAACTTAAAGTGTGGGGTAGGGGATATTTGCATGTTGTATGTATATTCTTCTTAGTTTTTGCTTTAATTAGCTTGATTGCTTTTGCTTTTTTTTTAGTTTAAGTCGTAGAAAAATTTGAAAAACACCATAAGAATTTTAAACGTTGCGACTTTTCCCAACGATGGATATCGTTCGACAGATTTCTTGAGTGATTTAAGTTGAAAGAAAAATACCTGAACCAGTGGTTCTGGGTCGAAAATAGTCCCCAGTGGAGTCGCCAGAGCTGTCACACCTCCTTTTTCCGCACCCGAGAGGGTGCAAGGGAGTTTTTTCCAATTAAAGGACAATCGAAACGGGATTGGTTTATTTATTTCAGAGTCGCCACTTGGGAGATTTAGGGTGTCCCAAGTCACCAATTTTAATCCCGAATCGAGGAAAAGAATGACTCTATATTACAGTCTGCGTACCAGAAATCCGGATAAGGAATTCTGTTAACCCGGGAGAAGGTGTTAGGCATTCCCGAGTTCCGTGGTTCTAGCACGGTCGCTCAACTGTTATATTCGGCTTGATTATCTGATTTTTATACAAATTGAACATATGTGCAAATTTTAACTTTTAACCGCTTTTGTCGTTATTATTATTTTACAAGAATTGCAACGTCGTGAAAACATATCTCGAACCACGTTACATCAATGCACCCGTGGTTATCGACATATCTCGACTCGGTTGAGATTTGGATTTGGGTCACATAAATGTGCACCCGAATTAAGGAAAATAAATTATTAAAGACGCACCTAAAGCAACTAGTGTATTGTTATTTTGGGGAAGGACGTAAAATTCGCTAAACAACCTGTCCCGAATTCTAAGTATTTTAATATATACATTTAGAGGGCCCCGCAGCTTGTGCATTTTTGTTTGTCGAGGCTCGTCTCATTCGTTATTAAAAGGGATTTACAACGTCGTGAAAATATATCTCGAACCACGTTACATCAATGCACACGTGGTTATTGACATATCTCAACTCGGTTGAGATTTGGATTTGGGTCACATAAATGCGCACCCGAGTTTAGGGAGATAACATTATTAAAAAAGCAACTAGCGCATTATTATTTTGGGTAGGACCGTGAAATTTGCTAAACAGCCCGTCCCGGAATCTAAGTATTTAATACGTATATTTTGTGAGGGCCCCGCAATTTGTCCCTTTTATTTGGCGAGGCTCGTCTCATTTTTATTTATTTATTTATTTTTATTTATTTATTTTGATTCATAACATTGTTGTTATTGAAAAAAAAAGGATAAGGCTAAAATAACCACATTTCTGCTACTTTGCGAGGTCATGGGTTGTAGATCGAACTTATTTGATGAAACGAGTATTTTTCCGTGGAATTAAAATTACTACTATGGTTTTAACATTTACTACCACATATGTAAACAACTATTAAGACAAGCTAAAATAATTAACACCTTTCCCCTATTATGACAAATATTTGGATAACAACAATCTAAACATGAAGAAGCCAAAATGTCAAATACCTACTTAAAGCAAACGAAACAAAGAAAAAAGATGTTCACGGCCAAATTTCAATAACATACGGAGTTAATTAACAAAAATAGCCATTCGCAAACATCATGTATATATTTCTCGCTCATTTCGCGCACTATCCGCATGAACTAGGATGGTATCCTAAAACATCACATATACATATTACTAACAGAAAATATGAGGTGCACGGACATAGATGACCTACCTGAGATTAACGTCCGATACGTTGGACCTACGACGAAACCTCGGACAACAACCTCGACGTACCGGACCTCGACGAACCAAAGACGACCTCAACGGACCTCACCCCGGACAGAACTTCTGGGCTACCTTTTCGAACGTTTTACGGTTAAGCTTCAGCTGGCGTGTGTGTGTGTTTTCGGTCAGTCATGGCAGGAAGGGGAGGGTCGTTCATGGCTGGACTTTGCAGGCCGTTGTTTGGACGTGGGGGTGGCGACTGGATGCTCGCCTTGGTGTGGTATTACTGGTTCGTTGCTGAGGATGCTGGGGGGGCGGGACGACAGTGGTTTTGGACGATGCAGCAGCGATAGCTGCTGCTTGACGGGGGTTGGGTCTGTTTGGTAGTGGTTTTGGGATGTGAGGCTGGTGGCGGGCTTTGTTGATGGTGGTGGTTTGGACAGTCGGGAAGGTGACGGGATGGAGGGAGCTAGTTGCGACGGGGTGCGACTGGTTTGATGGAGTTAGGAGGAGGAGGAGTGGTCGTGGTGGTCAGCGTTGGTTTTGGACAGTCGGGAAGGTGACGCAGCAGCAGCAGCAACAGCTGCTGCTCGACGGGGCTGGTGGTTCAGGCGTTGGGGAAGAAGCTGGTCGGAGCAACAGCAGCATAAACTAAAATTTATATATATATTTTTTTGCAATTTTTCCTTTTGCGACGAAATAAAGTAAAAATAGTCAAAATAGCTATATTAGACCTAAATTAAATATTTAAGCTAAAAATGTAAAAATTCCCGGGGAGGGTCAAAAATCACGTGTCTACAGCGGTTCTTTTCCAAGGGTTTTGTTTGAACCGAGTGTAGTTAGTTTTTATTTTGTTAGGTGTAGGAAACCTTGTGCTTTGATTTGAATTGAAAGTAATATCTTTTAACTTTTTTACACATTGATAATAGTAAGTGCTTTAGTTGTGGTGCTTAGGCTCAGTTTTTGACTCTTGCATAAGTACCTTAAATGGTATGATCTTAACTTTGCTTAACTTTTTTTACTAGTGTGTCTTGATGAGTCCAATGCGGAGTGAGTTATATGCCATGTGTGTGTGAGGTTTTGTGTTATTTTGTGCATTGCATTTGATATTCATAACTTACCTCGTGTGTTTACAAAGCGAAATGGTGGTTTTGTTCAGTCTAGGAAGTTATATAGGCTTTTCTTTATTGAGCCAGTTATATGCTATTACACACCTAATTGTTATGTATCTTAGTTAACCCCGTTGAGCCTATAATCCTGTTTCTTTGGCAATCACATTACAAACGTTACCCATTTGTTTGAATTGATCAAATATTTGAACCTTTTACCTCTCATAAACACTTGAAGTTGTTATTAACTTTATAAAAGTTGGTGTGGGGTAGTCGGTTTGGCTTTTGAGTGGAACTAATGAAATAAGGAGAAAGGGGCAATGTTTTGAAAGTAAAAGCCACTTGAATTGAAAAAGAAAAAGAAAAAAAGTAGTTTATTTTGTGCAATTGTTCATTGATAAGTGGTGATACTTAGATGTAATTGTGCTTAAAGAAGTTGGGAGTTGATATATATTGATGCGATGGTGGAATATGGTTTGACATAAGTGTGGGGTTGAAAGTTAAAATGTATGTATTAAAGTGTTTAGGGAGGTGTAGTCACTCTTATATCTAAAGGTATTCAACCCGTCTCGCAGCCTACATTGCAACCATTTAAAGTCCTACTTGATCAATGACCGAATGAGCTTGAATTAGTAGAGTAGTACTCAAAGGGCAAGCCTATGGTTCATCTTTTGTGGCATATGTATGTTGTTTTTGAGAGTGACTGAATTCTTTCTATTTGAAGTTCCTAATCATTCTTAAATATTGTGTATATGGAACTATTGTTGTTGTGTGAGGGCACATGATTCATGAAGGAAAGGTAATTCTTAATCTCTATGTTAGAGTAAGTGAGTGAGTTATAAATAATGCGTGGTACTTGTGAGTCAAATCTTGAGGTGAAGATGTTACACTATTGTACTTAGTCTATTTTAAATATTCTTGGTGTGATGAGTTAGGAGAGTTGCTTAGTAAGGTTGTGTCTATATAAAGTGTAGTTTGATTGCTCGAGGACGAGCAATGGTTTAAGTGTGGGGTATTGATGGTAGGCTATAATCTCGTGTTTTTGTTGCTTATTGCACTCTAACTTATTGCACTTTAATTATGCTTTAGCTTTAATCGCTAGTATTTTGCACTAATTATGTGTTTTATGCCTTGTAGGAGTGATTCCGATCTATGTAGATGTTATGGAATGAATTAAAGGTACTCTAGTTCTTTGAAGTCTGAGTAAAAGCCCAAGGATTAAGTTGGGATCAGGTTCGGGGATCAACAAATGATAGCGCACTTTAAGAACAAAACGAAGAGTCGAGCAGGTATATTGCGCATTGTCCTGTAAAATACACATAACTTTTCGCTCAAAAATCCGTTTAGGCTCCATAATATATCGTTGGAAAGCTATTTAAAAGGGATACAACTTTCATGTTTTACTTTTTCCCAAATTCCCAAATAGTTCGGCACACTGGGCTACCACAATGCGACGTATCATGGTAAAAATCTGTCATAAATTGTCAAACTTCAGATACTGGGTTTTTGGGGTGTGTCAGGTAAAAGCACTAATGCTATGCACAGTGCGATGCATGAAAAGAAATAAGATTTCAAGTTTTCCTGTATCGGCTAGGAAAAGGGAATTTCGTCTAGGCCCCACCCTACTTGGTATAAATACATGGAAAAATGGCATTTTCTGGACTTTTGACACATCTAACACCTAAGGAAGCTCAGGAGGAGGTGGAGAAGCAAAAGCACAAGGATTTCATCATTCAATCCTCACGTAAAACAAGGGTTTGGATTGTTTATTTTTTTTAGCAATCCTCAAGGCAAGCGCCTAGGGCTAGTTTTTTATTAATAAAAGAAAGGAAAAATACAACAATTAGGAAAAGTAAAAATAAGGGGGACAATAGCACCGGTCTTGTTACCCATATAATACAAACCGGGCTAACCTTACCTTACTAATCCTATTGAGGCTTGCAAACATCACCTACTAACAATCATGTAAAATATATGAACTTGAAAGGATCAAGTATTCTATTATCATCACAGAGTTTATAACATACTCTGTGATGATATTACAGATGCTAATACTAAGAAAGTCATAGAATAAAATGTAGTACCAATTTGATTCTTGTCCCTTATTTTCCAAAGTTGTAAAATCTTCACTTTATAATTCATTATCGTTTTCAACAACTTTGTTCAAAAAGTATACAAAAATCATGATTTCCTTTTTGACCGGTTTGACCTCGTTGATGTAGTTGTGGCAGCCTGCTTTTGTTTGGCAACTCTCATTGGAAGTC
The DNA here is from genome assembly GCF_000715075.1 of Nicotiana tabacum. Classification (NCBI taxonomy): domain Eukaryota; kingdom Viridiplantae; phylum Streptophyta; class Magnoliopsida; order Solanales; family Solanaceae; genus Nicotiana; species Nicotiana tabacum. The sequence goes on from NC_134101.1 coordinate 153,154,135, forward strand.
GCCTAACAATTGCTTCCTTGTTGGCCCGTGTTGCAATTTTCATCCAGATAGCACCTTCTTTGCTTGTTCCAATATGTTCCTCCACAGTATTTGGTGGGGTATCTAGGTGGTGAATGCATGTGCCACAGGAAGGCTTGCTTGGAATGAAATCTGGAGCATCCAACTTGCTCTTTAACTTGCCAGTCATAATATTTTCAAGTTTTAGCATTTGAAGTTCATCCTTGATAACTCTTTCCACTCGATGGCTCGCAAATTGAAACTTTAGTTTAAGACCATATTCCTGCTCCCTTTTCAAATTTGAGCAGTTGAATTTATTTGAAAAAGAGCTCAAAGGTTGATTGATCATGGGATCCTCAATGAACTGCTCCCAATGCACAACAGTTGCTGCAATCTGCTTCTGCTTCACCTTCTTCTTCTTCTTCCCTGTTTTTGTCTTTAAGGTCGACGCCAATTCATACTTCTGATGTTCCTGCTTTGCAATTGTTACTGCATATTGATCAGCCATACAAATAGCATTTGAATTGTTATTTTTTCCTTTAACTTAAACATTGTTATGATGAATTACTCCATATCAATGGAGTAGTTCTCTTTAGGGTTTGATGGATTTGGTTTATTGATACTTGTTTGTGGACAATTAACTCTAGTTTTATGTCTTGAATAGTTTTTGAGTGTTTTAGTTGTTGCATCTATATTCACTAGTTCATGTAATCAAGAGAGGCATAATGTGTGATATTCTTGCATTAAATTTTGTTGGTTGAATTATTTAATTTTTCTTAGTAATCGAAAGAGGATAGCTGAATTGTTGACTAAACTAAGTTTGGAAGATAATCGACAGAGGTTCTCCTAAAGAGAAATCCACTACAAATTCTAACATATCTTCATGTACTTAGAATTGGTTCATCTTGTGAGGTTGAGTCTTAAACTAGAGAAGAGTTTATACTAATCAATTGAACTAATAACCAAGTGAATTCGAGAGACTCACTTGAACATTAGAAGTGAATTATCTAGAGTTAAATCCCAAACATTTTTCTTGCACCTATCTTGTCATTCATATCTTCTACCAATTGCTAACTTTCATTGATTATTACTTGCGTTGGTTGTCATTAGCCAAGTTTATATTCTTAGTTAATTTCAATATTAAACACAAAACTCTAAATTGTTGATCATCTTGGATAGCAATATAACTACAAACTACAATAATACTATTTAACTCCAATCCACGTGGTGTAACGACCCGGCCGGTCGTTTCATGAGTTACCGCTCCGTTCCCTCATTTTTGCTTCTTTATGTATTTTTCAGCTGCATTTCATCGTATCGTGTTGGTTGGTTTGGGTTCAGAGTGGTTTTGTAGAGAAATGAGACACTTAGTCTCTTTTTGGAAAACTTTAGTTGGAAAAGTCAACCAGAAGTTGTCTTGTGAGTAAATGGTCTCAAAATTTTACTTTAATGGTTCGGATAGTTTCGTTAGGTGATTTGGGACTTAGGAGTGTGATTGGAATATAATTTGGAGGTCCGTGGTAGATTTAGGCTTGAATTGGCGAAATTGGAATTTTGGAGTTTTCCGGTTGGTAGTGGAAAATTTGATATCGGGGTCGGAATAGAATTCCGGAAATGGGAGTAGGTCCGTTGTCATTTGTGACATGTGTGAAAAATTTTAGGTCATTCAGATGAGGTTTGATAGTTTTTGGATCGGTTGCGGAATTCTGAAGTTTGTCCTTAAGCTTGAATCCGAGGCTGATTTGGTGTTTCAGCGTTGTTTTTAGTGTTCCGAGGGTTGGTATGAGTTTGAATGATGATGTATGACTTGTTGACATGTTTAGCTGAGATCCTAATGGCCTCGGGATGGATTCAGAAGGTTGGCGGAAGATTTGGAATTTGAGTGGATTGCAGAATTTTTCTACTTCTGTTGTTTCCGCACCTACGGAATGGGGACCGCAGGCAATGGCGCAGATGCATAGAGGAGGTCGCAGAAGTGGTATTTCGTCAGCTGGAGCTTGGCCGTAGGTGCGAGGTTTTAACCGTAGATGTGGAAGTTGGACCTTAAGTGAAAAGTGGTTATTTTGACTGCAAATACAAAAAGAGAGCCACATGTGCGAGATGCCTGGGCAGAAAGTATAAAAGGCCATCTTCGTGATTTTTAGCTTATTTCCTCCATTTTTTAGATGGGTTTGGAACTTTTTGAGAGGATTTGAAGAGGGATTCAAGGGGTAATTCTTGGAGGTAAGATTTTTGAACTCAATTCTCAATTCTATGGTGATTCTAACTGATTAGACAAGAAAATTGTGGGATTTAAGGGTTAAAATTTGAGAATTAGGGCTTGTAACTGGAGAGTTTTCATTGGGGGTTTGAGGGGCCATTTAAGGTCCGATTTTGATGTTCCTGGTATGTATATACTCGTAGGAGGATAATGATTCTAGTTATAAAATTTTTATCGAATTCTGAGACGCGGGCCTGAGGGTCGGGTTTGGCCAATTTCGGGATTTTTGATGTAATTTGATTATTTTCGCATGGGCTTTGTTCCTTTAGCTTATATTGAAGGAATGAATCTAGTTTTGGTTAGATTCAGAGCATTTGGAGGTCGATTCAAGAGGTAAGGGCATCAAGAGCTAGAGTTTGGACCGGTTTGAGGTAAGTAATGATTGCAAATGTTGTCCTGAGGGTATGAAACCCTGAATTTCACATCGTGGTGCTACTTTGAGATGACGCACATGCTAGATGACGAGCGTGGGGGCGTGCACCACTGGGGATTGTGACTTGATCCATCCCGTACGAATATTAGATACTATTGGGCCTCGTATTTGATTGAAAACTATTAGATACTATTGTGTTTTGGAAAGTATTACTATGTTTGGGGTGAATGCCATATTTAGGCCTCATGCCAACTGTTTTGTTATGCCCCACAATATTACGTTGATGTTATTCTCTGCAGTAATATATTACGATGATTTTAACCCCAGCAGTATTACATTACGGTGATATCACGCTTCGCAGTATTAAGTTACGATGATATTGCACCCTGAAGTATTGTACGTTAAATTTGTCGTAAGGTAATTGACATCAATCCAAGTAAAAGATTATTTGGAGATTGTAAGGATTATGCTATTTCACACGCGATTGGTAAATTCATGAAGGTGAAAGGGGGAGCAGTAAGTCAAAGAAAATAAATTTTGTCCAGGTTTGGCATTTTGAGGTAAAATACGGCCCGAGCTAAAATACCCTGTATTTATGGACTACCGTCATACGAGCTACCACATGACCATAATAGTAAGGTGTATAAGGTATGTGAAAAGTGAGTAATATTTTAAGTAAGTGGGAATGATTCTTAATTTTGCGGGTAATTAATTAATTACCGGGTAACGGGACATTACCTAATTAATTGAGGATATATTTGGATAAGATTAAACCCCACCCCACCCCACGTGGCAGAAGATGAAGGAACACTTAAGTGACTTTTCTTTAGACAAGCTAACTAGTGGGCACATGGACAACAAATCTTAAGGAAATTTTACACGTAAGAAGTGATTATCTTAGCCATCTTTATCTTGTCTTTCAAGACTATCCAATTCATTTTATAACAAGGAAATATAATGAAAGGAACAACAAGGAACAAAGTGAGGGAATTCATGAAGTTAATATGAGACTTTTCATTACATTACCGACGACAAGTCATAAATTTACAACAAAATTCATACGAGACTTCTCATTGTAGTAGCAATAGAATTTTGCGATTCTAAGGGAGCACAGTATAATTTTTCCCAAGAATATCATACAAATATTTCTCTACTTCAGTTCGCTATTACGTGTTATTGCAATCAATGAGTGTTAAAGGAATTGTCAAGAGAATTGATTCAGGTATATTAAGGCTATTCGTTCTTTCTTTTGGCATGATCCATACGATACGAGCGAAACGTGCAAATGCAAAGATTTTATAAATAACTCTATCCATAGAAGTATTAAAGATACCTATGTTCTTGAATTTCCATTTGTCATAATATTTTATCATTTGTTTATGGGTCTCAGAAAAATATGAAAGTTTAAACGAGCTTACTTTATGATATTACTCAAAGGCAAAATGGTCTTATGACATTTCAAAAGATTTTATTAACGTACTTTTCATGCAATGCCTTCATGTACATTGACCCATGACCAGATGGCGTTATATATGCGTATATATGTATATGGGATATGGGCAAGGTTATGGCGTTATATACGTGCCACAACCTGATCAGCTGGTATATGTTGATGATTTTGCCCACAGTGGCCAATATGATATAATGGGATGCCCTCAGAGGCTGATGATGTTATGAAACATGTACCTATGCACGATATGACATTCATACACATATGCATGATACTATAATTATTTCATGATTTACAAAGTTATTCAGACTTACAGGTTGAGTCATGTACTCCATATGTCTTCTATGTCTGTTATGTACTTATTTAGACGTGTATTGTTTGGTATGGCGGGACTATGTCCCGACTTTTATGACATTTATGTACTCTTAGAGGCTTGTAGACATCTGTTGTGTACATGAAATATTATACGGCCTTGTTAGCCTATGTTTTGAGTTTATAAATAATTATGTTGGCCTATTAAGTCCGTATGTCACATGTGCATGATGATGTAATAAGAAAGATACGTTACGTTAGTACTCGGTTGAGTAAGGTACCGGGTACCCATCGCGGCCCATCGGTTTGGGTCGTGACAAAAGTGCTATCAGAGCAGTTCTGTCCTAGGGAGTCTACAAGCCGTGTCTAGTAGAATCTTGTTTATGGGTGTGTCGTGCACTACACTTATAAGCAGGAGGCTATATGGCATTTAGAATTGTCACTCTTTCTTCTTACTCTAGATCGTGTGGTAGAGCTCACTTATAAAAATTCAAATCCCGAACTTCTATTCGTAATAAGATGATGCCTACATTCAGAAAGACGATTGATAAGAGATATAGCTGTGGAATTATTGATTTAGAGGAACTCGATTTTGCATCTTGCTTATGATAAGTAAATGTGATGTCTTTAGCAAATCATGGGTGTACTGAAAGTTGTAAGCCTCTTGATAAGGAACCTTATGGCAAGAATATTTATCCAACTTTATAGTGAAAGACAATGCCTTCAAGAAGTAAAAGAAGCAAGGTGAAGAAGGGTACGAGACGCCCAGTTAATGAAGATTATCAGTATTACGATTTCGTCAGAAAAATATAAGCATTAAGACTTACCCTCAACAGTAACAGAGGTATGTACAATTGGTCGTACCCTTCTCAGTTATGCCCTATGGGGGCTAACATGTGTAGTTTAAGAAATGGACGGAACATCAAGACCTAGTTGGGGTTAGAGTAAACCAAAATGCTTAGTGGATTGTTTGTGTTAGTTGACATTTTTGAAGGATATTGCAAGTGTGCTAGATATAGATAATTAGCGGGAGATAAGAAGAGAGTTAATGAAGCATTATGAGTAAGATATGATACACGGATGATAACGGTAGATCAAAAAAAAGGATGACAATATTACAGAGTTTACATTCAAGTGAAGGAAAAGACAAAAGATGAAAGGTCGTGAGACAATAAAAAAATATAGGCCATAAAGTCATATCCTTATTTTGAGAAATAAGTTCGCAACTCTAGCGCGAGTACCGAGAGTAAAAGTTAGACCCCGGAGTAATAAAAATTAATATGGACTGGTGAACAGGATAAACTAAATATGAATTAGGGACTGAGTGATTTGATAATAGTCAGCATCAAGAGAGTTTTAGATCGCGTTCCGACAATAATAGGACGGACAACAGAAGAAGATTCATGAGAAATTCAGAGAATGGTAATTCAGGAAGATGCTTTCCTAAAGCAAGCAATGTTAGCAAAGTTAAGCTTAAGGGATTGTATGTACCAGTTACATTAAGTGTCACCTTCGCGAGTAAGGGAATTTGTCATCCTTGGTACAAAAGGATTGTCGCAAGGTGAGTAAGGATCATTGATGTTGAGAAACAACGCCAAGGATGAAGATGTAAATCATCTATAGGTAGATCCTCGTGGCTTCAGCTCTTAGTACACCCTAAAGGGGGAAATATGGAGTGATGTGACATTAAGTCAGAATTAAGTGATTCTAGTGACTATGGAATGGTAAAGGAAGAATGCGATAAATGAAAGAGGAATGAGATGGCACTTATCCAAATCTTACAGATATGCTAGGATTCAAGAATATTGTGGAAGCATGACGTCAAGGAGAAGAAGTAAAAGTTCCTGCTCGAGCTGTCATTAATAAATAAGGAGCCAGTGCGAGACGTAAGTTAAGAAAAAGGAAATAACCCAAGAAATATTACGAGGAATATTGATGTGAGAGTAGGCCAACGAGTAGTTAGTAATTGATCAGAAAGATCTCAGTTATGGCTAAACAGGAGGTTACAGACGAGTCATCAGATCGTGTGAGATAAACATAGTAGAACCCAACATGGGGAATTCAGCCTCGAAGAATATCATTATAATACTTGAGGTATATTCAAACAAGAGTCGGGGTAGTTAAAGGTACCGTATGAGTATTACAAGAATAAAAAAAGTGCCACTGGGAAGGCAGTCAAATATCAGTTCAGAAGCAACCATACAAGCACAAGGGCATGGAAGTAAGCAACTACGGATGATTACAGGCAAGAAAGAACATCAAAAAGGTCTGTAATAAGCTCATAGCTTTACGAGAGTCAAGGGTTCTCCCTAAGTACTACAATGAAAGACTAGTTGAGGAGATAAGAAAGAAGGCTTCAACCTAAGCACAAAGATTTAAAGAGGAAATGGTCGTTTAACAATAATCTCGCAACAACATTGTAAGCATTTCAAAGGAAAATGGCACCTACCATGGCTAATGATCGGGAAATAAGAATTAAAAGTAATATTCGAGATCATATGAGTTGTATGAAAACTCTGGCAAGTGTGGGCACTAAGATAAGCTAAGTATGGACGCAACAAGGGGTCATAAAGTCCAGGAAAAGTAATAGTTTACGTTGGAAGAAAGCTAAGATGGAACGAATGAATTATTCGATCAATGATCCATTGTTAGTACGTTAAGGATACATTCAAGATTTTGGAGCATTATCCAGGCATCATATTTGTTGACAATCATACAGCCACAGAAGTCTTTGGTATAAGTTAAAAGAAAGAATTGAGCCCAAGGCATAGACAAATGATTGAATTATTAGGAGATTTTATCATGGATATTCCATAACGCCCATGAAAGGCTAAGGTAATAACTAATACTATGAGCCACAGATCGGAAGATAGCTTAAGCCTACATAAAGGCTGATTAGAAGCAAGAGGAAACTAAAGAATTACATCACCCAAGTAAATCAAGAGTCTGATTATTGGACCTTGAAATATTATAGAAGTTGTGCTTGAGAACATGACAGAATCACTCTCAATATCAGATGTTCAAAAGAAATAACATAACAACCATAATCTATAATGGCTCTACAAGGAATCTAGTTAGAAGAAGTACCAGCATCATAAGAAGTTAGTACGAAGCTCCCACCAGATTGTGTATATACCAGAGGTGCGAGTATTATAATAGAGCTTCAAGTTATGGACGTGAATTACACCTAGGTAGAAGGGAGGTCATAAAAGAGATAGAATATACTATGCGAGATTTTAAAGTAAGTAAAGTAAAGCTGAACAACGTACGAGATACTCAAAGGCAGAAGATCGTGAATAGTCCATACTTCGGATAGAAGGCTATAAGCACGAGGATCCAATAATCGGGAATGATAGCGGCATTATTGGTGGCATGTCTTCCAGCCTATGGTTTCTAAGTACTGAGAGATCTAGTTAAGAGAATAGAGAAAATTCGGAGATAATGTGATGTCTCGCTTGAGTTCCAGAATAATATAAGGAAATCTATGGTGCAAGCAAGTTGAAGAAAAGTTTATAAATGGATATGTATAGGTCGCAAGCTAAAGTATGGTAGAGCGACAATGTTATAAGGAAACATGAATAAGGACGACGAAAGGCAATTGAAAAGGTGACGAGGATGGATAAGTCTTTAGGATTAAGCCTATGAAAACAAGAAGAGCAGACATTTTCTCTATGTTATACAAAGCTCAATATAGCCTTAATAAACTCAAAGGAGTCTAAGATTAATAGCATTTAGAAGGAATGAAATGCTGACGTGCTAATGAAATGAGGGTATAATTATGACAGATAAAGGATGGCGTTTGGGCCTTCGTTTGAATCATGATTTAAAAAAAAAGAAGAGAAGGAGAAAAGATTTCACTGGCGGCACGAAATTAGGATACCCCCATAAGGTAAATCACATTGAGACACTATGAAATACGATTATGAGAATCACTTCGAATATTCCTTGAGGTAACATAAGCCCTAGGGGCAAAGTATTATGTAAGAAGTTTCAAGTTATCAGTGGTATATTGTAGATCATTATTGAGGTGAATCAATAATGGATGGACAAAAGTCACAAAGTATGAAATGATATTAGATCGTCATTCTAAAGATGAGCAGTAATGAGGAAGTATTAAAGGACTTAAATTTATACGTATGGAATAAGCAACAAGAGTAAGCTGGGATTTGGTGGTGGATCTCAGCAATGATAAATTAAAGTATGAGTTATGGTAGTAAATTCATACGGATGGCTAAACGAACCTATGCGATGAGATATAGCAATATTCGTGAATTCAACAAAGTACCAAGTGGAGAACTTCTGTATACTCATATATGCCCAAAGGGACATCTTATAAAGCTCTACATATGAAGCCTAGAGATTGGATACACTTACAAGGTCAAAATTGTACAGGCTGCATGATGAAAGGTAGCAACAGTTACGAGATTGGAAGGATTCTGACTACAAGTTGTGGTGTGAGAAGGAGGCCTAAGGGGGGGAATGCCCTGGACTTTGGACTTATTCACAGAATAGTCGCCTAGATAGCAAGGGAAGTTCTAAAATATTCGGAAGATATAAGTTATGAAAATGATAAGTGCATCAGTCAACATTCGAGAACGAATATTCCAAAGGGGGGAATAATGTTACGCCCTGCAGTAATACGTCGATGTTATGCTCTGCAATAATATATTACGATGATGTTACCCCCAGCAGTATTACATTACGGTGATGTCACACTTTGCAATATTAAGTTACGACAATATTGTCGCGCTGCCTTTTTTCCATCCGCGGAGAGAGGTCCGGGTTTAGACATTCATGGGGTGTGATAACTCCTTTCCTATTGGGAATTGGGTATTTAAAGAGTCTCCACCTAACGGATTATGGTGTGTTAGGGCACCTAGAGCGATTAACTCTTGGATCGGTTTGCAATACCAGAGATTAGGGTAAGGGCTCAAAATGAGCTTGAGGGGAAGGTGTTAGGCACCTCTCCTGGTCCACAACTATGGGTCCCGGCCGAACTTATAGTCACAAATTAGTCCAAATAAGTACTTGAAACAAATAATTTCAAATAAGGCTACAAACGTGTATTTGCGAAAATTTAAACATGATGCAAATTCCCTTTGGACCATGAAGGTTGTCTTCAGACGGTTGAAAGATGACGTACTTGGACCATGATGTCCTGGGCCATGAATTGTTTAGTGAGGGATTCGCAGGCCATGAAATGATATTCTCGGGCCATGACAATGGTGCCTCCGAACCATGACACCTTTGAATAATGATATGCAAATTCGAGAGATCCTCAGGCCATGACATGGTGTCTTCCGGCTATGAGGATGATACCTTTAAACTATGACGCCTTTGGATGGATTGACGATATTTCATCCCATGATATGCAATAGTCATGATGTTATCAAGACAGTGATTAGTCTTGGGAAATGGAGGGCAGAGCTTAGCCCGAATGAAAAGCAAACAGATAGTACTAGAAATAGAGCAATATTTGTGTAAAGAGGGACAATGCTTAGTCCCATGCAAATATGGAGGCAGGGATTAGCCTCATGCAAATATGGAGTCAGGGATTAGACTTATGCAAATATGGAGGCAAGGATTAGCCTCATGCAAGATGGAGTCAATGATTAGACTCATGCGAATGGGGATGCAGGGATTAGCCTCATGCAAGTATGGAATCAAGGATTAGACTCATGCAGGTGTGGAGTCAAGGATTAGACTCATGCAAGTAGGGAGGCAGGGATTAGCCTCATGCAAATATGGAGGCAAGGATTACCCTCAGGCAAGTATGGGGAGGCAGGGATTAGCCTCATACATGTATTGAGGCAAGGATTATCCTCGTGCAAGTATGGGAAGGCATAGAATAGCCTCATGCAGGTATGGAGGCAAAGATTAGCCTCATGCAGGTATGGAGGCAGGAATTAGGCTCATCGAGGCAAGGGTTAGACTCATGTAAATAGTTAGTCAGGGATTAGACTCATGCAAATGGGGAGGCAAGGATTAGCCTCATGCAGGTATGGATCCAAGGATTAGCCTCGTGCAGTTATGAAGGCAAGGATTAGCCTCATGCAAGTATGGAGGCAGGGATTAGCCTCATGCAGTTATGGAGGCAAGGATTAGCCTCATGCAAGTATGGAGGCAAGTATTAGCCTCATGCAGGTGTAGAGAAAGGATTAGACTCATGCAAGTAGGGAGGCAGGGATTAGCCTCATGCAAGTATGGAGTCAAGGATTAGCCTCAGGCAAGTATAGGTAGGCAGGGATTAGCCTCATGCAGGTATAGAGGCAAGGATTAGCCTCGTGCAAGTATGGGGAAGCAGGGATTGACCTCATGCAGGTATGGAGTCAAGGATTAGCCTCATGCAGGTATGGAGGCAGGGATTAGCCTCATGAAGTCAAGGGTTAGACTCATGCAAATTGGGAGTCAGGGATTAGACTCATGCAAATGGGGAGTCAAGGATTAGCCTCATCCAAGTATGGAGGCAAGGATTAGCCTTATGTAGTTATGGAGGCAAGGATTAGACTCATGCAAGTATGAAGAAAAGGATTAGCCTCATGCAGGTATGGAGGCAGGGATTATCCTCATGCAAATATGGAGGCACGGATTATCCTCCTGCAAGTATGGAGGCAGGGATTAGCCTCATGAAAATTTGGGGATAGGGATTAGTCCCATGCAAAGAGCGAGTAGCAGATAAGAGTAGTGTATTTCTTAGCCGGAGATGTATTCAATGTATGATGGCCTGATTGATAGTGAATTATCTTTGTGTATGCATGTTTTGCGAGTGTTATCGTTACGTCACATGTGTATGCGTTCAAAGAAAAATTGTAAGTTTTGTGAGGGGAGATCGGTTCTTGCTTCGTCTACCGGCCTTGCTCTACTCCGTTCTGAAAGCCCTTCGAGTTCCCTTGGGTGACACCTAACTGTTATGGAAGTAGAGTTTTTGAAAATATGTAATATTTTAAAAAATAGAGTTGTTTTAGAAACGTATTAATATATCAAGTAATGTAGATGAACTAGTGACTGTGACACATCTCAAAGACGTTTCCGCTCTCTTATGGAATTTTGAGGGTCCTGCTCCAATTTGGTAGATGATTCTTCGGCTATTTGCTGATAATAGGCCTTGTTGAACCTTCTTAGGAATTTTGAGAATCTTTCTCAAAATTTTGCCCCAGTTTCTTAACTGATTACTGACCCGCTGACACATGTTGGCGCTGGCTGAACTTGTTCCCTAATTTAGAGGACTCTCCTCAAAATTCTGCCCTAGTTTCTGATCTTGGGGAAATGAAAATTTTATTATAATATGACCTAACCCATAAGGCTACCTATGTATCCCCTTTTAAATGGGAATTAGGTCAAACGTAGTTCAATTACATCAAATGAGGAAATTTAAAATATCTAAGCATAGTATCTTTTGAATACGTCTGAATTGATCGGTTTTGGCCAGACTTCTCCGTCAATTTCTGCAAGTATGAGTGCTCCTCTTGTTAGTACTCTATGAACCATGTAAGGACCTTGCTAGTTGGGAGAGAATTTCCCTTTGGCTTCATCTTGATGCGGAAATATTTTCTTCAATACCAGCTGCCTTGGTGCGAACTGTCTTGGTTTGACTCTTTTGTTGAAAGCTCTGGACATTCTGTTCTGATAAAGTTGGTTGTGACATACTGCGTTCATTCTCTTTCCATCCATAAGGGCCAATTATTCATAACGACTCCCTATCAACTCTGTATCACTAAGTTCAGCTTCTTGTATGACTCTTAAAGAAGGAATCTCCACCTTGGCTGGAATGACAACCTCGGCACCATAAACCAACATGTATGGAGTTGCCCCGGTTGATGTGCGAACCGTGGTGCGATACCCCAATAGATCAAAGGGTAACTTTTTGTGCCATTGTTTGTGGTTCTCTACCATTTTCCTTAGTATCTTTGATGTTTTTGTTGGCGGCTTCTACGACTCCATTCATCTGAGGTCTGTAGGTTGTAAAATTCTTGTGCTTGATTTTGAAAGCTTCAAATATAGCTTTCATTAGATCACTGTTGATATTGGCGGCATTGTCAGTAATAATGGACTCGAGAACCCCGAATCGACAGACAATATGATCCTTGACAAAATCCGTTTGAAGCAGTGGACTCAATCGGACCAATAACATCCATTCCCCAGGCGGCGAATGGCCAAGGTGAGCTCGTTGCATTGAGCTCATTTGGTGGCACTTTTATCATGTCGGCATGCACTTGACATTGAAAGCATTTGGGGACATACTGAATGCAATTCGTCTGCATGGTCATCTAAAAGTAACCTGCCCTGAGTATCTTCTTAGCCAAGATGAAACCATTTATGTGTGGACCATAGGTCCCAGCATGCACATCCTCAAGTAGCTGAGAAGCTTCCTTTGCATCGACACATCTTAGTAAACACAAATCAGGAGTTCTTCCATACAAGTTTCCTCCGCTGTGGAAGAAGTGGTTTGACAATCTCCGGAGTGTGTGTTTCTGGATGTGATTTATTCTCCTTTTGATAAGTATTTCTTGATGTCGTGGAACCAAGTCTTTCCATCCGCTTCTTCCTCGACATGAGCACAATATGTCGGCTGATTATGGATCCTCACCGGAATGGGATCAATGTAGTTCTTATCTGGATGTTGTATCATGGATGACAAAGTGGCCAATGCGTCGGCAAACTTGTTCTGAATTTTGGGCACATGTCATAATTCTATTTCTGTAAACCACTTTCTCAATTCCTACACTTGTTGCAGATATGCAATATCTTAGAATTCTTGGTGTCCCATTCTCCTTGTACTTGGTGCACAAGCAAATCTGAATCACTGATCACCAGCAGCTCCTGAATATTCATGTCACCTGCCATATTGAGCCCTAATATATAGGCTTCATACTCTGCCATGTTTTTGGTGCATGGAAATCTCAGTTTAACAGATACCGGATAATGCTTACCCATTTCTAATACCAAAACTGCTCCAATGCCTACTCCTTTAAAAGAACATCCTCCAATCGTGATATTCTTCGGTAATGTCTTCTCCTACGAATGATACTTCTTCATCAGGAAAATACATTTTCAAGGGTTTGTATTCTCCTCCCACCGAGTTTTCAGCAAGGTGATCTACCAATGCTTGTCCTTTGATCGCCTTCTGAGTTACATAGATGATATCAAACTCACTTAGTAGTATTTGCCACTTAACCAACTTCCAAGTAGGCACAGGTATCTAAAATATGTACTTTAAAGGATCCATCTTGGATATGAGGTACGTAGTGCAGGCATAAAAGTAATGCCTCAATTTCTAGGCTATCTAGGTCAGAGCGCAGCAAGTGCGTTCAAGCAGAGAATATTGTGCTTCATAAGGCGTGAACTTCTTACTCAAGTTATATATGGCTTGCTCCTTTCTTCTTGTCTCATCATGTTGTACCAAAACACATCTGAAGGCTCCATCCAATATAGGTAGATAAAGTAGCAAAGGTCGTATTAGGTCTGGCGGGACCAGAACTGGTGGTGTGGACTGTACTCCTTGATCTTGTCAAAAGCTTTATGGAAATCCTCGGTCCAGCTTGTTTTGGCATCCTTTTTAGCATCTTGAATATGGGTTCACATATGACTGTGGACTGTGCTATGAATCGACTGATATAGTTGAGACGCCCTAAGAAGCTCATCATATCCTTTTTGCTCTTAGGTGGTGGTAACTCTTGAATAGCTCTGACTTTAGATGGATCCACTTCGATCCCCCGATGACTGACGATGAATCCCTGTAACTTTCCTGCGGAAACCCCGAATGCACACTTTGCGGGGTTCAATTTTAAATTGTACCTTCTTAGTCTATCGAAGAACTTCCGCAAGTCTGCTATGTGATATGCGGCCCTCTTGGATTTGATAATGACATCATCCACATACACCTCTATTTCTTTATGTATCATATCATGGAAGATGGTTGTCATGGCTCTCATGTAAGTGGCCCCAGCATTCTTCAAACCAAATGGCATCATCTTGTAAAAATATACACCTCATAGTGTAATAAAAGCTTTCTTCTCTGCATCTTCTTCATCCATCCAAATCTCGTGATAACCTTCGAAGAAATCTATAAAGGATTGGAGTTCATGCTTGGCACAGTTATCGATGAGGATGTGTATATTTTGCAGTGGAAAATCGTCTTTGGAACTTGCTCTATTTAAATCCCAATAGTCAACACATACGCTGACCTTCCTGTCTTTTTTCGGAACTGGCACAATGTTAGCTAACCAGGTTGGATATTCGACAACCCTAAGAACTTTGGCTTTGATCTGCTTGGTAACTTCCTCCTTGATTTTCAGGCTCATGTCTGGTTTGAACTTTCTGAGTTTCTGTTCTACTGGCGGACACATAGGATTAGTAAGCAACTAGTGAGCCACTATGGAATTGCTCAAACCGGTCATGTTATCATATGACCATGCAAAAATGTCCTCATATTCTTTTAGGAAATGAATGTACTTTTCCCTCCTTTGTTGGTGACAAGTGAATGCTGATGCGGGTCTCCTTGATGGTCTCGGTGTCTCCCAAACTGCTTCGGTCTCGTCCAGATTGGACTTAGGCTTATTCTCAAAATTTTCAACCTCCCTGATGATTTCCTCGGGTATCTCATCTTCTTACTCTAAATCACTATTCTCATGTTGCATTGCCTCATTACATGTCACAATCACTGGTTCATCAAGAAAAGTAATAATAACGATGTGGAAAGAAAAAGTGTAAAGATAGTAGTGAATAATATGGAGCAAATGCATTTGATTAAAACTTGAAAAATTGTCCAAACAAAGCACGGCTTGATGAATCGAGTATTTATTTTGAAACAAGTAAAACTTAAAATGAAACTACAGGAAATCTTAAATGCCTAAAACGGCTATAGAAGTAAATTCTGCCAAGCTACCTAGGGACTCGATGGGCTCGGGATGGTGTGGAGGTCCCTTCTCCACAGTCTGAATAGTGAGGACTTCTTCCTCCTCCTCCTCAATTATGGCACCGCAATCCATGTCCTCATCTTCCAATAACAAATTCTTCAACCTAGCTAATGCTTCCACCTTCGCAGTTCCCCATATTATGTCAGCCTGATGAAAAGCCTGTTCCAAATGTGGCACTGGTTGCTCAAGAGATACGGTCCACGCCACAGAGGTGACCAATTTCTGTACTCTTTCCATGTATACTGGTATCCGAGCCTAAAGGTGGTACCATGATTTTCAGCTGTATTGGTTTGGTGATGCCTTGGAGGTTCTTTCCCAACCCTTTGCTGGGTTCCTATTCGGACCATGCTAGTATGCTTTCTATTTTGTTACTCCACCACTTATCCTTCTCGACGGCATTGACCCGTTCGATGTGATGATAGGTTTCCCCTCCTAGCCTTCATGGCCGGGATAATTTGACTAGTGTAGATGGGGTTACTCCCATCTCCGTGGATAATCACCTCCTGACGGTTCCATTCGAATTTTATGGCTTGATGCAGTGTGGAAGGCACAACTCTAGCGGCATGGATCCATGGTCGGTCCAATAGAAGATTATATTAGGCTGGTATGTCAAGCACCTGAAATTCAACGTTGAACCAAGTTGGCCCCATCTGCAAGCAAAAATTGATTTCCCTGATCGTGGCCCTATAGGACCTATCAAAAGCCTTCACATTTATGATTCCTACTCGTATCTCATGGAAACTTTTGTCCAACCTTCTCAGAGCATCCAATGGACAAATATTTAGGCTCGAACCTCTATCAACCAAGACCCTAGCAATAAACTTGTCTTCAAATTGCACCGTAATATGCAATGCTCGATTGTGATTCAGCCTCTCGGGTGGTAGCTTATCCTTATGAAAGATGATCTTATGACTTTCTAGTACTTTCCCAACTATGTTGTCCATTTCTCCACCAATGATGTTATTGGGTACATAAACCTTGCTTAGTACTTTCACCAAAGCGTTCTTTTGTGCCTCTGAATTCTGCAATAGTGACAGGATAGGTATCTAAGCAGGGACTTTGTTTTGATGGTCACAAAATACTCATTTGCCTGTACTTTCCTCCACAGGTCATCTGGCCCGGTCTCAAGAATAGGCTACCTAGTAATGGCCTCCTTACTTGAACCTCCGAGGTGTTTAGATGTATAGACTCTTCCAGTTCTAGTCATTCCTTATGCAGCATCAGATTCCCAGTTCTAGTCCTGTGCCCTGACGAAGAATTTATTCATATATTCTTTGTCCAAAGCGGGCCTGACCTTGGCTGCTTTCGACCTCCAATGATTAGCGTACTCACAAAAAGTCTTAGTAGGTTTCTTCTTAAGATTCTGAATGTAGAAGACATCCGGTGCATTCTCTGTGTTAAACCTGAACCAGTCCATGAAATTTGACACCATTCTTACCCAATTGGACCATTTCTAGGGATTTTGGCTGATATACCAAGACAATGCATCCCCAGTAAGGATCCTCATGAAGAGCTTTATTCGGATCTTTTCATCTTTCCCGACCTCGACAAGATTCTCACAATAGGTCCTTAGATAAATCCTGGTATCACTTGTACCATCGAACATTTCGAACTTGGGAGGTTTGTACCCCTCGGGCAGTTCTACATCCGGCTATATGCACAAATCTTCATAGTTCAAACCTTCTATTCCTCTGTCGCCTTCAACACCTTAAACTCGGCTTGTCAACTTCTTGAGTTCTTCAGCCATGTTCTTAATAAGCAGGTCCTTCTCGGAGAATTCCGGTGCACATGAGATTGGTTGGGTAGAATGAGGTATAGTTTCCATATATATGGGGTTGCTTTGATGGGTGCCAAGAACTTGGGTGTAGTGATGGTCATTGGTGGAGTTTTGTTGATCGGGAATGGGTTATGTGTTTTGGGGAGTGTGGTAAGTGGTGGTTGGTGGGTACTGAATTAGTTGATGGTGATGTTGTGGTGGAGTTAGTATTGGCAGCGGATTGATATTTTGGGGTGGGGTTGCGTTGATTTGGTGCGGTATGATTTTGTGGCTGCTGGTTTTGTGTGTTCTGAGGAGGTGTCGGGTTCTTTGTGTTTTGTTGATGGATATCAGGGAAATTGAGGGTGATTGACAAATTTTCCAAGTTGCGAACCTACTCAAGTTCTCCTTACAATTCCAGTATCTTTTGTTCCAGTCTCAAAACTAGGTCATTTGGGGCCGGAGTACCACGACCTTCTGAAGTCTCTACGTTCTCAACATTTTCCTTTCGGATTCCACTTATGTCGTCCATCTTTGTCTTTCCTTTTCCCTTTGTGTTGCTTAGATGAAAAGGAGGTAGAGGGCTTCTGGATCTGATATGATATGCTGATGAGGCCAGTATGAGTGAACCAACCTAAGGGGATGGGAATAATAATAAAAATAAGAAAAACAAAAAGGTAACAAGTCAATGAGGATCCTGAAACGTTCGCAGTATTTAAAAACACATTGCAAAAATGTAAATTCGTGTCCTACTTTGGGAACCTCGTTGTGCCCAAGGTGGTCCTAGCGACAAATAAACTTGGAGAACTTTTAATGCCAATAAATGCTTCATTTCATAATATAAAAATAGACGAATCCCAAAATGACAGTAAGATAATAATAAAATAAGTCACTGCTAGCACTTGGCCTTATTACATTTTAGGAAAATCAAGTAAATCTAGCCTATTTTGTCCCAGAAGGACCTTCCTCAGGTTGAATGCTCTCGTTGATCAAATCCTCCAGTTCGCATATGTTCACCAGTAAGAATGCCTTTGCCAAATGTCCTCTTTCTTTGCCCTTAGTGTTCTGCCAGTTGGTGACTCTTTTCCTCACATTTCCTTCCAATTCCAATAGGCTGTATTCCAGATATTCCAGCTTCTCGCTAGATTAGGCGGCCCTCTCTTTCCATTCATTGATTTGGTCATCTGGTGGAATATTCCTCCACTAGTCTAGCAAGAGTGAGGGTGTGCTAACCATACCAAATCTAGGGACCTCGTGCCTCATTTTCTACAAAACAAAAGTGTTAGACCTTACCCCCACCGGACTCGACTATTTATACATTTATGATCAACATATCGGCATTTAGTTCTCCAAATTAATGCACAGAACGTGGTTGTGTCCGTTGGGATTATAAAAAACCCGATGGACTTTGGATAACGCTTATCTTAAAGGATCATTATGTGGACAACATAACTGATCCGACTAGGTTTGACCATGATGCATGCATAAATTTAACAAGAGTAAGATTTTTATGGGGTTTTAGACTGGTACCCTCAAGGGGACAACTCGAGGGGGAAGGCACGGAACCGTCGACTGCACTGTTGATCGTCTGGTTTTACCGCAAATAAGCCTTTTCAAATTTAAGGGTAGTAAATAAGAAGAGTACAACCACTCATTAAAGCGTTGCTATAGGATTTGATACGCACGAGTGGAATATGATGCAGAGCATGATTTATGCAACAACTAGTAACATGTAGTCATACATTTTCACGTAGGAAAATAAATACAGCATTTAAATAATCGAAAGACAGTTATAGAAAAAAGAAAACAAAGAGACAAGTTAGTTTCAGGGATAAAGAAACCATAAATGCTTAAAACATGGACAATTAAATTCAAATAAGGGAGAAGGGTACGGGATAAAGCATGCTTAGACTAATTTGTAAAAGATAAGTTCGTTATGGTAAGAGCCTAAAAGATATCCCCAGTAGAGTCGCCATGATGTCGCATCCCCTTTTTTCCCTCCGCGAAGAGAGGTCCTAGTTTTGACATTCATGGGGTTTGATAACTCCTTTCCTTTTGGGAATTGGGTATTTGAAAAGTCGCCACCTAACGGATTATGGTGCATTAGGGCACCTAGAGCGATTAACTCTTGGATTGGTTTGCATTGCCAGATATTCGAGTAAGGACTCGAAATGACCTTGAGGGGAAGGTGTTAGGCACCTCTCTTGGTCCACAATTGTGGGTCCCGGTCGAACTTATAGTCACGAATTAGTCCAAATAAGTACTTGAAACAAATAATCACAAATAAGGCATGTTTGCATGACTCAAATAATAATTAAGACAGAATTTTTTGGACAAATTGTATAAAATATAGACTTAAACAAAAAGAATCTCAGGAAAAGAGGGGAGTCCTAGGTTGGTTAGCCTATAGAATCACCCCACATAATGTCTTGTAAAAACTCCTCAATGAGGGGCTACACGTGACATTAGCACGTAGTCATCATATGCATATCTACCCTTCCCATCCCCTTAGTGGTCATTCAAAGTGAGTGTTGGTCAGCGATCTCTATTGCGTGTTGTTACCCGTCCCTTTTTAATGGTCCTGGATGGATTTAGGACCTCTACCTATAGGTGGTTCTAGATAGATCCCTAAGGTTTTAAAGGTAAAAATACTAAGGCGACATGCAATAACAATTAGGACTTTAGCACATAAGATAAAAGGGAGCAATTAGAGGCTCAAAGTTTCCTCCTCATACAAGGCACATAAACAGCATGACTCAAGCACAAAAAAGGGCATTTTGTTAAATAGTATCCTAAGGCATGATGTCTAAGTGATTATACAGAAGACTGATAGTCTATTTTATAAACTCGGAAACAATGACCCTAGCAATTTCCTATTGATTTTTTTAAAAACCTGTTAAACTAGAATAACCTAAGTCATAGAAACAGTTTCAGAGTTGCAAGATTTGAAAATGTCCTATAGGCTTGCCTGTACTCGTTTCAGGGAAAATAAACCAATAATTAAACTAGTTCTGAAATGAACTAATCATGGACTGGATTGACTTATTGGTTTAAATATATAGGCAGGATTTCTGGTGTTGTTCCCTATAGGTATGATATCTAATTGTGTTTAAAACTAATTTTAGAAACTGGTAGGCATGATAACAAACGAAAGCACATATAATATCTGTTATAACAGAAGTTGAATTGGATTATACCCTATAGGCATGGTATCTACTTGTTTAATATTAATTTTAAAGACCTGCAGGCATGATGACAAATGAAAACACACATAAACACTTGTTATAACAGAAGTCGGATTTGGACTATATCCTATAGGCATGACATCTACTTGTGAAGTTGATTTTAAGACTTATAAACATGATATCTATTATGGAATCACTTGAAACCTATATGAATGATTTCTAACATGGTGAGACAAACATGACAAGATGTAAAAGTCCTATAGGCATGTTTTCTACTCGTATTACCCCACAAACATGTAGCTACCCACCCTTTTCACTAAGTACCCCAATATTCGTTTACAAGTTATTATAGGCCATATGAATGAATTACATAAGTAAATAAGAAAATCAGAAGTTATTCTATAGGGAGCCTACAGATAGGCCCATGTTTCCAAAACCTCAAATAGCCTCAAATGCCTCAGTTCTATAAACAATGTCGTAGTCTAGATGCATCAAAGTTCCCTAAGGATCTCAAGGATCTCGGGCAGTGCTTACACCTACACTTGGTAACAAAAATTTAATAAGTGCAGTGTGAAAGAGCCAACCTCAATATGTCAGAGTTCAGAGTGTCTCAAGAGGATCCCAAGGCAGTACATATACTGGAGGGGGCAGAACTTAATGACTTAGGAGTAGCGTGAAAGTGCTTGACACAAGTTGAAAGGTTTCAGCAGGAAAACAACATAAAAAGGAGGTTTGTCGGAAATAGCTGGTGGAGTAAAAGAAGGAGTCATGCAGTAAAACAATTTTGAAAAGAGAGTTGCATGATTAGACAATAGTAAATCAAACATGAAGTCTAAAACCACATCAGCAATACTTAAAGAGCACAGAACCAAACATAAGGAACAAACCTACATACAGGGGTGATAAGAATTGGGGATACATGGAACACATGATGGTAAACATATAACAGGCAGATGTAATTGGTACAGACATGCTCAGAAATAATTGATCAGACATAGAGAGGGTAAAATGTTTACACTAATCCTAAGGAAGGGGAGTACTTGACATGCTAATTAGGTAATCATATTAAAGGCAGGTTTCACAGCAAAACCATAAGTAAAAGCAAACTAGAAACATGATGAAATGAAGCAATAAAAGAACCATAATGTTTTTGGAACTCGAACTGAAATTAGAACATACCAGTAAAGAAGACAGTAAGCAAGAGTGAATGAGTAGGAGAGCACAATAGTTAGCCTTGACTTGCAGCCGGCTAACTCAGAATTGTAGCAAGTAGCACAAAAGAGAGAGAGCAAAAGGTTTAAGTGTGTGTGTGTAAGAGAGAGAGATTAAGGAATTAGGGCTAATAAGTATGGGGTAAGCAATTAGGTCTAAGTTTAGAATACTCTTAATTAAGGAAATAGTCGGTAAGAATAAAGTACAGCAACAGACAAGGTAGGTGAATCAGTTAATTAGAATAGAAGATGTAGAGATTGAGGGTTTAAAGGAAGGTCTTTCAATCAAACCCAAAAAATAGGGAATCCAGAATCAATCAAAGAGGGAGTCATTGTTCTGTATTAATCATATAAATAGAGAAGATAAGAATAAACAGACATAGCAAACATGCAGGTTAAACAGTATCGATAGAAAGAGGCAAGTATGAACAATCATGATGAACATAAGCACATAGAGGTGATATAAGTTAGCTAAAAACTTAGTAAGAACATATTCGAAGCAATATAGTCACAGAAACTCAAACAAGAAACGAGAAGTCATGCTAATACACAGAACCAAATGAAGAAGTCTAGTAAATTAGGGCTTTCAGCATAGGCGAGTTGAATAGGTAGTAAAATCACAGAATCAGTCGAAATATGCAAGAGATGGAAGTTTAAACATAAGAAATCAGTTTAAACAAAGTTTTAAAAGGAGTTCAGAAAACCCTAATTTTAGAAGAAGGTGAAAACCCTTTGAAATCGATGATTCTTGTAAAAGAGTTCCAAGAACAGTGTAAACTACTAAAGAGGCAAACACAAATCATTTTAAAATTCTACATATCTAGAATATGTAGGTAGAAATTAGGGTTTTAGAAGAAACTCAAATAGAGATGAAAGAACATGTCTAGAATCCCAAGGATTGTAACAAGCACAACATGATTTTGCTTGAAGTCACACTGAAGTAGCCAAGAACAGACAAATAGCAAACCCTAGACACAAGTTGGCATGGCCCAGGGCCCTTAAAGACCTTAGAGAAGGCAAGCATAACATTAGAGGAGCCATTAGAGGCTTGCGAGTTGAAGGGAGATCACCGGAGAAGACCGGAGAAGGAGGTCGGCGGTTGAAGGAGCTAGGGTTAGGTTGAGTGATTGAGAGAGGATAGGAGATGAGAGAATACATAGGCGGCGGTATCTGAATAATGAGCTAGGGTTAGGGGTCGTTGGAATTAAAAATGGTAAGAACGGACGAGGACCATTGATTTTTTAGATCAACGACTAGGATTAAATATGGATTTGGGTCGGGTAGGCGAGTTCAAGGCTTGGGTCGGGTATTTTTAATACGAAATTGGGCTGGGGTTGGGTTTAAATTGGTCTACGATTGAAATGCAAATCTGGCTATATTTTAAATAGCCAATTTTCCCTAAATAATAAATTATAAATAAGAAATAATTTTTGGAAAATAATTTTGTGTACTAAAATGATTTAAAATAGACATTTAACATTTTAAAAATATAGGAGATCAATTTTACGCATATAAATATAATTATACATTAATGGGACTAATATTGCAGTTATATGCAATTTAGCTTTAAAAATACAAAATGCAATTATAAAATGCATAAAACATGTTTTAACCATATTTGGCATAAATATAAAAATTAAATGACTAAATCACCACAACACTAATTTGAGGGATAATTATTGGAGATTTTATGAAATAAAGGGAAGGAAATAAATCAATTTAAATCCTTAAAATTATGGAAAAAATTATAAAAACCTTGTGCATGCTTATATATGCATATATATATATGCTATTTCAAAGGTATTTATGCATATAAAAAGTATAGTAAAAAATTGGATATCAATGGATGTTGCACCCTGAAGTATTGTACGCTAAATTTGTCGTAAGGTAATTGACATCAGTCCAAGTAAAAAATTATTTGGAGATTATAAGGATTATGCTATTTCACAAGTTATTGATAAATTTATGAAGGTTAAAAGGCGGAGTAAGTCAAAGAAAATGAATTATCCAAGTTTGGCATTTTGGGGTAAAATACAGCTCGAGCTAAAATACCCGGTATTTATGGACTAGTATCATACGAGTTACCATATAACCATAATAGTAAGGTGTATAAGGTATGTGAAAAGTGAGTAATATTTTAAGTAAGTGAGAATAATTCTCAATTTTGCGGGTAATTAATTAATTGCCGGGTAACGAGACATTACCTAATTAATTGGGGATATATTTGGATAAGATTAAACCCCACCCCACCCCACCTCACGTGGTAGCAAATGAAGGAACACTTAAGTGACTTGTCTTTATACAAGCTAACTATTGGGCACATGGACAACAAATCTTAAGGAAATTTTACACGTAAGAAATGATTATCTTAGCCATCTTTATCTTGTCTTTCAAGACTATCCAATTCATTTTATGACAAGGAAATATAATGAAAGGAACAACATGGAACAAAGTTAGGGAATTCATGAAGTTAATATGATACTTTTCGTTACATTACCTATAACAATTCTAAAATTTACAACGAAATTCATACGAGACTTCTCAGCGTAGTAGCAACGGAATTTTGCGATTCTAAGGGAGCACAGTATAATTTTTCTCAAGAATATCATAAAGATTTTTCTCTACACTAGTCCGCGGTTATGTGTTGTTGCAATCAATGAGTGTTAAAGGAATTGTCAAGAGAATCGATTCAGGTATGTTAAGGCTATCCTTTCTTTCTTTTGGCATGATCCATACGATACGAGTGAAACGTGCAAATGCACAAATTCCATAAATGACTCTATCCATAGAAGTGTTAGAGATATCTATGTTCTTGAATTTCCATATATAATAATATTTTATCATCTGTTCATGGGTCTCAGAAAAATACGAAAGTTGAAACGAGCTTACTTTATTATATTACTCAAAGGCAAAATGGTCTTATGACATTTCGAAAGATTTTATTAACGTACTTTTCATGCATTGCCTTCATGTACATTGACCCGTGACCATATGGAGTTATATACACATATATATGCATGTATATATATATGTATATGGGATATGGGAAAGGTTATGGTGTTATATACGCACCACCACCTGATCAGTTGATATACGTTGATGATTTTGCCCACAGTAGCCAAGATGATATGATGGTATGTCCTAAGAGGCTGATGATGGTATGAAACATGTACCTATGCACGACATGACATTCATACATATATGCACGATACTATAATTATTTCATGATTTTACAAAGTTATTCAGACTTACAGGTTGAGTCATGTACTCCATATTTCTTCCATGTCTGTTATGTACTTGTTTATGTACCTTACATACTCGGTATATTTTTGTACTAACATCACTTTTGCTTGGGGATGCTGCATTTCATGCTCGCAAGTTCCGATAGATAGGTCGAGAGCCCTCCAAGTACGCTATCAACTCAGCGGAAGATGTTGGTGCGCTCCATTTGCTTCAAAGTTGCTTGTTTGGTCAGTATGATTTAAACGTGTATTGTTTGGTATGGGGGGACTCTGTCCCGACCTTTATGACATTTATATACTCTTAGAGTTTTGTAGACATATGTCGTGTACGTGAAAATTATACGGCCTTGTCGGCCTATGTTTTGAGTTTAAGAATGATTATGTTGGCCTATTAGGCCCGTATGTCACGTGTGTATGATGATGTAATAAGAAATATATGCTATGTTTGTGCTCTGTTGAGTAAGGTACGGGGTGCCCGTCCCGCCCCATTGGTTTGGGTCGTGACATGTTTGGAACCTTAAGGGCTTTTTACTACAAGTAAAATCACTGTTTAGACTTAATATTTGTACTCAGTCTTGTTGTATTTTACTAATTTCATAACTCAGACGTATTTACTCAGTTTTGCTACTTTAAATGATATTCTGGGTAAGCATCCTGTTTTATTATTGCCCAAGTGTCTTGAGAAGTTTCCGACTGAGTGAGGACGAGGGCCTGTGTTGTGATGATATCATGGGATCGGGCTGTGCGCTGTAGTATGTTATACTGATTTGTGATATATGAGAGTTTGATGGCCTGATTTAACATTCTATAAGATGGATTGTGATAGTGCTTGGGTTGTAGGAGACCTTCCGGAGTCTGAACAACCCCAGTGAGCGCGGGTACCCCGTGTGAGTGATGTGATGTAGCCCGAGGGGCTATTGTTGATTCATATTGTTGCCTGAGGGTCTGATTATGAGTGACTATGACGTAGCCCGAGGGGCTAGTTCTATTGATATTTTGCTCAAGGGGCTATTTATGGTACATGTTTTGCCCTAGGGAGACAAGAGGGGTTACTCTGATGGTAAGCAACCCCCACTTCCAACCGAGAGGTTGTGAGTTCGAGTCTCCCCAAGAGCAAGGTGGGAAGTTCTTGGAGGGAAGGATGCCGGGGGTCTATTTGGAAACAGTCTCTCTACCCTAGGGTAGGGGTAAGGTCTGCGTACACACTACCCTCCCCAGACCACACTAAGTGGGATTATACTGGGTTGTTGTTGTTGTTGTTGTTTTGCCTTAGGGACAGTTTATGTTTTTATCATTTTTACTAACTGTTTCCCCACTTATTTGAAACTATTAAAAGGTGTTTTTAAAAGAAAAAGATTTTACCGAAATTGAGTTATTTTTATAAGTTAATTGATTTTTGTATTGTTTTGGACAAATACTATTTTGTTGTAGTGTTATGACATGGAATTACCTGTTTTCTTACTGCTCAGCTGCTTTTACTTTTATTACTTACTGGGTTGGCGTACTCACATTACTCCCTACACCTTGTGTACAGATCCAGGAGTCTCGGGATGCGATAGTGACTGCTGGTCAGTCTTCCAGCAAGTCTCCAGATTTGGCTAGGTAGCTACTTGGCGTTTGCAGCCCTGCACTTCTCCTTCTTACCTTACTCAGACAGTCTTAGTATTTTATTTTCGGAGTATGTTAGTCTTTTTGTACTTAGACGGGTTTGTAGTTGCTCATGACTGGTGACACCCTGATGTTGGGCTTGTATATTTATTCCGCACTGGTTATTTAGACTTATATTATGAGATTTCTTGTTAATTAATGGATTAAAAATGACTTTTATAGAATAATGGTTTGATTCGAAAATTGTGTCGGCCGGCCTAGTTTCACGATAGGCGCCATCATGACCGGGCCGGTTTTAGGGTCGTGACAAGTTGGTATCAGAGCCTAGGTTATATAGGTCTCACAAGTCATGAGCAGGTTTAGTAGAATCTCGCAGATCGGTGTGGAGACATTTGTACTTATCCTCGGGAGGCTACAGAACCTTTAGGAAAAACTTCACATTCATAAATTCCTGTCGTGCGAATCTGTTGATTCTGGTAACTAAACTTCTGTTATTCTATTCTCTCACAGATGGTGAGGACACGTGCTACTGCTCAGGGTGGACAACCACCAGTACCACCGATTGGGGCCACTAGAAGCTGAGAACATGGTTGAGGCTTTGGTAGGGGAAGGGGTGTAGCCCGCATAGTAGCTAGGGCAGCTCCTGCAGATCCACCAGCTACCCCAGTTCAGGATTAGGTACCAGTTGCGGATGCTCCAGCAGTACCAGCTCAGGCACCGGCTGTGCCTATTATTATCCCAGGCCTTCAGGAGGACTTGGCCAAATTCTATTAGTGTGCACTGGCCTAGCCCAAGTGGTCTCATTTACTAAAGCCGCATCTACTTCTCAGGCTGGGGGAGGCACTCAGACTCCCGCTGCTCGCACACTTGAGTAGGTTGTGTAGGGACTTCAGACACCGAGGAACCTCCAGCCCAGCCGGTTGCAGCTGGTCAGGACTATATATCTCCTGTTATGCTAGAGGACGAGCAACGCAGATTGGAGAGGTTTGGTAGACCTCAGCCTCTATCTTTCAATGGTGCAGAGGACGAGGATGCCATGGGTTTCTTGGACAAGTGTTAGAGGATGCTTCGGACCGCGGGTATTTTGGAGACCAGTGGGGTCTTGTTCACTACTTTCCAGTTCTCCAGGGCTGCACTTAGTTGGTGGGAGGCTTATGAGAGGAGTAGGCCAGTTGGCGCAATGCCCGTTTCTTGGCAATAGTTCTTCGTTCTCTTTTTGGAGAAGTTTGTACCTGAGTCTCGCCGAGAGGATCTATGTAGGAAGTTCGAGTAGCTTCATTAGGGTGATAGATCTATCACACAATATGAGATCCGGTTCTCTGATTTTTCTCGTCATGCAGTTTGGTTGGTTCCCATAGACCGAGAGAGGATCAGGAGGTTTATAGATGGCCTCGGTTTTCAATTTCGGCTGCTCATGACCAGAGAGAGAGTATCTGGTGCTACCTTTGATGGGTTGTTGACATAGCTGGACAAATTGAGATGGTTCGTGGTTAAGAGAGGTTTGAGAGTGAGGCTAAGAGGCCTCGTGGTCAGGGTGGATTCAGTGGTACTCCTCGCGGAAGTTAATTTCAACACGACAGAGATCGTCCATTCATGCATGCTCAGTCAGCTCGCCCAGGTTACCGTGGGGCATCATCAGGCCATTGTTCTCACAATTCTCATTAGGGTCATTCCTTACTGAGTGCCTTTCCAGCCCAGAGTTTGTCCTGTGCTTCATCAGTTCAGGGCTCTTCCATGCCAGGTTCTTCTACTAGTCATCCAGGTGCTAGGGGTTACCTTTAGTTCCCGTCTCCAGTACCAGGGGGTTGTTATGAGTGTGGAGAGTTGGGGCATATGTGGAGACTGTATCCTCATCATCTTGGGGGTTCATCTCAGTAGATGAGTCACCTATCGACTTCAGCACCAGTTACCTCACTATCTACCCACCCAGCTAGGGGTGGAGGATAGTCAGCTAGGGGTCGCCCTAAAGAGGGAGGTTGATCAGGTGGTGGTCAGGCCTTTTTCTATGCACCCCCAGCAATACTCGATGTTATTGCTTTAGATGCGGTGATTACAAGTATTTTCTTGGTCTGCCACAGAGAGGCCTCTATGTTATTTGATCCTGGTTCCACTTTTTCATATGTGTCATCATATTATGCTTGTTATTTGGATACGCCCCGTGAGTCTCTTGTTTCATTTATTTGTGTATCTACTCTAGTGGGTGATACTGTTGTTTTTGACCGTGTATATCAGTCGTGTGTGGTGACTATTGGGTGTTTGGAGACCCGAGTGAACCTTCTGTTGCTTTGTATGGTTGATATTGATGTGATATTGGTCATGGATTGGTTATCTTCGGATCGTGCTATTTTGGGTTGTCATGCTAAGAGTCGGGTGTGTCACGGGTTGAGTGGCGAGGTTCGACTAATTTTGTTCCCAGTAGGGTAATTTCATTTTTGAAGGCCCAGCGGATGGTTGGAAAGGGGTTTCTTTCATACTTAGTCTTTGTGATGGATGTCAGTGTAGAGACTCCTAATATTGATTCAGTCCCGAAAGTGAGGGACTTTCTGGATGTGTTTCCTGCGGACCTATCGGGTATGCCACCGGACAGGGATATTGATTTTGGTATTGATTTGGTGTCGGGCTCTCAGCCCATTTTTATTCCACCATATCGTATGGCACTGGAGGAGTTGAAGGAGTTGAAGGAGCAGCTTTAGGAACTCCTTGGTAAGGGGTTTATTCGGCCTAGTATGTCACCATGGGGTGCGCCTGTTCTATTGTAAATAAGAAGCATGGCACTATGAGGATGTGCATTGATTACAGGGAGTTGAACAAGGTCACAATCAAGAACAAGTATCATTTGCCTCGTATTGATGATTTATTTGGCCAGCTTTAGGGAGCGAGGGTGTTCTCCAGGATTAATCTCTGTTCAGGGTATCACCAGTTGAAGATTAGGGACTCGGACATTCGTAAGATAGCCTTCAAGACCCGATATTGTCATTATGAGTTCATTATAATGTCTTTTGGGCCGACCAATGACCCAACAACATTCATGCATTTGTTGAACAACATGTTTCGGTGTTATCTCGACTCATTTGTCATTGTATTCATTGATGATATTCTGGTGTACTCGCGTAGACAGGAGGAGCACGCGAAACATTTGAGAGTGGTATTGCAGTGATTGAGGGAGGAGAAGCTTTATGTAAAGTTCTCCAAGTGTAAGTTTTGGCTCAACTCAGTGGCTTTCTTGGGGCACATGGTGTCCAGTGAGGGTATTCAGGTTGATCCGAAGAAGATAGAGGCAGTCCATAGTTGGTCCAAACCGTCCTTCGCCACAAAAATTCACAGATTTCTTGATTTGATGAGTTATTACTGTCGGTTCATTCAGGGATTTTCATCTATTGCATCACCCTTGACCAAATTGACTCAAAAGGGTGCTCCATTCAGGTGGTCGGATGATTGTCAGGCGAGCTTTCAGAAGCTCAAGACTACCTTGACCATAGCTTCAGTGTTTGTTTTGCCATCAGCTTCAGGTTCATATACAGTGTATTGTGATGCTTTGAGAGTCGATATTGGGTGTGTGTTGATACATGAGGGTAGAGTGATTGCTTATGCTTCCCTTCAGTTGAAGTCCCATGAGAAGAACTACCATGTTCATGATTTAGAGTTGGCTACCATTGTTAACGCGTTGAAGATTTGGAGGCATTATCTTTATGGTGTGTCTTGTGAGGTGTTTATTGATCATCGTAGCCTGCAACACTTGTTCAAGCAGAAGGATCTCAATTTGAGGCAACAAAGATGGTTGGAGTTGCTAAAGGACTATGATATCTCTATCTTGTACCATATGGGGAAGACCAATGTAGTGGCCGATGCTTTGAGTAGGAAGGCGGTGAGTATGGGCAGTTTGGCATATATTCCTGTTGGGGAGAGACCTCTTGCTTGATGTTTAGGCCTTGGCCAATCGGTTTGTAAGGTTAGCTATTTCGGAGCCCAGTTGGGTCTTAGCTTGTATGGTTTCTTGGTCTTCCTCGTTTGATCGCATAAGAGAATGCCAGTATGATGATCCTTATTTGGTTGTCCGTGAGGACAGAGTTCAGCACTAAGACACCAAAAATGTGACTATTGATGATAATAGGGTATGGAGGATGCATAGCTGGATATTTGTGCCCAATGTAGATGGGCTTCGGGAGTTGATTCTGGATGAGGCCCATAGCTCGAGGTATTCCATCCATCCTGGTGTCGCAAAGATGTATCAGGATCTGAGACAACATTATTGGTGGAGGAGAATGGAAAAGGATATTATGGATTTATAGCTCAGTGTCTCAATTGTCAGCAGGTGAAAATGAGCGTCAAAGACTGTGTGGCTTGCTGCAGCAGATAGATATTCCATAGTGTAAGTGGGAGCAGATCACCATGGACTTTGTAGTTTGACTCCCATGGACTTTGAAGAAGTTTGATGCTATTTGGGTGATTGTGGATTAGCTGACCAAGTCCGCACACTTCATTCCTGTGTGTACTACCTATTCTTCAGAGTGGTTAGCAAAGATATATATCCGAGAGATTGTTTGTTTGGATGGTGTCCCAGTTTCCATCATTTCAGATAGAGGTACTCAGTTCACTTTATAGTTTTGGAGGGACGTGCAGCGCGAGTTGGGTACCCAGGTTGAGTTGAGCACAGCTTTTCACCCTCAGATGGACGGTCAGTCCGAGCGCACTATTCAGATATTGGAGGACATGTTGCGCAGTTGTGTTATTGATTTTGGGGGTTCGTGGGATCAGTTTCTACCGCTCGCGGAGTTTGTTTATAACAACAGTTATCAGTCGAGTATTCAGATGGCTCCTAATGAGGCTTTATATGGGAGACAGTGTAGATCTCCAGTTGGTTGGTTTGAGATGGGTGAGGCTAGGCTTTTGGGTACCGACTTGGTGCAGGATGATTTGGATAAGGTGAAGGTTATTTAGGAGTGGCTTCGTACAGCGCTGTCAAGACAAAAGAGTTATGGTGATAGGAAGGTTCGTGATGTGTCCTACATAGTTGGGGAGAAGGTTCTATTGAAGTTTTCACCCGTGAAGAGTGTTATGAGATTTGGGAAGAAGGGTAAATTGAGTCTCCGATTCATTGGGCCTTTTGAGGTGATTCGGAGGATTGGGGAGGTGGCTTTGCCACCTAGCTTGTCGAGTGTGCATTCGGTATTTCATGGATCTAGGCTATGGAAGTATATTGGCGATCCTTCTCATGTTTTAGATTTCAGCACAATTCAGTTAGACGATGATTTGACTTATGATGTGGAGCCAATGGCTATTTTGGAGCGGCATGTCCGAAAGTTTAGACCAAAGGATATAGCTTCAATAAAAGTACATGGAGAGGTCGGCCCGTGGAGGATCCTACTTGGGAGACCAAGCAGGAGATGCAGAGCAGATATTCTCACCTATTTGAGGTTTCAGGTATGTTACATGACTCGTTCGAGGACAAACGTTTGTTTAAGAGGGGAAAATGTAACGACCCGGCCAGTCGTTTCATGAGTTACCACTCTGTTTCCACCATTTCTACTTATTTATGTGTTGTTCAGCTACATTTCATCATATTGTGCTAGTTGGTTTAGGTTCAGAGTGGTTTTGTAAAGAAATGAGACACTTAGTCTCTTTTTGGGAAGCTTTAGTTGGAAAAGTCAGCCGGAAGTTGAGTTGTGAGTAGATGATCTCGAAATTTGGTTTTTATTATTCGGATAGCTTCGTTAGGTGATTTGTGACTTAGGAGCATGATCAGAATGTAATTTGGTGGTACGTGGTAGATTTAGGCTTGAATTGGCG
The DNA here is from genome assembly GCF_000715075.1 of Nicotiana tabacum. Taxonomy (NCBI): domain Eukaryota; kingdom Viridiplantae; phylum Streptophyta; class Magnoliopsida; order Solanales; family Solanaceae; genus Nicotiana; species Nicotiana tabacum. Next base: position 153,186,232 of record NC_134101.1, read on the forward strand.
AAATTGGAATTTTGGCGTTTTTCGGTTGGTAGTTAAAATTTTGATATCAGAGTCGCAATGGAATTCCGGAATTTGGATTAGCTCTGTTGTGTCATTTGTGATGTGCATAAAAATTTTCAGGTCGTTCGGATGAGGTTTGATAGGTTTTTGGATCAGTTGCTGAATTCGAAAGTTTGTAAATCCTTAGGCTTTGAATCCGAGGGTGATTTGGTGTTTCGGCGTTGTTTTGAGTGTTCCAAGGGTTGGTATGAGTTTGAATGATGATATATGACTTGTTGGCATGTTTGGCTGAGGTCCCGAGAGCCTCGGGATGGATTCGGAAGGTTGGCGGAGGATTTGGAATTTGAGTGGAGTTGCAGAATTTTTCTGCTTCTGTTGTTTCCGCACCTGCGGATTGGGTACCGCAGGTGCGATGATGGAGAAGCGTAGTGGAGGTCGCAGAAGCGGTCTTTAGTCAGCTAGAGCTTGGCCGCAGGTGCGAGGTTATAACTGCAGATGCGACCTTAAGTGAAAAACCACTGGTGCGATTATTTTGACCGCAGAAGCGGTCCGCATATGTGAAAAGAGAGTCGCAGGTGCGTGATGCCTGTGCAGAAATTATAAAAGGCCATCTTTGCGATTTTCAGCTTATTTCCTCCATTTTTGAGACGGGTTTGAAGCTTTTTGGGAGGATTTGAAGAGGGATTCAAGTGGTTACGATTAGAGGTAAGATTTTTGAACTCAATACTTGATTCTGTGGTGATTCTAACTGATTAGACAAGAAATTTGTGGGATTTACGCGTTAAAATTTGAGAATTATGGCTTGTAAATGGAGAGTTTTTATTGGGGATTTGAGTGGCCATTTGAGGTCCGATTTTGATGTTCTTGGTATGTATAGACTCGTGGGAGGATAAGGATTCTAGTGATATAATTTTTATCGAATTCCGAGACATGGACCCGGGGTTTGGTTTAGCTAATTTCGGGATTATTGATGTAATTTGATTATTTTCATGTGGACTTTGTTCCTTTAGCTTATATTGATGGCATGAATCTGGTTTTGGTTAGATTCGGAGCATTTGGAGGCCGATTCGAGAGGCATGAATCTCAGCCGTATTTACTCTGTTTTTCTACTTTAAATGATATTTTGGGCTGAGCATCCTATTTTACTGTTATCATACTTCCTTTTCCCAAAGGGGGGATAGGGAGTTTTTCAAAAAATGTCACACCTCCTTTTTACCCGAAAGGAATATAAGGGAGTTTTCCAATTTAAGTGACATAATCAAAATAGGATTATTTTATTGATTACAGAGTCGTCACTTGAATATTTATGGTATGCCAAGTCATTTATTTATTTTAATTCCCAAATCGAGGAAATTGACTCTATTTTTGGTTTGCGAACAGAGAAGACCGAGTAAGGAATTCTGTCAACCGGGGAGAAGGTGTAAGGCATTCTCGGGTTCTGTGGTTTTAGCACGGTAGCTCAACTATTAATAATTGGCATAATTACCTGATTTATTACATATTTAAAACCTAATGTGTATTTTTATCTTTTTAACCTCTTTTAATTATTTAACCATTTTTTTAGGATTTATGAAATTTATTTGAACGAGTTGCGATGTCGTACGCTCGTTGTTTTTGTACATATTGTGAATCGCGTCACATGAATTGCATCCGCGATTTACAACATGTTTATTTTATTATTATTCAAAATTATGATCGGGTCACATGAAATGCACACCCGAATTAAGATTTACCTATCGTGACCATGTCACTGGAACCGTACCCATAGCCACGATAATTTATTAATCGCGCCTAAAGCAAGCTACGATGTTCATGAATATTAACGACCTAAGCATGCTCCTAACGGACAATGTAATAAAAGTAAAATAAATAGAACTAATAGAAAAATAAAACAAATTTCATTTTTATTCCCTTTTAAATTTCTTATTTCATGCATTTAACCAAGCCCAATCCTAAGCATGTAGACAGTTTAATAGCTAATGGCGGCTCGATCTTTTACCTCCCATGACTCAACAGGCAATTCATTTCATATATACAAACAACGAGTAAAGGATAGACGGGAACGTGTTCAAAATACTTAAAGAAAATTGGAGCTAAGAAATGTAGAAAAAGTACAAAAATGATTTTTCTTAAAAAAACTATCAGAAGAGCCGCTCAAAGAGTTAGAAGTTTGGCCTGTAAAGCTATAAAACTGACATGAAAATCACATATGGAGAAAGGAACACCAAATAATTATATGTACAGTATAAAACTGAAACAAACATCAAATATGGGAAAAAGGAACGTCGAACATAGAAAAAAAGCTTCAGCATATTACTTAAAGTCTTTCCAAAAGTCTTTACGCAAACAACTATTCACGGGGTCCATGTAGCAACTTTTAAAATAAATAGAATATGGAAGACTGTGTAGGCCTATGTTATCATTCCAAACAAGAACTATCAAACAAACAGAGTTAATCCAAGCACATTTAAAATTCTCGTTCCGCAACCCATTTCTAAACTTATTCCTTTGCTAAATCAATTTACCTTTCTCTTTCACAGGTCGACAAAGATTTGTGAAACATGGATTCAACAATGTACACTTAAATATTCAATCAAAAATTAATCAACTCAAATAGATCTCTAAAATAAAATCGCAAGTCATTCTCATGATAATGATAAAAGCATGTTAGAAAAGACAGGTAGATCACCCACATAACACAACTTCAATTAAGTAAAGAACAGAGAACAAAGTGAACCTTAAGTGGAAGCCAAAATACTCTTTAAAATTTGATTAATAATGAATCGATTTCCTTTGAATATAGCAAAATCAAACTCTGACGTTCAAAGGCGACCCCAAATGGACCTCTCCTTGGCCAGAAATTGAACCCGAATCAGTTTTGAAGGGCTGAAGCTCTGAGCTCTCTGAACTCTTGCCAAAATGGTAGTAAAAATGAGTTATGCCTCTTTGTGTTAACGATGGAGCACGACTGATTTTTGGGGATGAGCAATGGTGGTTTCCGACGCTAGTTTGGTCTTGGATGAAGATGAAAAGGGTCGTCTCTAGATGCTGCCCTTTTTTGTAGTGAAGAAGAAGAAGTCCAGGGGGTGGGCGATGGGGTCAGCAGCTGCGGATGTTGGTGTTCTCCGGTGGGTAATCGGCTGCTGTTAAACGGCGATAGGCTGGTTTGATGGGGGAGAAGGCGTTAGGGTGTGCTACTAGTTTTGGGTCTGTAAGGATCAGATCCGGGTGTTCTCCTAATCTAGGGTTCTCTTTTTTTAAGAAGAAGGGTCTTAGGTTATGGAAATGTGGTGTAATGCGCTAAGAAGGGTATGGGCCAAGGGCATCAACCGAAATGGGCCTCAAAATTGGATTATTTTAGCCCAAATCTGATTCTTTCTCACTGAAAAAGAATAAAAATACTACTTCATTTACTAATTAATCCTATTTATGTAAAATAACTATTAAAATAAAACTAACTGTTAAAATAAATCTATTTTTGGTATTTTTCAAATAATATACTAAAATTATTGCAAAATTAAAATAATATTCCTACCAAACTACTAATATTTCTGAAAACAAAGTGGAACTATTTTTGTATTTTTGAATTTTATGAAAGGTAAATAAACTAAAAGTAACAAGATAAAATATCAATTACCTAAATAAAAGAAATTATTTTTGTAATTTTTATTTTTGTGACAAAATAAGGCAAAAGAGTCAAAACTAGTTGAAATAGCGACATTATGCTTAAACTAAATATGTAAATGATAAAATATGTGAAATTTTAGGGAGGGTCAAAAATTACATGTCTATAGTTGCCCCTCTTTGACTGGAAATGCGAAGAGTTTTCAGACAAAGAAAGCCGAGACAAGTTTTTTTACCCGACCCTTATTTAGAGAGACAAAAACTAAGAGAAAAGAGAATGAGCCCTGGTATTTGAGCTGCCTACATATCCTTAGTTATAAATGAATCAGGCCACGTATAGTTCAGAAGTGAATAAGGTGATGGAGTATGTGTAGAGGATGAGAGAGTAGAGTGAGGTTCCGTTCCGTCGAGGTTCCGGTTTGTGGTCCTATTATTACATCAAAATTAAAATTAAAAGACTAATTAAGCCTATCAGCTACGAGTTACAAGATTCCTATTTATGACTCTTTTGAAGCTTGATCTTGAGTCTTGGTTGGTTCTTCATGTGGACTCTGATCTGAATCTTGATACTTGTTAGTTGCAGGTGACGGTTCATTCCTTTTTCAACTTCTAGGATCAAGGCGGGACATGCAAAGCTTGTGACATCAATTACGTCTTGAGCAGTCCACATCTTTTCTCCGCTTCTACACTTTGAGTTCACTTCTTTTTCTTTTTCTTTTTTTTCCTTTTATTCTTTTTGTGTTTATTTGGATTGAGACTTATTCTTTGGTTATTTCGGACTGTCGAATAGCATTTTTGAGGCGAGCTTCTGCTACTTCTAACTTGAATCGACCTCTAAAATGACTTCCCTCGTTTTCTAGGTCAGTGCCTGCTACTACTGCAAAACAGACAAAACAAAAGAAATTTTTCTGCCCCAGTTTGCACTAGAAAGATTTGTGAGTGGTTAGCAGACCTATGAATCACATATGCTATTGATAAAGGATGCAATTCAAGACTTGGCTAGGATGTGTGTATCCTGTGAGTTAAACCAATAAAATTTCAACTAGCGAATGCGTCTGCTAAAAAAACCTGAATGACCCAGACTAGGAAGTGTGTCTTCTAGATTTAAGATTAAGCTTGTGGAAAACTATAAACCAAGCTTGACTAAAGTAAAAACTAGCCTTGTTCTTCAGGCGGCACCCCTGATTTCAAGAAAACTAATGATTAATAACTTAAGAAAACTAAAAATTGACACTTTTTTTCAAATCTAGACTTCCCTTTTTTTAAAAAAAAAAATATTATCCTAGGAGAAAATTCATCATACTAGGTTTTCTATCTTAGGAGAAAGATTTATTAGACTAGGATTTTGATCCTAGGAGAAAGTTTATCAGACTAGGTCTCTTTTATCTTCATTTTTTTGGTATTTTAGGAGAAATATTCATCACACTAAGATTTCTATCATAAGAGAAAGTTCATCAGACTAGGTTTTCTTATTTTAGGAGAAAGATTCATCAGACTAAGACGTTTATCCTAGGAGAAAGATTCATCAGATTAGGTTTTCTTATCTTAGGAGAAAGATTCATTAGACTAAGACATTTATCCTAGGACAAAGTTCATCAGACTAGGTCTTCTATCTTAGGAGAAAGATTCATCACACTAAGATTTTGATCCTAGGAGAAAATTCATCAGACTAGTTCTCTTTTCTCTTTTTTTTTTTGGTATCTTAGGAGAAATATTTATCAGATTAAGATTTCTATCCTAGGAGAAAGTTCATCAAACTAGGTTTTCTTATCTTAGGAGAAAGATTCTTCAGACTAAGACGTTTATCCTAGGAGAAGTTCATTATACTAGGTCTTCTATCTTAGGAGAAAGATTCATCAGACTAAGATTTTGATCCCAGGAGAAATTTCATCAAACTAGGTCTTCTATCTTAGGAGAAAGATTCATCAGAATAAGATTTTGATCCTAGCAGAAAAATTCATCAGACTAGGTCCTTTTTTTAATTTTAAGAGAAAGATTCATCTGACTAAGATTTTTTGTATCCTAGCAGAAAGTTCATCAGACTAGGTTTTCTATCTTAAGAGGAAAATTCATTAGACTAAGATTTTTTATTGGAAGGAAAATCCATCAGATTATGACTTTTTATCCTAGGAGGAAAAAATGTGAAGATCAACGGCAAGATTTTATGCACAATAGCAAGACAAATAAAGGCAAAGATTTGAGAAACTTCCCTTTGTCGGCTCTTTTATTCTTTTTCTTTTTCTCCTCTTTTTTTGTTTGCTTTATTTATATCTTTTTTCCTCTTTTTTTTTGAACCGTTTTCCTTGCACTGCTTTGTTCCTATTTCACACAAAGAAAATTTTGTCAGTTTTGAAAATGGTGGTCGGTTTGTGGCCTTGAGTCTTGGGTAGCTTGGCTGTGTGCACATTTACTTTTAGAAAATTGACTGTATTAGTAATTGGCTGCACCGATAGGAGACTTTGTTTTTGCTTTCAAGGGACCTTTACTTCTTGTATCAATCCTGATTGTTTCTCTCCCAATGCCATTGGTGTTTTGTAGCTCAATCAGCCTTATCCCGACTGGAGATCTTTGCTCAGATGACCTTTTTTGATATCTTCAATGACTTCCTGCTTTTGAAAAATTGTCTGTCAGAGAGAATCACAAGTTATCTTTGCTTGCGCCGAGTAGGCTGGCAAGAATCTTTTGGGGGACGCCTTTGCATAAATCCTCAAGTCATGTTGATTGTAACAACTAAGTGTGTTGGCCAAATTTACTTTGTGCAGCTGAAAAGCTGGTAGCAGATTCTGAAATCTTTTCTTGCCTATTTTGAGAAAGACTGGATCAGAGTGAAGGGCACAATGATGCAAAGAAATAGTATTAACAAGAAATGCTCTTGTCGGGAAGGAAAGAAGGATGAGTTTTTTTTTCCAATAACTAGCCTAATGATCATGACATGCATTTTGGACTTAATGGACAATTATCAAACTAATCCATTCTTCCTTTTTACCATTCTTATGACCTTTGAAGCCGGTCTTGTTCGTGTTCATTCTTTGCATCAGCTTCACAACTCACTTTCGACTAGTAGTGCCCCGAGGAATTTTCACCAACAAGTCTCTCTCATTTATTTATCTTTACTTATTGTCACCTTACAGTGCCCTATGGGGGTTTTCACTTGTAAGACTCTCTCATTTTTCTTTTTCTTTCCTTTTTTTTTTTGTGAGCAACTTGACAGTGTTCTATGTCGTGTGACAACAGTTGTTCATTCCATGCTTCTCTTGGCATTCTTGAAGGCATATCAGGAGATCTTTATATGGATGGTTTTGGATAGGTTTGGACAGAAGGGTCGGCATGAAGGCTCAAAGTAGACTCAAAATGAAGGGTTGTGGACTTACAACTCTTGGAATCGACTCTTTCAAAAGTGAAATAAAATCTCTGCCCCAGTTTTAGATACTGGGGATTTTTGGCTTTTTTTTTGAATTCTTATTTGGTTAGACCGAATCATGAGGCTGCTTACGTATCCTTTTTTAAGGAATCAAGTCGAACGTAGTTCAATCATCTGACCTAACTACTATTATTATTATTATTCATCTTTCTTTCTTTTTCTTTGTCTTTTTGTCTTTTGTCTTTTTTTGTTGTTTTCAAAACAAGTTACCCTAGCTTCTATTTTTTGGGGGTATAGTCCTTTGCCAGTTCTTTTGTTCTTCCTTTTTTTTCGATTAAACTTTCTAAGAATTGCACCAGTTTGTACTCTTGGGACATGGACTTTCTTTTTCTTTTTTTTTCATTTTTTCATTTTTTGACTCTTGACTCTAAACTTGATTCCAAAAGAGGGTGGTCAAAGAAAATAACACAGGCTCAAAAAGGGTAGCGAAGGATATAAAGTGGTTGGATAGTAGAAAAAGGGCCTCCCAACCTCGACAATGCTAATTATATTATCCTTTCGTGATCACAACATTGATAAGCATGTCCGTCTTCTTGGTGTTTCGTGGCAGAAAGACACTTTCTATCCATTAATGTCAAACTTTCTACCAAGCTTCAATTGATTCAATATCCTCAAGCCCTATCTTCACAATGATTTGAAGGTGAATTTTACTCGACCTTAATTCCAAAGTATTTCAACTCTTTATTCATCCTCAAACGTGTCTTGTTCTCAGTTATCCAATTCAAGCTTAAATCCATCTTCTAAGATCTAGCCGAAAATTCTGCATGGATATCATGTCATTAGAACTAGCGGGAAATGAACTAAGCATAGAATGGCACAAAAGGAAAAACTTTATTTTATTGAGTAAACAACAAGAAAAACAACCTAAAATCCGAGTCACAACCCTAAAATAACTCGGTGAGTGAAAATAACAACAAATCATATAGACAAGACTCACACGAACAAATAGAGGGATAGAAGGATTTGACTCAATAAAACAAATAAAATCTGGATCACAACCCTGAAATAACCTAGATAATAGAAAAAACATCAAAACAAACTACCAAGATTCCTTCCTAGTGAGGAGAAAATGACTTTTCAATTGCTAAACTTGACATTTAGCCACAAATTTGCTCATCAGAATCATCATGGCCTTATCCAATTTCAATCGGCAAGTTCCCGAAAGGATTTTTATACTCCATGTTACTAGGCATAATCCCCACAAAGTGTGCATCATCATGTGCAGGTAAACGATTCTGTGTGATATTCTGGGTGTCAATATCTTGGATCACGATCAGTTTTTCCTGGATCATCCTTTCTATTTCTCTTTTCAAATCCCGACAACTTTCAACATTGTGCACCTGGGCATTGGAATGGTATTCACACCTTTTAGAAGGGTCAAATCTTCTTGCACGTGGGTCCACATGATTTGGAGGAATGTGTGCAATCATATCATAATGCTTTAACTTCTTAAATAAGCTTGCATAGGACTCTCCTATTGGTGTAAAATTATCTTTCAACCTTTGTTTTCCTCTATACCCATGGCTTGGATGTGGGTAATAGGGCACTTGAAAATTTTGTGGAGACTGGAGGAGATTTACGGTGCTGGTGCTCTCCTTCTGGGGTATCTTTATGACTGGACAACATACTGAGCTGGAGCAACAGAGTGTTGTCGGTTCTGAGGTGGATAGTAGTGCTCAGGGGAATCATCAAAAAATAGATGAGGCTGGTCATACTTTTGAGATGTTCTCCTAAGACCTCTTCTCGACCCTGATGTCATCATGATTTCTTCATCCATCTCATTCGTGTCACTAAAATTACCAGATTCAATTTGGATAGCCTGAGTTGCAGCTTTGAGAGCTGCATGACTTATAATTCTACCTGTCTTAAAGTCATTCTCTACCATTTATCCCATTTTGATTGTTTTCGAGAAGGATTTTCCAACTGCGTACCTCATGTGTTGAAAGTAATCTGGCTCTTGAGCCTGAATGAAGACACTGATTAGCTCGTGGTCATCCATGGGTAGCTTAATTCTAGCCACTTGCTCTCTCCATTTAATGGCATATTCCCTGAAACTTTCAGTTGGTTTCTTCTTTAGGTTTGAAAGGGAATTACGGTCCGGGTCGATGTCGATGTTATATTGGAACTGTTTGACAAAGTCCTTGGCCATGTCATCCCAGACATGCTAGTGAGATGTATTTTGATCCTTAAATCATTCGGAGGCTGCTCCCGTAAGTCTTTCCCCAAATAAGCCATCAGAAATTCTTCCTTTCCTCCTGCATCTCTTAGTTGATTGCAATACCTTTTCAGGTGGAATATGGGGTCTCTGTGTCCATCATACTTTTCAAATTTGGGAGTCTCCAAACTAGGTGGCAAGTGGACATCGGGGAACATACACATATCCTTGAGCGCAATGCTCTTTTGACCAGCCAACCCTTGCATGTTTTTCAACCGTTGTTCTAAGCTTTTCACTCTTTGGGTCATTTCTTCTTGTTCCATCTTTCGAGCAGGCTTCTCAATGTTTGCACGAAGATCAAACAAGTACGATTGGTACTGCTCTTGCTGGGTAGCAAATTGTGACTCATGAGTTTTCCTCTATACCACCGTCGGTTGTAGGATAGTGAAGACGAGCATAACAATAGTGGTTGTTTGATTGGTTGTAAATGGAAAACTTTGAGAGAATGCAACAGAAGCTCTAGCCGTAGTCGTACAGTTGGGATAAGAACTGAACCCAGGTGGACAGGACTGATCAAACAATGAGACTGGAATGGAAGTAGTCAAGATGGGTGTGAATTTTGGGAAACCATGAGAAGAAAAGGGCGGTCCTTGGCCATTAGCCCATGCTTGACACATTTCAGTCATTTGCTGCTTTAGTACCATATTTTCCTCAACCACAGTAGACTTTTGTTGAACCATCTGAACCTGAGTCTCTTGAGCACTAGTAACAGCTTCAATGTCAGTTGTCTTTGGCATTTTTCCCTTGGATCTTGTGAATTATGGATGTGTTTCTGGCTTACCACGAACCGACCACCTCAAACTTTCTTCACAATTAAAAATAAACAACATGTTAGAATGGTCACTCTTCTCTTCTTTTATTTTCTTTTCTTTCTTTTCTCTCTTCTTTTTTAAATCATTCGATCAAACCTGATGTGGGTTGCCTACGTATCATGACGCCGCATGAATCAGATCTTTGCATAGTTCGGGAAGATTATGAATAAAGTTAATAAACTAACTCTTTTTTTTTTATTTTGGACTTTTTTCAAAAGAAAGACATATAAAGAAGAAAGAAAATACTTTTTGATTTCGATTTTTTTTTTGAATTTCGAAAGAAAATCTATAGAAGAAAATAATGAAATATTTTTGATTTTTGGACTTTTATTTTGAATTTATGAAAGAAAGACTTTTAAAGAAAAAAGAAATTATTTTTGAATCTTGAATTTATCTTTTAAATTTTCAAAAGGTGAATGAAATATTTCGGGATTTTGTGAAGAAATTAAAAGAAACTATTTTTGGATTTTTTTAAAAATTGGAGTTTAAAAGAAAGACTTTCTAAAGAACGAAGTAAAGGAAAATATTTTTGGATTTTTTAAAAATTGTGAGCCGGAACCGATGAGGTTTGCCTACGTATCACACATCCGGTGAGAATCAGACTCGCGTAGTTCGACCAATTTAGCGGAACAAGGGAAACATGACTTTTGAAAACAATCACTTATTTTCTTTCTCTTTGGTTTTTGAAAATTTCGGCAGAGTTTCGAATTACCTACCTCTCACTCTTGATTTTTTATTTTTTTTATTTTCTTTCCCTATTCAAGAAGCAGGTCAACATGCAAGCCAAAATAAATAAATGCACAAGTAACACATAAAATACATCAGGATGGTCTTTTAAATTAGGTACAGCTGTCCTAGACGGACCCAACCCCTATGTCGAGTCCCCAAAGTCAAATGCACGTGATGCAAACAAACGTACCTACTAGCGATCCGACATGAGGATATGTTATTCTAGGTTTAAAACCTGGGTGTATTGTTCTAGACCTGGCATACCTGAGCGGATAGCTCGAGCCGAGGGGGGAGGGAGGAAGCGTACCGAGAATACAGAAGCTTCACCGACTTTGCAATTTGTCCGAACCTAGTTCAAAAAATAGGATATGACTCTAACAGAAAAGAAGCCACACGAAGTGCACGGTTCCCAAATGATCTAGAAGACTCAGAGAGAAGAGGGCTTCGTAATATTTTATATATAGCCCAAGCAATATCAAAGCGGTAAAAAGTGGCCTTTATCACATTAGGTTTAAACACGTAAAAATCGGATAATAAATAAAATCCAACTATAACAGTTATTCTAAGCTCAAATTCTGAACCCTGAACTAGATGTTTTGGGTTCTTATCCCCGGTAGAGTCACCAGAGCTGTCACACCTCCTTTTTCCGAAGGGGGGATAGGGAGTTTTTCCATGAGTTGTACACCTTCTTTTTACCGGAAAGAGATATAAGGGAGTTTTTCCAATTTAAGTGACATAATCGAAATGAGATTATTTTATTGATTACAATGTCGCCACTTGGAATATTTATGGTGTCCCAAGTCACCGATTTATTTTAAATCCCAAATCAAGTAAATTGACTCTATTTTTGGTCCACGAACACAGAAGACCGGGTAAGGAATTCTGTTAACCGGGGAGAAGGTGTTAGGCATTCCCAGGTTCTGTGGTTTTAGCACGGTCGCTTAACTATTAATAATTGGCTTAATTACCTGATTTATTACATATTTAAAACCAAATGTGCATTTTTAACTTTTTAACTGCTTTTAATTATTTAACCGCATATTTTAGGATTTATGAAATTTATTTGAACGAGTCACGATGTCGTGCGCTCGTTGTTTTTGTACATATTGTGAATAGAGCTATCAAACGGACCAGCCCAGCCCAAGCCTCACAGACTTTTAAATTTGGAGGGTTAGGATGGGCCATCCCGCCACATGAACGGGCCTTAAAATGGCCAGCCCAACCCAGCCCTAAGAAGGCCGCAGGCTAGGGAGGGCCAGCCCTTCAATTTTTTTTAAGAAAAAAGAATTTTTTTAAATCCTTAAATATTTTTTCGTGACATAATCGATTAATCATGTAAATAACTTCTGTTTGCTTAGAGAATTTCTTTCCTTTTTCTCAAATTCAGGGATTGCTTTAATAAATTTAAATGCTGAGGTTTTTTAAGTTAGGATTAATATCATTTACTGATTTCATCATTATAGACCATAAAATTTTTAAAATTCCTGAAATTTGCTAGTGGTCAATTATTTTTTTTAGTGTTTTCAAACGAAAGAATTACAAGAAAATACACATGACTTCACACCATAAGAAAAAATGGCCCATGTTTTTATGTTTTACCCAACCTAGCCCATACTGTACATATTTTGAAAGCACTAGCAAATTGAAAACTTGTGTTCTTATAACCATTGCTTCTAAAAGTTATGGAGTTAAATATGTGTTCTCACAACCATTGCTTTCACTCTCTCTTCTTCTTACATCTTCTACATATGCTTCAAAGGGTCGTCCGACATTGATTGTTTGTTACCCTGTGTCATCTAGTTGCAATGTAAGAAAATTAAAGAGTTGAAGCCCACCATTGAAAGCCATTCAAAGCTTTGCTTTCGAAAATAAGATTTTTTGAGTTTCTTAGTTGTTTGGATTGGGTGTTGTTCCAATTGATTGAAAATAACAAAAGAGGTTCAAAATTTAAATTTGAAGTTATTTGGAGTAGATTTGAGTTAAATTTTAGAAAAGACGCAAAGAAGAAGACGGAGTTAGTTTTTTGTATAATTATGTATAATATTGTATAATAGTGTATATGAGTGTATAAACACATTTTATACAGTATTATACATTTTTATACACCTTTATACAGGCATCCGTAGACGAACTTCTTCCACGATTTTCAGTTGCAATTCTTGTTTAAAACCAATCCAAATCTCCATTAAATGACTTCAAATTTTATATACAACCTCCTTATACTATTTCTAACAAGTCTAAATAACACTCACTCCAAAATTCTCACAAAAACAAATTCGAAATTTAAACCCACATGTTTGAGCTTGTTAAAAACTTAATTTTTATCATCGAAATGGATTTGGTTTGTTGAACTAATATTTGAGTCACAGTTACTAAATCAAAAATTAACTTAAAAGCTTAAACAATCTTTTTTAAAAATTAAATAGTAATTTCTAGAACCTATTGGAGTTGGATGTTGAATCTTAGCCTATTATTTTTAGGCTAGTTGGTTGTAAATTATAATATGGGCTATAAAATTGAAAAGGAGGAAGCTCAGTTGTTCTTACGTAAAATTTTTCATTTTCAAAAATGATCTTTTTCTATACTAAAGAGCTGTCTAAATATTAATAGTATATTAAAGTAATCCAAACTGATCATTGGTCACTTAAAGTAATATTTTCTTCTGAAAATTGATTATTATTGCTAAAACTTTTCGAGTTCGTTATTAATTAAGCAAAAGAAAAACTAATTTTGTCATATTACATGCATGTCAAAAACGTAAATTCTAGTTGATATGGAAGGATAAATGAGCAATCTAGGGTTGGGGAATGGGGATTATAGTTAATAGTTTGTTTTTAGTTTTTACTTTTTTCAATATTAAGTATTTAATAGTTAATTAATTTGTTAATTTTTAGCCCACGGGCCGGCCCAGGACCAGCCTCGGTCAAGGCTCAAGGGGCTGACTTGGGCCGGGGTTATAAGCCTCAGTTTTAGATGGGCTAAAAAATTCTAGCCCAACCCTACCCAACTAGCGGGCTGGGTTGGGCTGGCCTCACGGGCTAACCCATTTTGACGGCTCTAATTGTGAATCGCGTCACATGAAGTGCACCCGCAATTTACGACATGTTTATTTTATTATTATTCGAACCTATGATCGGGTCACGTGAAATGCACACCTAAATTGAGATTTACGTATCGTGACCATGCCACGGGAACCGTACTCATAGCCACGATAATGTATTAATCGCGCCTAAAGCAAGCTACGATGTTTATGAATATTAACAACCTTAGCATGCTCCTAACGGACAATATAATAAAAGTAAAATGAATAGAACTAATATAAAAAATAAAAGAAATTTCATGATCATTCCCTTTTATACTTCTTATTTCATTCATTTGGCCAAGCCCAATCCTAAACATGTAGACAGTTTAATAGCTAACGGGCTCGATCTTTCACCTCTCGCGGCTCAGCAGGCAATTCATTTCATATATACAAATAACGAGTAAAGGATAGACAGGAACATGTTCAAAACACTTAAAGAAAATTGGAGCTAAGAAATGTAGAAAAAGTACAAAAATGTTTTTTTTTTTAAAACTATTAGAAGAGCCGCTCAAAGTGTTAGAAGTTTGTCCTGTAGAGCTATAAAACTGACATGAAAATCACATATGGAGAAAGGAACACCAAATAATTATAAGTACAGTATAAAACTGAAACGAACATGAAATATGGGAAAAAGGAACATCAAACATGGGAAAAAAACTTCAGCATATTACTTAAAGTCTTTCAAAAAGTCTTTACACAAACAACTATTCACGAGGTCCATGTAGCAACTTTTAAGTTTTTGTTTAATAGGTAATTTTCACAACTTAAAATAAACAAAATATTGAAGACCGTGTAGGCCTATGTCGTCAAGCTTCATCACATTCAGCTTGTTATCATTCCAAACAAGAACTATCAAACAAACAGAGTTAATCCAAGCACATTTAAAATTCTCGTCCAACAACTCAGTTTTAAACTCATTCCTTTGCTAAATAAATTTATCTTTCAATTTCACGTGTCAACACAGATTTGTAAAACAATGTACACTTATATATTCAATAAAAAATTAATCAAATCTAATAGAGCTCTAAAATAAAATCGCAAGTCATTTTCATGATAATGATAAAAGCATGTTGGGCAAAAGACATGTAAATCACCCACATAAGAAAACTTCAATTAAGTAGAGAACAGAGAACTGAATGAACCTCAAGAGGAAGCCAAAATGCTCTTTGAAATTTGATTAATAATGAATCGATTTCCTTCGAATATAGCAAAATCAAACTCTGACGTTCAAACGTGACCGGAGGGATGGACGTCAACAAGAACCTTAGATCAGAACCAGTGAACGATGACCTCAAACGGACCTCTCCTTGTCCAGAAATTGAACTCGAATCAATTTTGAAGGGCTGAAGCTCTAAGCTCTCTGAACTCTTGCCTAAATGGTAGTAAAAATGAGTTTTGCCTCTCGGTGTTAATGATGGAGCGTGACTGATTTTTGGGGCTGAGCAATGGTGGTTTTGCCGTGCTGGTTTGGTCTTGGATGAAGATGAAAAGGGTCGTCTCTGGATGCTACCCTTTTTTGGAGTGAAGAAGAAGAAGTCCAGGAGGGATGGGCGATGGGGTCAACAACTGCGGCTGTTAGTGTTCTCCTATGGGTAATCGGCTGTTGTTAAATGGCGACGGGGCTGGTTTGATGGGGTAGATGGCGTTAGGGTGTGCAGTTGGTGTTGGGTCTGTGAGGATTAGATCCGGGTGTTCTCCTATTCTAGGGTTCTTTTTTTGTTAAGAAAAAGGGTCTCAGGTTAGGGAAAGGTGGTGTAATGGGCTACGAAGGGTATGGGCCAAGGGCATCAACCAAAATGGGCCTCAAAATTAGATTATATTTGCCCAAATCTGATTCTTTCTCACTGAACAAGAATAAAAATACTACCTCAGAGTCACGACCCATTTTTCGAACCCGATCGTGATGGCACCTCTCGTAAAGACAAGGCCAGCCAGACCAAAACAGAACACTTCTTTTGAACAGTTAAATATCATAAATAGTTCTAAAATATGATATAATATCCATAATCTGTGGAATTAACAATAACAATAGTAAAAACCATCCCGACACAGCCCAAATCAGGGTGTCATAAGTCATGAGCAACTAAGAGAAATCCTAATACAGTCTACTAATCACTAAACCCAATACAATAGTTCTAAGAACATGAAAATGATAAGATAAGGGAGGCACGGGGGCTGTGGACGCCAACAGCTACCTCGTGATCTCCGAAACACTGCCTGTACGGGAAGATCAGCACTCAGGAGCGGACTCTACGACGCCTGAATGTGCACACACGGTGCAGAGAGTAATGTGAGTACTCTGACCCAGTGAGTAATAATTATAAATAATGGCTGAAATCATGAAAACACGTAAAGGCACAAAGCAATTCTATATCAAAGCAGTAAAAATCACATAAAGCAGTAAATCAGTGAAGGAGTCAAGTGAAATCTCTTTAAATCAGGTAAAACATGAAATTTAGCAGGTAAATAACAAGTAGAAATCCGCCCCTTGGGCACAATATCAATCACTCAGAAGAGTATCAGCTCCTCGGGCTCACTCTCATCACTTAGTGCTCATTCTCAGCTCTTGACCCATATATCTCTCATAATAACAGAAATCAGAATAATGGCTGCGGCGTGTAGCCCGATCCGTACATCGCTGCAGTGTGCAACCCGATGCATATAAATAGTCGGCTGCGCTCACTGAGGGTGTGCAGACTCCGGAGGGGCTCCTACATCCCAAACGCTATATTGCTGCGGCATGCAGCCCGATCCATAACATATATAATATCCTCACCATTGGGTTCTCAACCCTTCTCAAACATTAACCTCACAGCCTCTCAGGCACAATAATAGAAGATAGGGATCTCAGCCCACAAATTCCTCTCATTTAGGAATAGTATGATAAAACCGGCTTGAAGCATTTAAAATAGATAGAAACATGACAGAGGATATGATTTTTAACAAGTATAGTGAATGTAAAGGGGGTGTCCTAGGTTTTTTTATAATATGGATCACATCAATGCAATAACTGGTATGACACTCCTAAAAGAGGGGCTACACGTGGTTCTAGCGCACCGATCATCATATCCATATCTACTCTTTCCCACCCCGTGAAGGTAATTAAAGCGAGGGTTAGTCTCAACCCCTATTGCATGTTGTTACCTACTCCTTCCTACCAGTCCTGAAGGAATTTAGGACTCATATCCTATAAAGGGGGTTCTAGGCAGACCCTCAAGTTTAAAGGTAAAATACTAAGGTGACATATAATAAACAAGTAGGACTTTAATTAAAGGGAGCATGAAAGACTAGTGAAAGGCTCAGATATACCTCCACACACAGTACACATAAACAGCATGACTCATACACAATTAAGGTCAAAATTCAGATCCTAAGCATGGTATCTAAATGATACAGCAGAGTCAGATTGATAACATGACCCAGAGAAGAAGTCCTAAGCAAGCTTGCCTACTAATTTTAACATGTTGACAGTTAAACATTAATCACAAAGACAGTTCTGATTTTATTTTAAAGTTGATTACGTAAGACTTGCCTAAGCATAAAATAATATGCAGCAATTACTAGAATTATAAAAAAACAGTTTGGAAGTTATTTTACCTAAAGCATGTTGTTATAAACGTTGCAAAGACATGCAGGGATTGTCACCAGTTTCACTTAAATAGGATAATCAAACATGAGACTGTTTTATGTCCTTTTTCATGCATCAGTAGTTTAACTAGGTGTGACTGAGCGAGTGTGAACAAGATCCTAAAACAGGGTATCTAACGTGCACATATGAAAACGCAGAATGATTGCAGAATTCCTAAAGCATGATTTCTAAATGCCAAAAGAGTTATAGCGTGGCTTCAGGAGTTGCAGGAGCAACAATTTTATGTTGATGCTATTATTTAGCCTAAAGCAGGATTTCTAAGTGGTAAAGTGATGCCAAATGAGATGCTGAAACAGTAAACCTAAGAACATGGTATCTAATGCATGACATGCTTTGAATGGGTTGATCTTACACATGGATTCTAATGCACATATAGGAAATGTAAACCTAAGACATGGTTTCTACCCATTGATGTTGATAGCATACATAACTACCCTCCCCTTTTCACTAGCTAGCCCAATACTTGTTTAAAACAGATTATTACAGACCAATACTAAAATAAATTACATAAGTAGAAAAGAAAAATAAAAATCTACACTATAGAGAGCCTGAAAACAGGCCCAGATTTTCAGCACCTGATTACGACTTCCTCTCTGAGTTATGTAATAAATCTAACTCCAACACCTCAAATACCAAGATTGTTTCATAGCCTTTCTCATATCCAGGTGTGTCAGAGTTCCCTAAGGACCTCAAGGGATCCCGGGCAGTACTCACACCTAGAGTTCATGGCCAAGATAGAGTAAGTGCAGTGTGAAAAGGCTAGCTTTCGTGTGTCCAAGTTCAGAGGGAGCTTAAGGGTCCCAAGGCAAGGCTAACACAAAAGGGGCAGAACTTAGTGGTCTAAGAGTAGAGTGAGAGTGCTTGACATAGTGCTGAAAAGATTTAAGCAGGAAAACAGTTTGAAAGACTTGTTTGAAATAGTTTTGTAAAACAACAAGGGGGAGTTGTTCAATATGGTAGTTTTGAAAAGAGAGCAGAGTAATAGTACAAACACATCACCCAAAATAGGTTAACACATAACCAGGGAATATAGGACCAAGGCAGGTTCAACAACCACAAACAGAGGTAGTGGGATTTGGGGACACATAGGTCACATAAGTAAATACATAGTTGCAGGAGTACTTAAGTATAGAATCAACAATATGCTAAAGGGGTTAGAGAACCTTAGATTTAACACAGAATCATGTAACTTCAGGATATCCAACTATTGTGCACAGAGAGGTTTATGCTAGAAATCAGAGAAACACAAGTAGGGAAGGGCCACATTGGGGTATATCAGGAGGGGGAATGGCCCTTTTTAAAAATGATGAGTCTAAGAGAGGGGAGACCTTCAGAAGCATGCTGATGGACTGATGAAGTAAAGGTATCAATTGCAAGTTGAATCAACAGAACCGTAAGTAAAAACATACTAGAAACATGATGAAATGGAACAGTAAAAGAAACACATTGTTTTGAAACTTGGATTGAAATCAGAACATACCGGTAAAGAAGTAAACACAATGTGAGGGGCAATAGAGTAGAGTAATCAGCCTTGGCTTGCAGCCGACTGACTTAAAACAATAGCAAATAACCAGAGAAAAGAGAGAGCAGAAGAGTGCTTTTTTTTGTGTGAGAGAGGGTTTTGAACTACTGTGTTCGTATGTAATGAAAAAAGAAGATAGTATATATAATAGTTTGAAAGCTAGGTAGAAAATAAGTCAAGAATCATAGTTCAGCAACAATTATGGAACTATGTACTAATTAGAATCAAGTCAATATAAGTACTTCCCTTTAATTAAGGAGTTAAGTAACAAAATAAGGAAAGAAATCAATGTACGACCAATAAGGACAAACTTCAAATACATCAGGTAATTAGGGCTAAGTTCATAAGGTTCTAATTAAGGAAATAACATAAGAATCAATCAACAGCATAGTCAATCACGTAATAAGGCAAGAGAATGATTTAAAGGTCAGAAATCAGCAAAGGTATCAATAACAGGAAATCAGTAAAAGGTATCAATCACAGAAGACCAAGGATTTAACTAAAATAGTACTAATTACAAGAAATTACCACAAATTTCTATCAACGAACAAAGTAAACACGATATAGGCAGGAGAAGCAAAATCAGAAACCCAAATGAGCACGAGGAGGTAGAAAATCATAGAAGCTCAGAACATATGCAGGAGAAACAGGTATACATACCAATAAGATAAGCAAAGATAGTTCCAGAACCCTGGATAAAACCAAAATAATTAGGGTTTTCAACATGATGAATCAGGTAAAAGAAAAACTTAAATAGACCGTTTAAACATAGTAAAAATCACATGATAATACTGAAAATCAGAGGAGAAGTCATTTTAAAAAGGGGTTAAGAAACCCTAGTCTTGAAGACGAAGAGTTACTTTAGAAAAATCAGAAAAATCCGTTGAGGAAAACAACAAAAGCTCATAATATACACAGATCTAAGATAAATCTAAAAGAAATCGGTAAATCTTAAGAGTTAGGGTTTCAAAGAACCCAAAGAAGATGAGAATACCTTAAAATGTTACCGGTTTTAGTCAGAAAAGTCATAGATCTTACTCGAACGGCCGGAGGTGGCCGAAAAATGGCATGAAGGACAATGGGTAGGAGTTGAACCACTCCAGGTTCACCTGAGGAACTCAGGGTAGTGTCAAACAGGCGTGGGGTGAAGCAGAGGCCAGGAAATGATGAGAGGCCATGGTTTCCAGCAAGGGAGGTGGTCGGAGAAGGTGGACAGGGTTCATCGGAGAGGACGGGAGAAGAGAAGGTTCTAGAGACAACCAGAGATAGAGAGAGGGTGATAGAGAGACCGGTTGAGAGAGAATGAGATGAGGGAGGGGGTCTGCGAGACGGGGTAGTCATTAGGGGGTTAAATTAGGAAGGGGCTGATCTGGATCGTTGATTCAAAATAATCAACTGCTCAGATGGAATGGGGATTGGGCCGGGTAGGATATTGTATTAGGATTGGGGTCTGGTGGGTTATTTAATTCCGACTAGGTTTATATAGGTTATAATTTAAATAAGAATGGCTAATTGTTAAATACCCATCAAAATTAGATAATTAATTAATAAAAATAGCTAATAATTAGATAAAATAAAATTAATGCTAAATAGGTGAAATTAAGGTAAATAAATAATATTTAAAATATAAAATGACTGATTATTGAATTAAAATAGCATAAAGATTCAATTAGGCTATAATTGCAAAATTGTTGTAATTATAGCCAAACAATGCCAAATTGGCTAATTTGTAAAATAATTAAATCCTAATAGGATTAAAAATGATATATTGTGCTAAGAAATACTTTAAAATTACTTGTAATGTAATTTATGAATAATTATGGGATATAAAGTACTGAATAAATTAAAAAAATAAATTAATAATATGAAAAATTATGGAAAAATACCAATTATTATAAAAAGTGATTTTGAAGGTACATATGACAATTTAAAAATAGTTTGAGGAAAAATTGGATATCAACAGCTGCCCCTCTGTACTCGGGAAGGATGAAAGAGTTGTCGGGTAAAGATATGATGGCCAATTTTGACCGAGTAGAACGATTTAAAGAGCTTTAGGCTGCACCCTGGTTTCTGAGTTGCCTACGTATCCTTGATTTTACAGGAATTAGGCCATATGTAGTTTAGGATCCATCGGCGGAGTATACCGATGAAGCCATTTCAAGAACGGACGCAACAACTAGGGTTGGGTGAGTGAACGGTTTACGGGAACGGTTAGGTTTGATATGGCTTGAGGAAACTGGAGCGGGATCGTTCTTGCTAGGATAGCCGTTGCTCGCCATCTTACTTGCAAATAGAAGCAACACAAGCGTATACTGTGCATAAATTTAAACATGATACAAATTTCCGTCGGACCATGAACGTTGTCTTTAGACGGTTAGGAATGGCATCTTCAGACTATGATGTTCTAGGCCATGGGTTGCTTGATGCAGGATTCGTAGGCCATGAAATGATGTTCTCGGGCTATGAGGATGGTACCTTCGTACCATGACGCCTTTGAATAATGATATGCAAAATATTGAAAGAGATCCTCAGGCCATGACATGGTGTTCTCGGGATATGAAGATGGTGCCTTCGAACGATGACGTCATTAGATGAGTTGGCGATATTTTAGCCCATGAAGGATGCAGTAGTATGATGCGGACAAGATAGAGCCCAGTCTTGCGAATTGAAGGGTAGAGCTTAGCCCGTAAGAGAAGCGAGATAAATAGTGTTTAGGATAGCGCTTAGTTTCGAAGAAAATTGGAGGTAGAGCTTAGCCTCGAAAGGTAGGAGAGTAGCCTTATGCAAAGATGCGAATGCAGGTGGAGGTAGAGCCTAATCTCGGAAAGCAAAATGGTAGCCTTATGCAAATTGGCAGGCATAATAGTAGCCTTTTGCAATGCAGATGCAGATGGAGGTAGAGCTTAACCTCGGAAGTCAGAATGGTAGCCTTATACAGATTGAAAGGCAGAATAGTAGCCTTATGCAATATAAATACAGATGGAGACAGCGTTTAGTCTCGGAAGGCAGAATGGTAACCTTATGCAGATTGGAAGGCATAATAGTAGCCTTATGCAATGCATTTGTAGACGGAGACAACATTTAGTCTCGAAAGGCAGAATGGTAGCCTTATGCAGACTGGAAGGCAGAATAGTAGCCTTATGCAATGCAGATGCAGATGCAGGTAGAGCTTAACCTTGGAAGGCAGAATGACATCCTTATGCAGACTGGAAGGCAGAATAGTAGCCTCATGCAATGCAAATATAGATGGAGACAACATTTTGTCTTGTAAGGTAGAATGGTAGCCTTATGTAGATTGGAAGGAAGAATAGTAGCCTTATGCAATAAAGATGCAGATGGAAGTAGAGCTTAACCTCGGAAGGCAGAATTGTAGCCTTATGCAGATTAGAAGGCAGAATAGTAGCCTTATGCAATGCAAATGCAGATGGAGACAATGTTTAGTCTCGGAAGGCAGAATGATAGCCTTATGCAAGAAATAAGATAACAAATGACAGTAGAGTTTTCTTAGTTGATAGCAGATTACGACATTGTGATTATTGGGAACATTGTGACATACGGAACATCACTAGTGTGTGCTGATAGCAAATGTTGGTAAGTGCAACGGTTTTAAAAATCGTATTTTGAACAATGTTTGTCCCATGTGCATACAATATGTCTAATGATTTCACAATCTTAGTTCTTGAATCCGAAGAAAAATCGTGAGTTAAGGGGGGGGGGGGGGGGTAGTTCGTATCCCCGCTGGCTTTTGCTTAACTCATTCGGCATTGATCTGGTGATATCGTCTGCATTATTAGCTTAGCGCTGCTAAACAAAGCAGTTTCAATAATAACATGCATGATTTTGTAAAAGTATGACATAAATGAAAAATAACTTTTAGATGAACCGACGACTGTGACGTAGTTCAAGACATTGCAACCTCTCCTGCTATGGAATTTTCAGGGTCCTACTCAAAATTCTGCCCCAGTTTGATGGGTTGACATTTCTAACTGTTGCTCGTGTGGCGATCAGTTGAAATTACTTCCGAATTTTGAGGGTCCTCCTCAAAATTCTGCCCCAATTTCCAATTGCGGGGGAAAATGAAATTTTATTGCATTATGACCGCAAGGGCTGCCTACGTATCCCCTCTTAAATGGGAATCAGGTCAGGCGTAGTTCAATTTACATAATATAAGGAAAGCATAACAATTACACATAGTAATGCTTACTGTATCTGAATTGATCGGCTTTGGCCAGACTTTCCCGTCCATTTCTGCAAGTATGAGGGCTCCTCCTGTCAAAACCCAGTGAACCATGAATGGACCCTACCAGTTGGGAGAGAACTTCCTTTTGGCTTCATCTTGATGCGCAAAATTTTTCTTTAACACCAGCTGCCTTGGTGTGAACTGTCTTGGCTTGACTCTTTTGTTGAAGTCTCTGGACATTCTGTTCTGATAGAGTTGACCATGGAAGACTGTATTCATTCTCTTTCCATCTATAAGGGCTAGTTTTACAGAACGACTTTTTACCCACTCTACATCGTCGAGCTCAACTTCTTGTATGATCATTAGGGAAGGAATTTCTACCTCAGCGGGAATGACAACCTCTGTATCGTAAACCAGCATATAGAGGGTTTCCCTGGTTGATGTGTGGACTTGGTGCGATACCCTAATATAGCAAATGATAACTTTCCGTGCCAGTGTCTGTGATTCTTTATCATTTTCCTCAATATCTTCTTGATATTCTTGTTGGCGGCTTCTACAACTCCATTCATATGAGGTCTGTAGGATGTGGAATTCTTGTGTTTGATCTTAAAAGTTTCGCACATAGCTTTCATGAAGTCATTGTTGAGGTTGGAGCCATTATCGGTAATGATTGACTCTGGAATTCCGAATCAACAAACAATGCGGTCGCGGACAAAGTCTGTCACAAATTTTTTAGTCACTACTTTGTAAGATGATGCTTCGACCCATTTGGTGAAATAGTCGATGGCTACTAGGATAAACCTGTGTCCGGTGGAAGCAGCATGCTCGATTGATCCAATAATGTCCATTCCCTAAGCGGCGAACGGCCACGGTGAGCTTGTTGTGTTAAGCTCGCTTGGAGGTACCTTTATCATGTCTGCATGTATCTGGCAGCGGTGGCATTTTCGGACATACTGGATGCAGTCAGTTTCCATAGTCATCCAACATTAACCAACCCGGAGTATCTTCTTTTCTAAGACAAAATCGTTCATATGTAGACCGCAGGTCCAAGCATGAATTTCCTCTAGTAGCCTAGATGCTTCCTTTGCGTCGACATATCTTAATAATCCTAAATCGGGAGTCCTCCTATACATGATTCCTCTGTTGTGAAAGAAGTTGTTGGACAATCTCGCAAGTGTGCCTTTCTGAGTAGGATTCGCAAGCTCCGGGTACTCTCCTTTTGCTAAAGATTCCTTGATATCATGAAACCAAGGCTTTACGTCTGCTTCGTCTTCAATAAGGGCACAGTAAGCTGGCTGATTGTGGATTTTCACTGGAATGGGATCAATAAAATTGTTGTCGGAATGTTTATCATAGATGATACGGTAGCCAATGCATCGACGAACTTATTCTAGATTCTGGGAACATGCTGGAATTCCGTCTTCGTGAACCTCTTTCTCAATTCCTGTACATGATGCAGATACGGGAGTATCTTGGAGTTCTTGGTCATCCATTCTCCTCGTACCTGATGTATAAGTAAGTCTGAATCTCCAATCACTAGCAGCTCTTGAATGTTCATGTCAATGGCCATTTTGAAATCTAAGATGCATGCGTCATACTTGGCCATATTGTTAGTGCAGGAGAACCTGAGTTTGTCAGACACCGGATAATGTTGACCGTTTTATGATATTAGGACTGCTCCTATGCCAGCTCCTTTGAAGTTTGTTACTCCATCGAAGAACATTATCCAACTGTCATAGGATTTTGCAATGTCTTTTCCTATGAATGATACCTTATCATCAGGAAAATACATTTTCAGTGGTTCATATCCTCCATCCACGGGGTTTTCAGCAAGGTGGTCTGCCAGTGCCTGTCCCTTGGCCGCTTTTTGAGTTACGTAAACAATGACGAACTCACTCAACAGGATTTTCCACTTGACTAGCTTGCCGGTGGGTATGGGCTTCTGAAAGATGTACTTCAAGGGATCCATTCTCGATATGAGATATGTAGTATAGGCGTAGAAGTAATGTCTCAGCTTCTGAGCTACCCAAGTCAAAGCACAACAGGTGTGTCCAATAGAGAATATCGGGCCTCATATGGGGTGAAGTTCTTACTGAGATAATAAATGGCTTGTTACTTCCTCCGTGTTCCATCATGTTGCCCCAGAATGCAGCCGAAAGCTCCATCTAACACTGCAAGGTAGAGTAATAAGGGTCTACCTGGCTCGGCCGGGACTAAGACTGGTGGTGTTGACAAGTACTCCTTGATTTTATCGAAGGCCTTTTGGCAGTCATAGGTCCATTTGGTGGAGGCTTCTGTCTTTCACATCTTAAAGATTGGCTCACAGATAACTGTAGATTGTGCTATGAATCGGCTGATGTAGTTAAGCCTTCCCAAGAAAATCATCACATCCTTCTTGTTCCTTGGTGGTGGTAGTTCTTGAATGGCTTTGACCTTCGATGGGTCCAGTTCTATTCCTTGGAGGCTCATAATAAACCCAAACAATTTCCTAGCAGGAACCCTAAATGCGCACTTTGCGAGGTTTAGTTTCAGGTTGTATCTCCACATTTTATCAAAGAACTTCCTCAGATCTTCTATGTGGTCAATGGGCTTCTTGGATTTGATAATGACATCATCCACATATACCTCTATCTCCTTGTGTATCATATCATGGAAAATGGTAGTCATGGACCTCATGTAAGTGGCCCCTGCATTCATTAGGCCAAATGACATCATCTTATAACAGTACACTCCCACGGCGTAATGAAAGCTGTTTTCTCAGCATCTTCTGCATCCATCCAGATCTGATGATAACCAATGAAGCAATCTACGAATGACTGTAGCTCATGCTTGGCGCAATTGTCAATCAGGATGTGTATATTTGGCAAATGGAAGTCGTCTTTTGGACTGTCCTGGTTGAGATCCCGGTAGTCGACACAGACTCTGACCTTCCCATCCTTTTTTGGCACTGGCACAATGTTGGCTAACTATGTCGGGTATTCTACTACCCTGAAAACCTTAGCGTTGATCTGTTTGGTGACTTCTTCTTTGATTTTCAAACTCATATCAAGCTTGAACTTTCTGAGCTTTTTCTTCACTAGTGGACACATTGGATCGGTTGGCAGTTTGTAGGCCACAATAGACGTACTCAAACCAGTCATGTCATCATACGACCAGGCGAATGCCCGTTTGTTGCGCTGTCTCATTGCATGTCACAGTCATTGGTTCATCAAGACAAGTAATAGTAATGTTGTATTGGTAAAGCAAGGAGAGAAAATGATAGCAATAAATATTAATTCATAAGAAAAATAAAAAAATGCATTTGATAAATTGAATAACTATTTTGAACATTGAATATATTATTGCGGGAATTGAAAAATGCGAAAAAAATCATTTAGTAAATAAAACAGTTAATAATGCTTGTTTTAGCCTTGCTACCCCGAGGCTCGTTGGGCTTTGGTTGTTGTGATAGTCCAATTCTCGAGATGCGTTCCTCTACTCACAGCTTGTATGGAAGGACCTTCCTCCCTCCTCCTCGAGAATAACGCAACAGTCCATATCACTGTACTATAGAAACAAGTTCTTCACTACTGCAAGTTCTTCTTCTTCATCTGACCCATAAATAATGTCGGCATATTGGAAGGTCTGCTCCAGATGCAGTATTGGCTGCTCTAGTAGGGGTGGGCATATATCGGGTAAAACCGATAACCCGAACCGTTAATTACTTATTAGGTTATCGGTATTGGGTTATTGGGCTAATGGTTCGGTAACGGGTAAAAAAAATTTCTTATTGGGTTATCGGTTCGGGCTCGGTTTATCAATTCTGTTATTGGGTAAACCGATAACCCAATAAGGGTTTAATAATTGACTAGTCTACCCTTTAGTCTAGTAATACTAGGGTTTGGGTTTTATTTTCATTATTTCATATAGTGCTTTGCTTTCTCCGCCGCTGTCCGCCTCACTCACTCACTCCTGTCCTAGTGTCCTGTGCTTGAAGCCCTCAGTCAAGCTCAACTCAAGTCCTCAGTCAAGCCCTTAGTCCTCAGTCAAGCCCTCAGAAGTCAAACCTCACCAGTTCTCTACCAGTCCGCCACCGGCCACACAGCTGAAGCAGTCAAGCCCTCACCAGTTCTCTGCCTCATGACTCATGCAGTCACGCCCACACGACTGAGCCCGTCAAAACTCAGTTTTGTATATCTTTTTCCGATAGAGCGTTGCACTAAGATTAGTGTTTCATATCCCATTTCTGAATTCGTCTTAGTTTGGTATCTTAGAAATCAATTTTTGCATATTTTCCTTTTTTATGAAGCTCGAAAAATGGTTTCCCTAAAATGTTTGGTTTCTTGAATTTATACTACACTGATTGTTTGGTTTCCTTTTTCATACTATACTGATTTATACTACACTGATTTATACTATAACATCATGCAAATTTAGTGGGTAACATCCTGAAAATTTGGCGTTGCACTGATTTCCTTTTTCCTTTCTGCTTGATAGTTGCTGCTTAGAGCCTTAGACTGAGTTGTTTCCCATCCTCACTTGTTTACTTACTGTCTATGTTGTGGCAGGAAGTATTGAGCATTTATTCAAAAAATATGTGTTTCATTTTAAGATTTTAAGCTAAATATGTAGTTATATGTGTTTCATTTTAAGATTTTGTTGTCTCGCTGCTTGATTTCTTTTAAATCAAATTCACAGTGACACAAAAACATGGCTGAAAATATCATGATTGATAAGGTGATTGGTGAAAGTGGAGCTTCTAATTCAAATGCCACATCACAATCTCAATCAGTTCAATCGAAAGCAAAAAAACAAAGAAAAAAGAGGTCTGTTGCATGGGAATATTTCGACCAAATTATTGATCCGGAAGAAATCAAAAGGGTGTTTGTAAACATTGCAAAAGAGAATATTTTTCCGATTCAAAAGATAATGGTACGAAATCACTCCTTACACATATGGCCAAGTGTTTAAAAATGCCTTTAGATGTTGCAAAAAGTCAATCAAAACTAGGCTTTAACCCTATTCCGGAGGGTAATAAGGGTGATGTAGTCGTTGTTCCTTGGAAATTTGATCAAGAACAATGTAGGAAGGCTTTGTGTCGTATGGTGATCATTGATGAACTTCCTTTCAACTTTGTTGAAAAGGAAGGTTTTATGAATTTTATGAAAGTTGCACAACCTTTTTTTCGAATTCCTTCACGTAGAACTGTGAATCGGGACTGTTTTGATCTTTTCAATGATGAAAAACGTAAGTTGGTGAAGCTTTTTAAAGATCAGAGAGTTTGCCTTACCACTGATACTTGGACTTCCTTACAACGAATAAATTATATGTGTATTACTGTTCATTGGATTGATAGTGAATGGAAAATGCATAAAAGAATTGTCAACTTTTGTCCAATTTCTAGTCATAGGGGGGAAGATATGGCAAATAGTATTGTTAATTGTTTGAAAGAGTGGGGGTTACAAAAGATTTTCACTGTCACAGTTGATAATGCTAGTTCAAATGATGTGACGGTGAAGGAGCTTTCTAAGAAGTTAACTAAATGGGGGACCAATTCTATGAATGGTAAGCACCTTCACGTGAGGTGTATGGCTCATATTATGAATCTTGTTGTTCAGGATGGTATAAAAGAATCAATTGTGTCTATTGAACGTATTAGGCAAGCAGTGAGATATATCAGGCAGTCTCCTGCTAGGTGGAAAAAGTTTCAGGAATGTTGTGATGAAGGAAATCTAGTTAGGAAATCTTTATGTTTGGATGTTCCTACAAGGTGGAATTCTACATACTTAATGTTGAACAGGGCTATTGAATATGAGAGTGCAATTTTAGAATATGTTGATCATATTGGCTTGTCACATCATCTTGAGTTTCTTGATATTGTAAATGGAAGTCCTGCAGGTACACTTTTGAGTAGTGATTGGGAGGATGTAAAGAAATTGACAAAATTTCTTGAAATCTTTTATAAGCTTACTGTAAAGGTATCTGGCTCACTTTATGTTACATCAAATCATCATTTTCTTGAAATTTGTGAAGTTGCTGTTTACTTGAAACAATTGATATTAAATGAAGATGTTTTGTTGGGTTTAATGGCAAAGAAGATGAAGGAGAAATTTGATAAGTACTGGGGTGATCCAGAAAAAATGAACAAAATGATTTTCATTTCATGTGTTTTGGATCCTCGGTACAAGTTTGATTCTGTTAGTTTTGCACTTGCGAAGATGTTCGAAGAGAAAGGGCCAATTATCGCGAAGGGAGTACATACATACATGACTTCATTGTTTGATGAGTATGTAAAGTCTTATTCAAAAGATAAAGTTTGTCGTCCCTCTTCATGTTTATCTAACTCTTCATTGGACACAATGGAAACTTCAAATGGATCTTTTGGTTCTTTCTTTGAAGAATTAAAAAGACATAAAGCTGGGATTGGAGGTTCAGATTCTAAATCAGAGTTGGAAAAATATCTAACAGAAGAAGTTGAAAATGAAATAGCAGACGGTAATATATTGCTTTGGTGGAAAGTAAATTCACCTAGATTCCCCATTCTTGCTGAGATGGCTCGGGATGTATTATCTATTCCTATTTCAAGTGTTGCATCTGAATGTGCATTTAGCACTGGAGGGCGTATTCTTGATTCATTTAGGAGTTCATTGACTCCTAAATTGGTGGAAGTTCTCCTGTGCCTTCAAGATTGGCTTCAAAGTGAGCCATTACCTATAAGTGTTGAGGAAGATTTAGATGTTCTCGAGCAACTTGAACAAGGTAGCAATATTTTAATTTGTTTGATTGTATATTATTTTTATAAATAGTTTATTTAATATTTTTGTTGTTTGACTTGTTAATATATATTATCATAGATTTTGCCAATCTTGGAAACGAACCTTGCGATGATGATATGTAGAATCTTAGATAGTTGTAACTTGTAAGTTAAAACTTTGGTGAGTTAATTATTCAACTTATATAACACATAGTATGATTACAAATATTACTTGCTTAATATATTTTCTTGTTATGTTTAATAGGTGTAACCATGCCTCGACTTTGTGGTCTCAAAGCTATCTCACATGTTTGGAGTCACTATGAAAGGATTGAAGAAGGTGATGATGGATGGTGGAAAGTAAGATGTAGTTATTGTCATCTTGTTTTATGTATTATGTTTGGACTTTGGACTTGTTAATCCTAAGGTTGATACTACTTTGCATTGTTATTAATGTGTTTGAACTATTACTTTGGAGTTTGGATATTACTGTGTATACATCTGTTTTTGGGTTGTGAAAGTTGGGATCTTTTTATCTCCTATTTTTGTTAGATTGGAATTTGAGCTGTTTGCATTTTGTATACACAGGCAATTGAGGTACTGTCGTACTGGGTATGTTTAGTTTGAGGCAAAAAATGTATAGCTTTGTGTGCTAAAATTATTCAGTATGTGCTGAAATTATTCAGTAATCTGAACAGGAACATAAGCCATCCCTAAAGTGATGAAAGCGGCTAGAATCTCTTACAATGATTTCACGTTCAACAATTTTTGCTATGAGCTTGAAGCTTGATGGCAGTCCCCACACTCCCACAGAATCTCTTACCTATTCTTGATTCTTGATACTGAATAGAAGTTTAAATCTCATTGACAGTCTTCAAATGTTTGATTCTTGTTACTCAGCTGTAGTTTAGCTTTTAGTTTTATACTGAAAATGGTATATTGAGAATTTCTTTTGTTGGATTGAAATCCACACCCTCTCCTTGGTCCTTACCTTGAAGTGTCATATATAGCAGCTTCCAGTAAACTTTGTACAAATATTACTTTGTACAAATATTAGCGTTCAACACTCTTAATTTTAGGTAATGTTCAGCGTTCAGCAATCAGCACTCTTAGTTTTAGTTTTACCTTATCGGGTAAACCGATAACCTAACCGACAATGATCAATAACCGATTAACTGATAACCGATAACCAATATCTTATCGGTTTGGTTATCGGGTTATGATATTTGTAAACCGATAACCGATAGGCAAAACCGATAATATTTAAAACCGAACCGAACCGACCGATGCCCACCCCTATGCTCTAGTGGGTAGTAAGGACCGCGCCATGGTGGCGACCAACTATTGAATTCTTCCCAGGTGTATTTATATCCCAAACCGAAGGTAGTGCCATGTTTCTTGAGTTTTATGGGTTTAGAGATTCCTTGGAGGTTCTTGTTGAGCCCTTTGCCAGGTTCGTACCCACTCCAACTCAGTATACTCTTGATTTTGCTATCCCATCATTTGTCTTTGTCGATAGCATCGACCCGCTCGATGTAGTGGTAAGTTTCTCCTCCCAGATTCCTTCTTCCCTCGATTGCCGGAATGGTCGGGCGATTGTATATAGGGTTGCTACCGTTGCCGTGAATGATCACTTCCTGGTGATTCCATTCGAAATTTATTGCCTGATGCAGCGTTGATGCTACGTCCCCAGCAGCATGAATCCATGACCGTCCCAATAGCAAGTTGTAAGACGCTGGTACATCTATTACCTGGAAACCGACCTAGAACCAGGTTGGTCCCATCTGCAGGCATAGACTAATCTCACCAATAGTGGACCTCTAAAAACCATCGAAGGCTTTCACATTGATTGCTCCATCCTTTATCTCATGCAGCCCTTTACCCAACTTTTTGAGTGTTACCAGCGGATAAATGTTAAGACTGGAACCTCCATTGATCAGGATTCTGGTAATGAAATAATCTTCGCATTTCACGGTAATGTGCAATGCCTTGTTCTGCCCCAGTCCTTCAAGTGGCAGCTCGTCCTCATAAAAGGTGATCTTATGGCTTTCCAGCACTTGTCCTACCATATTAGCCACTTCCCCACTAGTGATATTACTTGGTACGTACGCTTCATTTAGAACCTTTAACAAAGCATTCTTGTGCGTCTCAGAATTGTGCAGCAAAGAGAGAATAGATATTTGCACTGGCGTCTTGTTTAACTAGTCGATGACCGAATATTCCTTGGCCTGTATTTTCCTCCAAAGGTCGTCCAGACCTATCTCAATGAGGGGCGGCCGACTGTAAGGCTGCTTACTTAATTCAACCAGATGTTTAGGGGTATAAACTCTACCAGTCCTTGTCATACCCTGTGTTGTGATAGTTTCTTCAATCCTGACCTTACCCTTCCTTCTTGCCTCGGCTGTATAGTCCTAGGGTACAACATTTGTATAGAATGGTGGCATGGTAGAAATTTCCACTAGGATCGGCGCGACTATCCTCACTTTGAAAGTAACATATGCCTTGGGTGGCAAGACTGCAACCTCAAATGGTACGGGTGTATTTGCCGGAGACACGAATTCAACCTCAATTGGTGTCGGTGCCTTTGCAGATGGTGCTGCTTCAAACTCAAAAGGTATAGACATATTCAGCTTAGTGTCCTCAGACAGTTGGATCTGGACTATGATTGGATTGAGAGTGATTGTTGATTTTTTCGGGTCATTACCTTCTGCGATCAACCCGATTGATCCTTCAGGATCCCAGGCATCTTCTACTTCAATCATGTGGATACCTCCAATCTTATGGTCAAGCATAGTGTTGTTGCAGACGTTTGGAGTGGGTTCCTTTGCCACAATGATCTTGTTATCAATCAAATATTGTATCTTGTCTTTCAAAGAGCGACATTCATCGATGGTGTGCCCTTTCATGCCGGAGTGGTATGCACATGACTTGTTTAGGTTAACCCACTGAGAAGGATTCTCAGAGGTTGTAGCAGGGATGGGGTGACATAACCAACAGCTTTGAGCCTTTCATACAGCTGGTCGATGGGTTCAGCGATTGTTGTATATTATTTTGAAGGCCTTTGATCAAAATTAGGTCGGGGTCTAGGGAAATTTTGGTGTACAGGGGGTGATTGATAGTGGGATGGTTGAGCATTATACGTTTGGTAGATATGAGCGGGTTGGGAGTATCTAGGTGAAGTAGGTTGATATGTAGGAGGTGGAGATGACTGATAAGTTGGTGGCGGAGCTTGGTATGAGTGTTCTTGGTAATTTTGGGTTGGCTGGTATGTGAGTGGAGGTGTTGGGTAAGCTTGGTATTTAAGGGGAGACTTGGTCCTTTGTGCACCATCACGGCCCCTACGTCCTTTTTCTTGGACACACCACCGGACTGTAAAGCCTTATTCGTAGCTTGCAAGGCTTTGAGATTTGTAACTATACCACTTTTAATACCTTCTTCTATTCTTTCACCTAATTTGATAATGTCGGATAACTTGTAGTTCTCAATCATCATCAGTCGTTCGTAGTACTGCGGGTCCTAAGCCCGGAAAAAGAACTTGTTCATTTGCTCCTCTTCTAAGGCGGGTCAGACCTTAGCAGCTTCGGACCTCCAACAAGTAGCATACTCGCGAAATGTCTCTGTGGGCTTCTTCTTCAAATTCTTGATATAGAACACATCTGGTATGTTCTCTGTATTAAACCTGAATCTGTCCATAAAGTCAGATACCATGCCTACCCAGCTTGACCACTTCTTGGGATATTGGCTAATATACCAAGATAATGCATCTCCTTTCAAACTCCTCATAAACAGCTTCAGCAGATCCTTTCATTCTTCCCTACTCCAACCAGCTTGTCGCAATATCTCCTCAGATGGACCCTTAGATCACCCGTACCATCAAACATTTCGAACTTAGGAGGTTTGTACCCCTTAGGCAGTTCGACATCAGGCTGTATGCAAAGGTCCTTATAGTTCAGCCCCTCGATTCCTTTACTTCCCTTAACGCCCTGAATTCGGCTGGTTAGTTTCTTAAGTTCATCCTCCAAGTTCCTGATCAGTAGATACTTTTCATCAGACTCAAGTGTGCATGAGATAGGTTGGATGGAGTATGGCATGGTCCCCACGTAGATAGGAGTGTTATGGTGGCCTGGTGTATGGGTATGGAAATGGTCATTTGTTGAGTTCTGAGGTTCTGGGATGAGTAGTGGAGTGTTGTTTGGGGTATGGCAGGTGTTGCATTGGTTCTTTATTGGAGTAGCGTGATGATGAGGTGCGGGATGATTCTGTTGTTTTGGGATTTTTTGAGAAGGTGTAGGGTTTTGAGCATTAGGGAAGTTGATATCTCGGGTGTTGAAGGAAAATGACAGGTTTGCCAGATTTCGAACCTGATCGAGCTCTTCCTGGAATTTCAATAGTTTCTATTCAAGTTGTGACACATTCTCGTTAGGAACCCGAATACCCTGACCATCGGTGGCCTCTACCCGTTCAGTTGTGTTATCCTTCCTAATGTTGTTTAAATCTTTCATTTTATACTTGCCTTTGTTCTAGCCTTTAGAGGGACTAAGATAAAGAGTGGGTGGAGGGCCTCTGGATCTTGTGAAATAAGATGATGATGCCAGAGTGCACGAACTAACCTTTGGGAAGGTAAATAATAAAAACAAAAGGTAATCAAGTTAGTGAGGATAATAAAAAGTATTGCAATATTTTAAATACATAGTGCGGGAATGTAAAGCGTGTCCCAATTTGGGAATCTATTTATGCCCGAGGTAGGCCTAGAGACAAATAGACTTGGAGATTTTTTAATGCTAATAAATGCTTCATTTCATAATATAAAAATAGACTAATCCCAAAGCGATACTAAGATAATAATAATAAGTCACTACTGGCACTTGGCCTTATTACATTTGGAAAGCGAGTAAACCTAATCTATTTGGCCTCAGAAGGACCTCCCTAAGGTTGAATGCTCTCGTTGATCAAATCGTCCAGTTCGCGTAGGTTCACCAGTAAAAATACCTCTGACAGGTGTTCTCATTTGTTTCCCTCAACGTTCTAGCAGTCGGTGACTCTCTTCCTTACTTTTCCTTCCAATTCCAGCAGACTGTATTCCAGATATTCCAACTTTTCGCTAGCTTTGGCGGCCCTCTCTTTCCACTCATTGATTTGGTCATTTGATGGAAGACTTCTCCACCAGTCTAGCAAGAGTGGGGGCGTGCTAACCATACCGAAACTAGGAACCTCGTGCCTTATTTTCTGCAAAACAAAAAGGGTTAGACCCTACCCCCACCGGACTCGAGTATTTATACATTTATGATCGACACATCGACATTTAGTTCTCCAAATTAATGCATAAAACGTGGTGATGTCTATTTGGGTTTAGGGAAACCTAGTGGACTTTTGGACAAGGCTATCTTAAAGGATCATTACGTGGACAACATAACTGATCTGGCTAGGTTTGACCATAATGCATTCTCAATTTAAACAAAGTAAGGTTTCTATGGGGTTTTAAACTGGTACCCTTGAGCGGACAACTCAAGAGGGAAGGCACGAAACTGTCGACTACACCACTGATCGACTAGTTTTACCGCAAATAAGCCTTTCTGAATTTATGGGTGGTAATGATATAGGAAGTGCACAATCACTCATCAAGTGTTGCTATAGTATTTGTTTGGCATGAGTGGAGATTGATGTTGAGCATGATTATGCAATTAAAATCATGTTGACATGTATTTGCACGTTAAGAAAGCGATAAATAAAACGATTTTATAATTTAAAGCAATTATAAAGGAAGGAAACAAGAAAGATATGTTAGTTTTGCTTTTGAAGAAGAAATTAAATGCTTAAAGGAATGAAACAAATAATTTTGCACATAGGGAGGGTACAAATTCACAAAAAATGGTATGAAATGGTAAAAGCCAAAATATCCCCAGTAGAGTCGCATGCTGTCGCGCCCCCTTTTTCTCACTAAAATCGGGTTTATGACATTTTGGTTGGGACAACTCTTTCCTTTTGGAAAGGGGGTTTGCATTTTTGGAAGAGTCGCCACCTAACTATTTAAGGTCCTTTAGGGCACCTATAGGGTTCATTTATGACTACGTTTGATAACCAGAGATAGGGTAAGGGCTTGAAATTATCCTAAGGGGAAGGTGTTAGGCACCCCTTAGGATCCACTAGTGCGGTTCCCGGCCAAACAATTTTTGTGAATTTGTACAATTATCAAATAAACAAGTATGGCTCAAATAGTAGGGGATTTAAGTTTAAATACACAGATGTTTGACAAAAATAATTAATGAAAAACAAGATTTTAAAAAGAATTACAATCTAAGCATATTTGTGAATATAAAGGAGAGTGTCCTAGGTTTGTTTATAATATGGATCACATCAATGCATTACCCAGTATGACACTCCTCAAAGAGGGGCTACACGTGGTATTAACGTACCGGTCATCATATCCATATGTACCCTTTCCCGCCCCGTTAATTGCATGTTGTTACTCGCCCCTTCCTATCAGTCCCGAAGGAATTTACGACTCCTATCCTATAAAGGGGGTTCTAGGCAGACCCTCATGTTTAAAGGTAAATTACTAAGGCAACATATAATAAACAAGTAGGACATCAATTAAGGGGAGCATGAAAGACAAGTGAAAGGCTTAGATATACCTCCACACACAGTACACATAAACAGCATGACTCATACACAATTAAGGTCTAAATTCAGATCCTAAGCATGGTATCTAAGTGATAACAGCAGAGTTAGATTCATAATAGGACCCAGAGAAGAAGTCTTAATCAAGCTTGCCTATAGATTTTAACATGCTGACAGTTAAACATTAATCACAAAGACGGTTCTGGTTTTATTTTAAAGTTGATCACCTAAGACTTTCCTAAGCATAAAATAATATGCAGCAGTTACTAAAATTATTAAAAAATAGTTTGGAAGTTATTTTACCTAAAGCATGTTATTATAAACGTTGCAAAGACATGCATGGATTGTCACCAGTTTCACTTAAATAGGATAATCAAATATGAGACTGTTTTATGTCTTTTTTCATGCATCAGTAGTTTAACTAGGTGTGACTGAGCGAGTGTGAACAAGATCCTAAAACAGGGTATCTAACGTGCACATATGAAAATGCAGAATGATTGTAGAATTCTTAAAGCATGATTTCTAAATGCCCAAAGAGTTATAGCATGACTTCAAGAAGTACAGGAGCAACAGTTTTATGTTGATGTTGTTATTTAGCCT
The DNA here is from genome assembly GCF_000715075.1 of Nicotiana tabacum. Lineage (NCBI taxonomy): Eukaryota > Viridiplantae > Streptophyta > Magnoliopsida > Solanales > Solanaceae > Nicotiana > Nicotiana tabacum. The sequence continues at coordinate 153,223,417 of NC_134101.1, forward strand.
AAAGTAGGATTTCTAAGTGGTAAAGTGATGCCAAATGAGATTCTAAAACAGTAAACCTAAGAACATGGTATCTAATGCATGACATGCTTTGAATGAGTTGATCTTACACATGGATTCTAATGCACATATAGGAAATGTAAATCTAAGACATGGTTTCTACCCATTGATGTTGATAGCATACATAACTACCCTCCCCTTTTCACTAGCCAGCCCCAATACTTGTTGACAACAGATTATTACAGACCAATACTGAAATGAATTAGAGCCTGAAAATAGGCCTAGATTTTCAGCACCTGATTAGCACTTCCTCTCTGAGTTATGTAATAAATCTAACTCCAATACCTCAAATGCCAAGATTGTGTCGTTGCCTTTCTCATATCCAGGTGTGTCAGAGTTCCCTAAGGACCTAAAGGGATCTCGGACAGTGCTCACACCCAGATTCATAGCCAAGACAGAGTAAGTGCAGTATGGAAAGGCTAGCTTTCATGTGTCCAAGTTTAGAGGGAGCTCAAGGGTCCCAAGGCAAGGCTCACACAAAAGGGGCAGAACTTAGTGGTCTAAGAGTAGAGTGAGAGTGCTTGTCATAGTGTTGAAAAGATTTAAGTAGGAAAACAGTTTGAAAGACTTGTTTGAAGTAGTTTTGTAAAATAATAGGGGGGAGTTGTTCAATAGGGAAGTTTTAAAATTAGAGCAGAGTAATAATCCAAATACAGCACCTAAAACAGTTTCACACATAACCAAGGAACATAGGACCAAGGTAGGTTCAACAACCACAAACAGAGGTAGTGGGATTTAGGGACACATAGGTCACATAAGTAAATAAATAGTTGCAGGAGTACTTTAGTATAGAATCAACAATATGCTAAATGGGTGAGAACCTTGGATTTAGCACAAAATCATGTAACTTAATGATATCATACTATTTTGCACAGAGAGGTTCATGCTAAAAATTAGAGAAACACAAGTAGGGAAGGGCCACATTGGGGTATATCAGGAGGGGGAATGACCCTTTTTAACATGATGAGTCTAAGGGAGGGGAGACCTAGAAGCATGCTGATGGAGTGATGAAGTAAACATATCAATTGCAAGTTGAATCAACGGAACCATAAGTGAAAACACACTAGAAATAGGATGAAATGAAACAGTGAAAGAAACACATTGTTTTGAAACGTGAATTGAAATCAGAACATACCAGTAAAGAAGTAAAGATGGAAATTTGAAGGTTTTTGATAAGTTTGACCGAGAGTTTGACTTTTTGATATCAGGGTCGGATTCCAATTCTGAAAATTGGAGGAGGTCCGTAATGTCGAATATGACTTGTATGCAAAATTTGAGTCCAATCGGACGTGATTTGACGGGTTTCTGCATCGAATGTAGAAGTTTGAAATTTCAAAGTTCATAAAGTTTGGATTGGAGTATGATTCAAGATTTAGACATTTTTTGATGTGATTTGAGGCCTCAGGTGGATTTCAAAAGGTTAACGGAATGAATTTCGGACCAAAGAGTTGTTGAATTTTTTTGCAGAAAGTTGTTTTGACAACAACTAGTGCAATCGCGGAGCTGGATTTGGAAGCTTATATCTCGAAATTTATAAGGAATCTGAAAATTTTCAAAACATAAAAGTTGTTGATCTTGCATTCTAGTTTCCAGAAATATAACCCATTCATGATTTGGACATTTTAACAGAAAGGTATGATCGATTGAAGATGGCTGGTGGAGCAGTTTTGACAGAATTTTCTGATGCATGGAGCCGATTTTAGAAGCTCATATCTCGGAATATATAAATATTTATATGGTGTGCAACCTATCAAATGAAAGATCTTTGAGTCTAGTTTCTAAATCTTTAAACCCTTTGTCATTTGAATATTCTCACAAGGAGTTATGGGCATTTTAACAGAAAGTGTACATCAGGGGAAAATTGTAATAGGATGTACAATTTGTACAGTGCAAGGTACAACTCGATCAAGCCTGGGCAGAGTGTTTTAAACACAAGTTTTGGCCCACTTCTTTCATTTGGCTTTGGCGATTTTGGAGCTTTTTGAGAGGATTTGAAGAGGGATTCAAGAGATAACACTTGGAGGTAAGATTTTTAAACTCAATACTCGATTCTTGTGTAAATTCTACCTAATTAATCATGGAAATTAAACCTAAAATTGAGGAATTAGGGCTTGAATTTGGAGAGTGTAAATTGGGGATTTGAAGGGGCAATTGAGGTCCGATTATGAGGTTCTTGGTATGTATAGACTCGTGAGAGGATAAGGAACCTATTGATGTAAGACGTGGTCCTGGGGGTCGGGTTTGCGCAATTTCAAAATTTTTGATATAAATTGGATATTTTCGAGTGGGCTTTGTTCCCTTAGCATATTTTAATAATTATGTACTGATTGTGACTAGATTTGGAGGATCCGGAGGTCGATTCGTGAGGGAAAAGGCATCGCGGGCTAAAGTTTAGATTCGATCGAGGTAAGTAATGATTGTAAATACTGTCCTGAGGGTTTGAAACCTCGAATTTCATATCGTTGTGCTACTTTAAGGTGACGCACACGCTAGATGTTGAGCGTGGAGTCGTGCACTGTTGGGGATTGTGAATTGGTCTGTCCCGTACGACTGTTAAGTCGCGTATCTGATTTGAAATCTTATGATATTCTATATTTTAGAGATTGATATTATAGTTTGGGCTGTATGCCATGTTTGGGGTCTTGTGCCGACCTGTTGAGACCTTTAGGGGCACTTTCACTATTTTTCCTCACTCTATTTGTTTTGAAAGCATATCCTCAGTCATGTTTTACCTATTTATTGTTTAAATCTGGTTTGATCACTTTACTTCTTAAAATGTGAAAACTGTTTGGGTTGAGTTCCCTGTTTTACTGATGATCCGAGTGATAGTGAGGTTGATGACTGAGATAGATTGAGGGTCCGATTGTGAGGTTGATGACTGATATAGTCTGAGGGTCTAATTGTGAGGTTAATGACTGAGACAGGCCGAGGGCCTGGTTGTGAGGATTATATATTTATGGATCGGGCTGCATGCCGCAACATATATTTATATATATATGTATATGTATATGGATCGGGTTGCACGGTGCAACGATATAGTGCTTGGGTTGTAGGAGCCCCACCAGAGTCTGCGCACCCCCAGTGAGCACAGTCGACTATATATATGGATCGGGCTGTATGCTGCAGCGGTTACTATATGGTACCTATTGAGTGTGAGTGCTGTGTGTGAGCACTGATTGGTAAGATTTGAGTTACGAGTGACTGAGAGGCTTGCCCGAGGGGCTATCTATATATATGTATCTGGGTGATGCTCGCCTGAGGGGCCTAGTTATGAGCTTAGTGTTTTTTACTCCTCCTTAAAGTGAGTTGCTATCGAATATGTTGATTTAATTATTGCTTTCACTCATCTTTAGACCGAGCCCTATTGAAAATGTTGAACAAATGTTGTAAACACCTTTCATTTAAACGGAAGTTTATGTTATTAAATGGGTATGAATTTCTGTTTTGTCGAGAGCCTGTATATGAACTATGTTTCGCCCGAGGGGCCGATTATGATTTTCATCACTTTCACTATATATATATATATCATTAAACCTATATTGAAAAGGTTAGAAAGATAATTTTTAAAGGATTTTACTGAAGTGGGAGTTCAACGAAATAATTTGAGTAGTATCCTGCTTTGGAAATAGGCTGTAATCACTGTGGTGCTATGACATAGATGACGCATTTACTTACTGCTCAGTCTGTATTTACTCTTATTATTACTGGGTTGGGGTACTCACATTACTCTTTGCACCTTGTGTGCAAATTCAGGTATTTCGGAACCCGTTAGCGGGTGTTGATTGTTTAGAGGTGGAGTCATTGGAGTTAGCAAGGTGGTTGGACGACGTTCGCAGCACTGGTTTCCTTCCCCCTCCGTTTCATTACAGTATTTAATACATTTTTAGACTTTTGTTGTAATCAGACCTTGGTAGATGCTCATGACTAGTTACTCCCTGATGTCAGGCTTGTGTAATTATTCCGCACTTTTCTTTCAAAAAACTTCATTATGAGAATTATTGTTTATAAATGGTATAAAAACAACTTTAATTGGATAATGGTTGATTCGGGAGTTGTGTCGGCTAACCTAGTTTCATGATAGGTGCCATCACAACTGGGTTGGTTTTGGGTCGTGACAAGTTGGTATCAGAGGCTAGGTTACATAGGTCTCACGAGTCATGAGTAGGCTTAGTATAGTATCGCGGATCGATACGGAGATGTCTTTACTTATCCTCGGGAGTCTACAGAACCTTTAGGAAAAACATCACGTTCTTGAATTCTTATTGTGTGTCCTTGATTCAGCTTGTAAAGTATCTCTTTGTATTCCTTCCATGCGTTTGTATGCGCGCATGAGCGCTTAGTATAAGATATGCATCGATGGCTTGTGATTCCCTGATCTAGGGGTGAGATGTGATCTCTATATGTTGATGTTGGGCCGGTCTGGAAGACATGGGGACGAAATTTTGCCTATAGCTTGAGCCCTGAGCTATTGATTGTGTGAGCGCATGTTTCTGGATCTATATGTTCTGTGGTATCCCTATTAAGGGAAGTAATGACTGGATAGCTGCCTGATAAGGGTGAAGTGACTGCGATATGTGTACATATGAATCGAATGAGGCGAGAAGGGTCTGCTTTGCGGCAGCAACAAATATTAGGTACTTGATTTTTATCTTGATTTGAGGTATAGCCTTGAGTTATGGGCGTGTGAAGAATCTTTTCATGTTTCCTAGCTGGGAGTAAGGTAAATCTCATGTTGCGGTATGAGTTCAGACTCTGGAAGATCAAGTGACTGCGTAATGCCTATGATGGTGGAAGGTATACATAAATGTTAGTTTGAGACAAGGCAGGTGGGTTACCTCCTGCGGAGTGTTCTGAAGTTGTGTGATCCTTATGTTGTCTGTTAGAAGATCTCATTTACAAGTAAATTATATGTGTTGGAATTTAAATTTGGGTCGCTTAAGAGAGTGGGTTTAACTGTTACAAGAGTGAATGCGAGATTGCGATAGATTTAAAGTACTAGATGGTCTGTGTTTCACAAGCTTATGAAGGATCGAGTTTAATCTCACTATGGTATTATGGAAGCAATAAAGTATATGCGTTATGAGTTATTGTATATGTATTGGTCTATGGCTTCGAGCCAAGTGGAGGAGTCCACTATTAATTAGTTATATGCCATGTTGGTTCCAGTTTGAGGCGTGTGGGTAAATCAGTGATGGCTTACGGAGATTGAGACTGAGGGTGGCTCGAGTAAAGGAAAATTTTGACAAAGGTTATGTCATGCTTCATAGGTTTATGATAATAATGGAATGTCTTTATTTGTTGTTGGTAATAAATGCTCGGTGCATAGAGAAGGAAGTTGCTTGGTTGTTCTAGGATGAGGTTACACTCTGTGGTGCCAGAGTGATATTGAGGCACGAGTGGTTCTGTTCGTTTGATCAAGATATTTGCAGTTTGAATAGAGTGAATGACTCTCGAGAATGGTTCTAATGTGTTCAAGATTTTATATGTAACAATTGGGTAATTTCAAGTTGTATAAGTGGCTAGAAATTGAGTTTTCATTGGAAGATATCAAGACTTGTGGTATTTTCTATATTAATTATGGGATTCTATATATCAGTATCAGGAAGGTGAAGGTAATGGATTTGGATTCATAGGAAGTCTCTTCAGGGTAAGCATTTTGAACGTGGTGCTGTTGGGAATATCTAGAGAGTATTCAGCGGCTTATTGATCGTAGGACGCTGCGACTTTATGCTTGGGTCTCGTGTGGTAAGTCTGGGTTGAGGAATTGTGATGTTATAGCAACAAGGAGTATCAAGTTGAAGGTAAATCAGGAGGGAACTCAGATAGATGGGATAGCTTGGTAGTCGGCCGAGTCGGTATGGTAAGGATATGATTAGTTCTTGGATGCTTACGGGGCAATGAGTTTCTATAGGTGTTTCGCAACAATTCTTTTGGGTTTTAGTGACATGTAGAGCTCGGTTGAGTTAGAAGTACTCAGTCCTGACGATTTAGAGTTGTGTAAATGGAATTCGGACAGTTTTAGATGGTTTCCACCACAGTTAGAGGGGTGTATTTTTCCTATTGGCATGAGGAGCATGGGATGTATAGTGATTTTCTTCTAGATAGGATCAATGGGAAGTTCTTAGCTAGTGGAGTACATAGTTGCTTATGGCTCAGAGGGCATATAAAGTTCTCGTGGTTATCCTAAGATGGTACGGTTTATGCAGTATGTTGTGTATGATTGAGATTTGCATATGTAAGGACACAGTTCAGATTTGAAAGGATGGTCACAAATTCTTAGATAGCATGGGCAGCTTCAGGTGACTAGATAAATGAGATAACTAATTGGTATGGCTTGATGAGGGTATTACATTTCATAAAGGTCGATGTGTTTGAGTTCCGAATGCTTTATTGGTATTGCGGCTCTATCTTGTTTGATCGACGGATGCTATTAGAGTTTGCTTGGTGGCTCAAAAGAATTATAGGTGTAACTCTCATGAGATTATTGAGTATTAGAGGTGTGTTATATATGTGAGTGGCGGAATTAGGATCAGATATGGTAATTCGTGTGATTTATGGACTTGGAGATTGAAGTTCTCGTATACAAGTTAGCTCGTGGTTGTGGGTGGCAAAGATGTGGGTAAGTTATTCAGATGATAGTATGTGCTATGATTCAGTCATTGTGAACTTTCGGAGGATTATTTATCTATTATGGGTAACTAAAGTTGACGCGTGGTTCATTGGTAGACCTATATGGATGTGTATTCGGCAACAGGACAGCTTTGTTGGCTTCAAGTTGCTATTGGTGAGGGATGTGTTTATTAGGTTGTTATTGAGCTATTAGTAATCATGAGGATCTTTGAGTTTCCTTTTCGTGTTGCGAGCTGTTAGGATTTGTTGGTTATAGGCACATGTGGTGCAGCGTTATTATGGCCTCTCAATAGAATTCGAGCGGGAAGAGTACTAGGTATTGCTCGGTAGATGGCATATCGGTTATGTCCTTTCGAGTGGTGTGGTGTTATGTAATTTCTTTGCGGTGGTTATGATGATTGCTTTGGCTTTAGACATCATATTACGCACGGTTGTCGATTTTGTTCATAGTGACTTAAGGTGTTTCATGCATACCAATGTTTGGATGAGGACGCGCATTGGAGTGAAGCTATGTGGAGGTATGATCCTGTAGGTTAGATTCGTGTGTTTTGTTTCTACATTGTGTGACGGGTTCTTAGCCTTATGTTGTGGTGGTACTGGTGAGCTTGCGGTACAACTCTTTCATCTGAATCATTTTCATGATTTGGGTATGTTTGGATTGTTTCTTATTGGTGCGCGGGTTGCACAAGTTGTGTCTTTAGCCTATATTAATGTGTCATGTCAATAGAGTAATTGTATTGGATTATATGAGATTGTTGGGGTCTTTAATGAATACAAATGCATTCAATTTTAGCATGTTGGAAGGATAATATCGAGGTTCAGCTCAGGAATTTGCTATGGTCTTTGCCAAATGAGAAGTGGCTTCATGAATGGTTGATCTGGGAAATGGTTATGGCTTACTGCGTGTTTCATTTATCATTGGCAGTATATGAAAGTGTTGGAATGAGACTTTAGTTGATAAGAAGTTCTCTATCGATATTCGGTTGTGGTGTGCAGCTGATGTGATTAGAAGTTATCGCTGCAAGTGTTTGACTTATGCGGTATGTCATGTAATTGCACCTGATGGTTGCAGGTATGGGTTATTACAGCTTGTTTGGGCCTATTCAGAGTATAAATGTGAGATTTTGATCTTGTGGATGATTTCAGAAGTGGAAATGAAGTTCTAAGGTTTATGGGCTAGGTTGGATGGTGAAATTTCAGTTACATTGTGATGTTTCAAGCGTCAATACCACACAAGAGGGGGGGGAGGGGTGATTTGTGTGGTACCCAATTTTCGCTTAACATAACTATGGAAGGACCTGGTCCTTCTAGGTGTTCCAACTACTATTGTTTGGGGAATAATAAATACAGAAAATAAAGAACAAAGAAATTTTTACGTGGAAAACACCTGGCTCAAAAGGTGAAAAAACAAGCTACTCCTCAGCAGGATTTTCCCAAACTTCCACTAAAATCACTGAGCCAAAACAACATTTACAAAAACTCTTTGGAAACCTAAGGATTAACTCTAATCCCGTTGTGGCACAAAGCCTCAACTGTTGCGACAACTTCAAGTTAACTCTAACTTGAACACTTTAGGTACCTAATACAATTGCTTCTATGAAAGCTGAAAGGTACAATGTAAAATCACCTACTACAATTGAACTAGAATAAAAGATAGACACATGGAACTAGTTCTTCTATCTCATTCAAGTAGCTTCAGGATTGCACACTCAAATCACACGTAAATTGCTTGCAAAATCACCTTGCTCTTTTGCTCTCAATTTAAGTTTAACTTCTTCTTATGTGCAACCTGCAAAAGAGAACAACACTAACATTTAATAGGTTAATAATCAGAGTTTGAGTGGGATTCAATTGCTACTCTTCTATCGTAGAAGAGTTCATGATGATGTCAAACTCTAACACTATCTTCATTCTAAACCGTGTTCTCTTCATATAATGAGTCTTTCTCTCCTTATCCAATATGCAACCTTTTCGATCAGATCAGGAGATATCGCTGCTTGATCAGTTAGACTTATCTCCTTCACGTGCATCTCACATGTACAGGTTGATCATGACTGTGCTTCACAAGATGGACCTGGTCCATGTCTGATTTCTTTTGGCAATCTTCAAAACTTCACCTATTCTTAGGCCAACACATTGTGTTATCGGACCTATATGAGATAGGGTAACGTGGGATCACCCCCGGATATGTTCATGGTAAAGTTATTCAGCGATTGGTTGGTTTTTGGAACAACTCTAGGCACGTTCGAGGACGAACATATGTTTAAGTTGGGGAAGATGTAACAACCTGACCGATCGTTTTGAACTCTAGCATGTCGTTCAGTAGTTTGGGGCCATGAGCAGCTTCACTTAAGGTATTATGACTTGTACGCATGATCGGAATTGAATTCCGGGGAATTCAGAGTTAATTTGGAAAGGGAAATCTCATTTCGAAAGCATTAAGTTGAAAGAATTGACTAGGATTGGATTTCAAACTAAACGACCTTTGAATCGGGATCTAAATGTTTAGTAGGTTTGTATGATGATTTCGGACTTGGGCGTATGCCCGAATTGGGTTTTGGATGAACCACGTCGTTTTGGCGCCTATTGTGGAAGTTAGCATTTTGGAAGAAATTTCATAAGTTTGGGTTGAAGTGCATTTTAGTGTTATCGATGTCTGTTTGGGATTCCGAGTCTGGGAGTAGCTCATATGGTGATTCTGAAATTGGGAGTGTGATCGGAAGTGAATTCGGAGGTCTGTAGGTCATTTTGAAGTCATTTGGCTAAAGATAGAAATTTGAAGGTTTTTGAGAAGTTTGATCGAGAGTTTGACTTTTTGATATCAGGCTCAGATTCCAATTCTGAAAGTTGGAGCAGGTCCTTAATGTCGAATATGACTTGTGTGCAAAATTTGAGGTCAATCAGACGTTATTTCAAGGGTTTCGGCATCAAATATAAAAGTTTGAAATTTCAATGTTCATAAAGTTTGGATTGGGGCATGATTCATGATTTCGACATTGTTTGATGTGATTTGAGGCCTCGAGCAAGTTAGTATCATATTTTGGGACATATTGGTATAATTGGTTAAGGTGTCGAGGGCCTCGTGTGGATTTCGGAAGGATAACAGAATGAATTTCGGACCAAAGAGTTGCTGAAATTTTCTGCAGAAAGCTGTTTTGACAGTAACTAGTGCAATCACGGAGCTGGATTTGGAAGCTTATATCTCAAAATTTATAAGGAATCTTAAATTTTACAAAACATAAAAGTAGTTTCGCGTGTATTCTAGTTTTCATAAAGATAAACCATTCATGATTTGGACATTTTATCAGAAAGTTATGATCGATTAAAGATGGCTAGTGGAGCAGTTTCGACAGAATTTTCTGATGCATGGAGCCGATTTTAGAAGCTCATATCATGGAATATATAAAGAGCTATATGGTGTGCAACCTATCAAATGAAAGATCTTCGAGTCTAGTTTCTAAATCTTCAAACCGTTTGTCATTTGAATATTTTCACAAGGAGTTATGGACGTTTTAATAGAAGGTGTACACTAGGGGAAAATTTTAATACTATCTACAACCTCCACACCTCAACCTACAACTCCATGAAGCCTGGGCAGATTGTTTTAAACACGAGTTTTGGCCCATTTCCTTCATTTGGCTTGGGCGATTTTGAAGCTTTTTGAGAGAATTTGAAGAGGGATTCAAGAGATAACACCTGGAGGTAAGATTTCTGAACTCAATACTCGATCCTTGTGTAAATTCTATCTAATTAATCATGAAAATTAAGCCTAAAATTGAGGAATTAGGGTTTGAATTTGGAGAGTGTAAATTGGGGATTTGAAAGGGCAATTGAGGTCCGATTTTGAGGTTCTTAGTATGTATAGACTCGCGAGAGGATAAGGAACCTATTGATGTAAAATTTATCGGAATCCGAGACGTGGGCCCGGTGATCGGGTTTGAGCAATTTTAGGATTTTTAATGTAAATTGGATATTTTCGAGTGGGCTTTGTTCCCTTAGCATATTTTAATAATTATGTACTGATTGTGGCTAAATTTGGAGTATCCGGAGGTCAATTCGTGAGAGAAAAGGCATTGCGGGCTAGAGTTTGGACCGGATCAAGGTAAGTAATGATTGTAAATACTGTCCTGAGGGTTTGAAACCCCGAATTTTACATTGTTGTGCTACTTTGGGGTGACGCACACGCTAGATGACGAGCGTGGAATCATGCACCGTTGGGGATTGTGACTTGGCCCGTACCGTACGACTATTAAGTCGCGTATTTGATTTTAATTCTTATGATATTCCATATTTTAGAGATTTTTATTATATTTTGGGTTGTATGCCATATTTGGGGCCTTGTGCCGACCTGTTGAGACCCTTAGGGGCACTTTCACTATTTTTCCTTACTCTATTTGTTTTGAAAGCATATCCTCAGTCATGGTTTACCTGTTTATTGTTTAAATCTTGTTTTATCACTTTACTTCTTAAAATGTGAAAAATGTTTGGGCCGAGTTCCCTGTTTTACTAATGGTCCGAGTGATCGTGAGGTTGATGACTGAGATAGACCGAGGGTCTGATTGTGAGGTTAATGACTCTGAGAGGCCAAGGGACTGGTTGTGAGGATTATATACTTAAGGGTCGGGCTACATGGCAGTAATATATATATCGGGCTGCACGCCACACCGATATGTTGGATCGGGCTTCACGCCGCAGCGATATAGCGTTTGGGCTGCAGGAACCCCTCCGGAGTCTGCACACCCCCAGTGAGCACAGACGACTATATATATGGATCGAGCTGCATGCCGCAGCAACATATGGATTGGGATGTATGCCATAGCGGTTACTATATGGTACCTATTGAGTGTGAATGCTTAGTGTGGGCACTGATTGGTAAGAGTTGAGTCACGAGTGACTGAGAGGCTTGCCCGAGGGGCTATCTATATACATGTATACGAGTGATGCTCACCTGAGGGGCCTGGTTATGACCTTAGTGTTTTTCACTCCTCCTTAAAGTGAGTTGCAATCGAATATGTTGATTTAATTATTACTTTCACTCATTTTTAGACCGAGCCCTGTTGAAAATGTTGAACAAATGTTGTAAACAACTTTCATTTAAACTTAAGTTTTAAGTTATTAAATGGGTATGAATTTCTATTTTGCCGAGAGTCTATATACGAACTATGTTTCTCCCGAGGGGCCGATTATGATATTCATCACTTCCACTATATATATATATATTTCATTAAACCTATATTGAAAAGGTTATAAAGATAATATTTAAAGTATTTTACTGAAGTGGGAGTTTGCCGAAATGATTTAAGTGGTATCCTGATTTCGAAACATGTTGTAATTATTTTGGTGATATGATGCGGTTGACGCGTTCTCTTACTGCTCAGTCTTTATTTACTCTTATTATTACTGGGTTGAAGTACTCACATTATTCCATGCACCTTGTGCGCAGATTCAGGTATTTCGGAACCCTGTAGCGGGTGTTGATTGCTTAGAGGCGGATTCATCCGAGTTAGCAAGGTGGTTGCACGATGTTCGCAGCAGACCTTGGTAGATGCTCATGATTAGTGACACCCCGATGTCAGGATTGTGTAATTATTCCGCACTTTTCTTTAAAAAAATTCATTATGAGAATTATTGTTTATAAATGGTATAAAAATAACTTTTATTGGAAAATGGTTGATTCGGGAGTTGAGTCGGCTGACCTCATTTTCATGATAGGTGCCATCATGACCGGGTCGGTTTTGGGTCGTGATAATAATATACAAAGATCTAAGATAGATCTAAAATAAATCAGAAACTCCAAAGAGTTAGGGTTTCAGAGAACCCAGAGAAGATGAGAAACCCTTAAAATGTTACTGGTTTTAGCCGGAAAAGTTATACATCTTACTCGAACGGTCGGGGGTGGCCGAAAAATGGCATGAAGGACCATGGGCAGGAGTTTAACCACTCCCCTTTCACCTGAGGACCCCAGGGTAGTGTCAAACCGGCGTGGGGTGAAGCAGATGCCAGGAGATGATGAGAGGCCATGATTTCCGGCGAGGAAGGTGGTCGGAGAAGGTGGACAGGGTCCATCAGAGAGGAGTGGAGATGAGAAGGTTCTAGAGAGAACCAGAGATAGAGAGAGGGATATAGAGAGACCGGTTGAGCGAAAAGGAGGGGGGAGATGAGAGACGGGGTAGTCATTAGGGGGTTAAATTAGGAAGGGGTTGATCTGGACCGTTGATTCAAAATAATCAACGGCTCAGATGGAATGGGGATTGGGCCGGGTTGGATAGGGTATTGGGGTTGGGGTCTGGTGGGTTATTTAATTTGGACTAGGTTTAATTATGTTATAATCTAAATAAGAATGGCTAATTGTTAAATACCCATCAAAATTAGTTAAATAATTAATAAAAATAACTATTAATTAGATAAAATAAAATTAAAGCTAAATAGGTAAAATTAAGGTAATTAGTTGATATTTAAAATGTAAAATGACTGAATTTTGAATTAAAATAGCATAAAGTGTACAATTAGGCTATAATTGCAAAATTATTCTAATTATAGCCAAACAATGCCAAATTAGCTAATTTGTGAAATAATTAAATCTTAATAACATTAAAAATAATATATTGAGCTAAGAAATACTTTGAAATTACTTGTAATGTAGTTTATGAATAATTATTGGATATAAAGTACTGAATAAATTAATAATATGGAAAATTATGGAAAAATACCAATTATTATAAAATGTTATTTTGAAGGTTTATATGCAAATTTAAAAATAGTTTGAGGAAAAATTGGGTATCAACAGATACGATATTAAAAATTGGGTGTTTTTATCGTTCCATCTATATTCACTAGCTCATGTAATCGAGAGAGGCATAACTTGTGATATTCTTGCATCATATTTTGTTGGTTGAATTCATTAATTCTTCTTAGTAATTGAAAGAAGCTAGTTGAATTGCTAATTAAACTAAGTTCGGAGGATAATCGAAAGAGGTTCTCCTAAAGACCAATCCGCTACAAATTCTTGCATAACTTCACGTACATAGAATTGGTTCATCTTGTGAAGTTGAGACTTAATCGAGAGAGGAGTTTCTACTAATCAATTTAACTAATAACCAAGTGAATTCGAGAGACTCACTTGAACATTAGAAGTGAATTATATAGAGTTAAATCCTAAACATTTGTCTTGCACCTATCCTATCAACCCTATGTTCTCCCAATTGATAACTTCCTTTGATTATTACTTGTGTTGGTTGTCATTAGCCACCAGTTTAGATTCTTAGTTAATTTTAATATTAAACAAAAAACTCTAAGTTGTTGATCATCGTGGATAGCAATATAACTACAAACTACAATAACATTGCTTAACTCCAATCCCTATGAATGCGATATTAAAACTTACCATATATTCGACTAGCTAGCATATTTTAGTGTGTGTTTCAAGCTCATCAACGGTCCGATCCAAAATATTTATACTGTGTGCAGTGTCGAGGGTCGAATTGCAAGAACCATAGATGCATATATTAACCGGCCCACACGGATGACCCACTGCCATGAGAGTAGAGGAATTTACCTTGCTCGCGGAATTACTTGTGATGCGAGTAGACATGGATTTCTCCAAGTTATATAATTCTTCAATTCTTTCCAAAAAATAAGAAATCTAAACTAGAGACTTTAAATCTTAAAATCATTATCTCAACTCTGTCTAAGACAATTAATATGCATAATCAACATAACACTGCAGACAAGGCATGATGTAAATCTAAGACTACCCGGACACCACATGAAATATAGCTACGCACAGACTCTCAACACCTAGTGTGCACGTAGCTCCGCACAAAAGTAATACACAACAAAATACACCTAAGGGGATGAGTTCCCTCTTACAAGGTTAGACAAGAGATTTACCTCATTCTCAAACTCTCTTCCGGTCCACAAATACGCTTTAAATCCTCAACTCGGTGCCAAACAACCCAAAACTAGCCAAATATTATATAAATAAGTCAATATATATATATATACTCAAGAGTTTATAATTAACTATTATGGCAATTTCCCACCCCTAATTGGAAGACTACTAAAATTCACCCCCGGGCTCACTTGACCGGATTTCGGAAATTTTCGAAGATAAGTGTTCTCATAACCTCATGAACTCAAATATATAATTTTCAGCTAATTCCATTATCATTTTCGTGGTTAAATCCCATTTTTATCAAAACCTTGGTTTATCAACTAAACCCATAATTTTCATAATTTTACATGTTAAAATCTATCCATAATCTTTGTATTTAACTTACATTGGATAGAAAATACATACCTTCAATATCTAGGTAAAATACCCTCTCGAAGAAGTCCAAAATTGCCCAAGAAGTGAAAGAAATGAGTCAAAAATGACCTAAGTCCCATATTAAATGGACCACTCTGCCTCCAACATTTTTGCTTCTGCGGACCTGGGGCCGCAACTACGGCGCCACACCAGTGACAAATCCATCACAGGTGTGGTCCTAGCCCAGGCTGGCTGACTCCACTTCTGCGGAAAGTGGAGTGCGTCTGCCGTTCAGGCCTGACCAGCCTCTTCTTGCACGTGTAGACTTTTCATCGCAGAAGCAAGGCAGCTTCTGAGGACCACTAGCCACACACCCAAAGGCGCTTCTATGGTCAAGAGCTCGCACCTGGGGCCAAAAGCATGTAGGTGCAGGCACACCAGAACTAGTGCACCAGCAGCCTCATTCAAGCTCAAACTCGATCTGTGCATCATCCAAGTAGCACCTGAGGCCCCTGAGGCGTCATCCAAACATACCAATAAGTTTGGAAACATAAAACGGACTCGCTCGCACTATCAGAATGTGGATAACAACATGAACACTAAGGATCACAACCCAAAACCAAATAGAATCAACTATGAACTTCAAATTCTTCAAATTTATTCCGAACGCACTGAATCATACCTAAACTACTCGGAATGACACCAAATTTTGTGTGCAAGTTTTAAATAACCATATAAAACTATTCCAAGGCTCGAAATCCAATATGGACCTCGATAATACCACAACCTACTCCAAACAAAATTTAAAGAACTTTAAAACCTTCAATGCGCCAAGTTTTAACTTTATGCACCGAAACACACCCGGGTCATTTAAACCCAATCCAAACATACGCCCAAGTCCAAAATCATCCTATAAACCTATTAGGACCGTCAATTCCCAGTTCGGAGGTCGTTTGCTAGAAATGTCGACCCAAGTCAAGCTTAACCCTTTAAAGCCAATATTAAGGAACTAGATGTTCCGATTTCAACCATAACCCTTCAAAATCCCGAACTAACCATCCCCGAAAGTCATAAAATGGTAAAATCACATATTGGGAGTCTTAATTAGGGGAACAAGGATCTAGAAAGTAAAATGACCGGTCGAGTCATTACATTCTCCACCTCTTAAATAAATGTTCGTCCTTGTTCGGTCTAGAATCATACCTGGAGTGCCCAATAAGTGTGGATATCTATTTAGCATGTCCTTTTCGGCCTCCCAAGTCACCTCCTTGACTGGTTGGCCCCTCCATTGAACTTTTACCGAAGAAATCTTGTTAGACCTTAATTGGCAAACATGCCTATCAACAATGGCAACTGGCTCCTTCTCATAACCAATGCTCTGATATAGCTGAACCGTGTTGAATTCTAACACATGCGACGTGTCGGCATTATGCCTCCAGAGAATAGACACGGGGAAAATCGCATGAACTCCTGATAGACTTGGAGGCAAAGTAAGCTCATAAGCAACCTTCCCAACTCGTCTCAACTCCTCAAATGGACCTATAAACCTTGGGCTCAACTTGCCCTTCTTCTTGAACCTCATGACTCCTTTCATTGGTGAGACTTTCAAGAGAATCTTCTCGCCCACCATAAATGATAAATCACGCACCTTCTGATCCGCATAACTCTTATGTCTAGACCGTGCTATGGGAAGTATCTCCCAGATCACCTTTACCTTTTATAAGGCATCCTTCAGCAAATCAGTACCATATAACTTAGGCTCGCTAAGCTCAAACCATCCGGTGGGCGAATAACATCACCGACCATATAAAGCCTCAAATGGAGACATCTCGATGCTGGACTGTTAACTGTTGCTGTAAGCAAATTCGGGCAAAGGCAAGAATCGATCCCACTGCACTCCGAAGTCAGTCGCACATGCTTTGAGAATGTCTTCAAAGATCTGAATCGTCCACTACGACTGCCCGTTGGTCTGTGAATAAAATGTTCTGTTGAGCTCTACTCGGGTCCCCAAATAACTCTATACAGCCCTCCAGAACTGCGAAGTAAACTGACGGCGTCTATTTAATATAATGGAGATAGGAACACCACGCAACCAAACAATACCCTGAATGTAAATCTGGGCCAAAATGAAGTGTGTCGACTTGGTTAACCTATCGATAATGACCCAAACTTCAACAAACTTCTACAAGGTCCACGCCAACCCAACTACGAAATCCATAGTAATGCGCTCTCATTTCAACTCATGTATAACCATCTGCTGGAGTAGGCCACCTGGCCTCTATGCTCATACTTAACTTGCTGGCAATTTAGGCACCTCACTACATACTCAACTATGCTTCTTCATGCACTGTCACAAATAATGCTACCTCAGGTCGCGATACATCTTTGTAGAACCTGGATGAATAGAATACCGAGAATTGTGTGCCTTTTCTAGAATCTTTTACCTCAATCCATTAACATTATGGGCACATAGACGACCCTAGAGTCGTAAAAGACCATCCTCACCGATAGTAACCTCCTTGGCACCACCATGTAGTACCGTCTCTTTGAGAACCAATATGTACAGATCGTCATACTAGCGAGCCTTGATATGCTCGAATGGTGAAAACTGGGAGACGACACATGCAAGTACTCGGCTAGGCTCTGAGATATCAAACCTTGCAATTTTGTTAGCCAAGGACTGAATGTCGAAAGCTAATGGCTTCTCCTCTATTGAAACGAATGCCAAACTACCCCTACTCTCCGCCTTTCTGCTCAATCCACTTGTGCTGCCTCAAATTGAAATCTTTATGCTTGAACAAATGCTGCAAGTTGCGATGATCAGTGTAAACCTCATAGGATACCCCATTAAGATAGTGCCTCCAAATCTTAAGAGCATGAACTATCACAGCCAACCCCAAATCGTGCACGGGGTAATTCTTCTCGTTGGGCTTGAGCTGACGTGAAGCATATGCAATAACTCACCCCTCGTGCATCAATACACAACCCAGGCCAACCCCTTTTCTAATAACTCCTCAAGATGTTCCTTCAACCCCTTCACTTTTTTCGGAGCCATGCGGTATGGTGGAATAGAGATAGGTTGTGTACCTAGAGCCATATCAACCTGGTGGCATGCCTGGAAGATCAGAAGGAAACACATCAGAGAACTCCTAGACCACGGGCACTGAATTATTCATCGGAGTCTCTGTAGTAGTATCCCGAACATAGGTTAGATAAGCCCAGTAATCCTTCTCGACCATGTGTCGAGCCTTCAAAAAAAAAAGATAACTCGACTAGATGCATTGACAAACAAACCCTTCCACTCCAATCTATGTAACCATGGCATCGCCAAGGTAATAGCCTTGGCATGGAAATCAAGGATGGCGTGAATGGGGATAACCAGTCCATGCCCGCGATGATCTCAAAGTCGGTCATATCGAGCAACAGAAGATCCGCTCTAGTCTCATAACCATAGAAAGTAACAATGCAGGACTGATCGGTCTGGTCCACAACCATAGAATCTCCCACTAGCATGGATACATATACAAGAGTACTCAAGGACTCACGAGGAAGACCCACAAAATGATAAAACAGAGATGAAACATATAAATATGTAGACCCTGGATCAAATAGTACCGAAGTATCCATACCGTAGATAGAAATAATACTTGTGATCGTGGCATCTGAGGCCACTGAATCTGATCTAGCCGGAAAAGCATAAAATCTAGCTGGAGCGCCACCTGACTGGCCTCCACTGTCACAACACAACCTGTTGGGCCGCGACAGGGACCTCGTACCTTACTTAACCGAGTACCACTGCAACGTATCTTTCGTATCATTCTATCATAGGTAAATGAACCGAAGTAAAGCATGAGGGGTTACAAACTTATACATATGACAAACTCGCTTATAAGACAAAAATGATCACTCGTACACTAAACATAGGCCGTATAATCTTTCACGTACACGACATATGTCTACAAGCCTCTAAGAGTACATAAATGTCACAAAAATTGGGATAGGGGCCCGCCTTACTAATCAATGCATGTCCTAATCATACTGACCACATAAGCAACTCTGGAGCAAATGGAGCACACCAACACCTTCCGTTGAGCTGATAGCCTACTTGGAGTGCCGTCAACCTTTCTATCGGGACCTGTGGGCATAAAACGCAACATCCCCAAGCAAAATGGATGTCAGAATAAACAATGTACCGAGTATGTAAGGAATGAAAATTTGTAAATTGACATGAGAGAAACATGTAGTAAAAGACTCAACATGTATGTGTGAATAGCTTTGTGAATCATTTAATATTATAATGTCATGCATATGCGTATAAATGTCATACCATGGATGGGTATATGCCTTCATAACATCATCAAGCCTCTGAGGGCATCCCATCATATCATTTCATTTCAGCCACTATGGGCAAATCATCAATGCATACCAGCTGATCAAGTAGTGTTGTGTATATAACGCTGTAATCTTTTCTCATATTCCATATACATACATATATATGTATATATACATATAAATACGTGTATATAACACCATCTGGTCATGGGTCAATGTACATGAATAAATGAATGCAATGCATGAGATGTACGTCAATAAAATCTCTCGGAATGTCATAAGACTATTCTACCTCTGATTAATATCATCAAATAAACTTTATCAACGTACGTATTTTCTTAGACCCATGAACAAATTATATAATAATAAGGCATATGGGGAATCAAGAACATAGGAACCTTTAGTACTTCTATGAATAGAGTCATTTATGGAAGTTGTGCATTCTAAATTCGTTTGTATCGTATGGATCATGACAAACAGAAAGAAGGGATTGCCTTAACATACCTAAGCTGATTCTCTTGACAATCCCTCTAACATACGTCAATTGCGACAAAACACGCAACGGGGGATCGAAGCAGGAAAAATTCGTATGATATTCTGGAGAAAGATTGCACCATACTCCCTGAGAATCGCAATATCACGTTGATATTATGCTAAATAGTCTCGTATGAATTTTTATTGAAGTAACTCATGTTACTATCATACATGTTGAACTTACTGAAGGCTCCCTCCCTCATATTGTAGAGATTCAACACCTCTTTAAGTGATTTAGAGAGGCTTTTAAATTTTGGTGTGTGTGGGACCCACTTTGGATGACTTAGCCACCTAACTCTCTAATTTTGCCACCCTACCACATAACATTCTGAGTCACTAATTTGATATATATTGCTTCCACGTTGCCCTCTTTAAACTTATATAAGATTATCATTAATTATCAACTAATCTCTTCATTAACTTGAAAAATTCCATTAATCCAATAATTAATCAATTACCCACATAGTTAAGAATTATCTCAAAATACTTAAAATACTACTTAGTTTTAACATACTTTATACACCTCATGGTCATGTGGTACCTTGTATGATACTAGTTCATAAATACCGGGTAATTGATATCCAATTTTTTCCTCATATTTTTAACTGTATATATATACTTTAAAAATGGTACATATGCATCATGATTTAGCTTATAAGCCTATACAAACATTTTTCATAATTTTCCATAATTTTAAAAGGCTTTAAATCGATTTATTTCTGCATTTTATAATATAAATATTCAGTAATTATCCTTCAAATTATTTTATGATGAGTTAATCAATCATTTTATTTCACAAATAGTATTTTTGTTATTTAATAATTACTTTTATTAATTATTAATTATTTATTGATAAAATATTGGGTATTTAAAAACTAGCCTAAATTCTACCTATTTTCGGACCAAACAATGGCCCAAAATACCTAATACCTAGCCCAATTACCCCAGCCCAAAGCCAAAATGACCCATGATCAATACCCGGTCACGACCAACTTTTAAACGACCCGCCCCATTTAATTTTTTTTATCTCAGTCGTTGATCTCTCAAGATCAACGGCCACCATCCCTTCTCCCCTTTTTAAATAAACTAACCCAAGAAACCCTACCCCATTTCCTTTTACCCGCCGCCCTTGAACTCTCTCAACCTCCCTTCTCTCTATAAAACCCTAGCCACCGTAACCTCTAATCCTCTCTGATTCTGGCCGAAAAATGTAATCAATCATTGATTCCCTTACCTTACTGATCTCCTCTCACTACTGATTGTTAGTATGTAGTTTTACCTACTTGCTTGCCGAAATATGACAAGAAAATCTCATCAAATTGAACTAAAATCGGTTCAAATCCTTGACCTTTCAGATATTTCGTCTATATTCATCCTTTGTTCTATTATGGGCACGAATCTCTGTGTATTTTTTATTGATTCTTACTTACCCTAAACTAGAGTTTTCAGATCTCTTTAGAGCGAACCAAAATTGGTTCAAATCTCTGATTTTGAGTGTTATTTTGTCTATATTCGTCATATAATGTGTGAGTTTGATTTTCTTTTAGATTCTGCCGATTTTTCACTTTCCTTAAAAGTTAGGGTTTCCAGATATCTTTCTTAAAATTGATTTTCAGATCAATCTACATAAGTATTTATTTTGTTAGTTGCTAAAATTACAGGGTTCCTTATTTGTTGCCTCTCGTAGATAAGTATAGACGTCTCCGTACCGATCAACGAGACTCTAATAAATCGGCTTGTGATCCATGATTCCTATAAATCTAGAGCTCTGATACAACCTTTTCAGGACCCCGGTTTGCCCTCCGTGAACCATTGTGACGGCACCTAATCTCTACGACTAGGTAAGCCTAAATTGTGGAAGATAAACCAAAGTGCGGAATAAAAAAAATAGTGAAATAAAACAATGTTTAAAATGTCGCTCGACATACACAATAACAACTCTTGAAACTAATAACATTTCCAAAAACCCGAAATCTCATGATCACAAGACTTTGAATGTCTACAAACATCTAACTCCAGAATATCTAACAAAGAAATGAAAGTACAGAAGGGCTAATACGAAAAGGGAGAGTAGAAAGTGACTCCTCGGAGTGCAGACGCGGCAGATATACCTCGGAGTCTCTACAAGCGTCTCGTCTCAAGCGTGATAAGTCTGAGTAGAAGTACCTGGATCTGTACATGAAAAACATACAAAGAAAGGGCATGGGTATACCACAGCGGTACTCAGTAAGTGCCAAGCCTAGCCTCGGTCGGGTACTGACGAGGAAGATCAGGGCTCTACTGAGGTTAAATAAAATATAAAGTTCAACAGTATAGAACAAAACTGTATAAGTAAGTATAACAGTAAGAGTAACACAGGATATTAAGGACATCACCAACTACTACAAATGCAAAGTAAACACAGAAAGAAATACAGCTCAGCACAAAGATAACAACCGGGGATCTCCCAAGATACCATCCTGTAGTACCTAATATAAATATCCAGTGGATCTCCCAGGATACCATCCCGTAGTCCAACTCATAATACGAGGCGATCTCCCGGAATACCGATCCGTAGTCCTAGATGTAAATACTCAGTACAAGGGGAATCTACCGGGTGCAGTCCCGTAGTTCCAATGTAAATGTGCAGGGGGATCTCCCAGAACACCGTTTTGTAGTCCCAAAGTAAACATACAGGGGGATCTCCCGGGATACCGTTCTGTAGTCCCAAAGTAAACACACAACAACAACAAGAAGAGTACACAGTTCAATTCAAGTTCCATACCAAGGTAAAACAGGTATTTCTAACCTAGCATGTTGCACGTAATCCAAATAAGGCAGTTTGAGAAAGTAAGGCAATTAATTCAATTAGACATGCTTTCCTAAGCTAACAATGGGCTTAAATTGCAAGTAGTATAAACAGGAAAAGAACATACTAGTAATTACACAATGAAAATCGGATTCTTCAACAATTAGCACAAATACACACTCGTTACATCACATACAAGGCATTTCAATTATAAATAATACCAAATCCTAAGGGGGGTTTCCCCTACACAAGGTTAGGCAAGCCACTTACCTAAAACCAGCTCAAAATCAACTTGGAACCACGCTCTTGCCACGCGTAGTCGACTCCAAATGGCCAAAATCTATTTAATTTAATTGCATAATATATATCACACTTCAAGTAACTAATTCTACAAATAAATTCTAAGCTAATGCGTGAAATTATGTAAAATGACCAAAATGCCCCTTGGGCCCACATCTCGGAATTGGGTAAAATTTATATTCTCAGAATTCCCATACTGTCACGAGTTCATGAATACCAAAATTATCCAAATCCAAGGTCAAATTCCCAAACAAATTTCGAATTCTAGGTCTAAGAACTTTATTCCAATTTTTCCATAATTTTCATCTCCAATCCGAAATTAAATGATTAAACTAACAATAGATTAGTGGAATACAACTAGAAAGGGATAAGAAATTGTTACCCAATGATCTTCTTTTCAAAAACCCCACAGAATCGCCCTCTCCCGAGCTCCAAATCAATTTCTAACTTTTTGAAACTAAACCCTCGAATTCTGATTTTTTGCCCATCAAAGTTGCATCTGCGGCTCAATTTTCACATCTGCGATACCGCTTCTGCGGTTCTCACTTAAGAATCCCTCTCCGCACCTGCGACCCATATGCCACATCTACGGTCACGCAGGTGCGACAACACATCCGCTTCTGCGGTTCTTGCTCATTTTCCTCTTGGCCGCATCTGCGGCTTGGCTCCGCATCTACGTCCTCTCAACCGCAGATGCGGTTATGACAGCATCTCAAAGGCTTCAGCTGCAAACTCCAACTTTTCAACTTCTCGTTAACAACCCAAAATCATCCCGAGGCCCTCGGTATCTCAACCAAAGCACAAACAAGTCATATACCACTATCCAAACTTATACAAATCATCCAAACACCTCAAAAAACTTCGAATCAACCAATTCGCATCGGATTCAATCCTAAGAACTTCAAAAACTCACAAATACGCTTTCGATCAAAAAGTCTAGCAAACGTCGTCTGAATGACGTAAAATTTTGCACACACGTCACATTCTACCCTATGGAGCTACTCCAACTTTCGGAATTCCATTTTGACCCTCAGATCAAAATCTCACTATCGAACTGGAAACTTCAAAAATTCAACTTTCGGCATTTCATGCCTAAATTAGCTACGGGCCTCCAAAACACAATCCGAACACGCTCCTAAACCCGAAATCACCCAACGGAGCTAACAGACCATCAGAATTCCATTCCAAGGCCGTCTCCACACTGTTCCAACTATGATCAAATTTCTAAAACTTAAGCTCTTATTTAGGGACTAAGTGTCCCAAAACTCTCCGAAACTCCAAATAATTCCTATCGGCAACTCATAATAGAAGAAACAAACACGGGGAAAGTAGTTAATAGGAAATTGGGACATAAATTCTTAAAATGACCGACCGGGTCATTACACCGCTAAAAGCCAAGGCCACCGAAGTTCTGGGCTCTTGACCTTCGTTGATATTTAGAATATTGTGAATTTATGTTCTTTCTTGTTTCTGCACTTAACTAGAGAGTTACTAGACTTCGTAGTTTCATTCCTATGTATCTATGATTTGCATATGTTTTCATGCCTGGAGTATTTGCTTAATGTGTTCTTCTGAGTTGTTTTGTGTGCAATTCTACTTGTTCTACTTCATTTTTTAGCTCTCCTTAACTTTTAACTTCATATTGATAGTTTAAAGCATGCCTAAACATGATTTGAGTAAATTAGATCCCTTTCAAGCTTACCTAGCCTATGTGTTGTAATTTATTGATGTTTAGGACCTTTTCATCTCTTTGTTATTTAATTTTTCTATCAATCCTATTACTTGAACATGCTTTACTTACACGATTCATATCCCTTTTAATAGACTAGTTGGTTGTGTTCAAAAGCATGAATGTACATATCAACTATATAGCATGAGTTTGTCTTTTCTCCTATTCTGAATTTGTTATGATGATGTCCTACCTATGTAGCATGTTTGATCCTGTTCCCTATTAGTATGCTTCTAGATTGTCTTTACTTCCCAGTAGTTGCAATGATCTATTCTCATCCTGTCTAAATTTTGTTGCTAATTAATATGATTCTCTCTTGTAACACTAGTGCCTATACTTAGCATAATTTGAACCTTTTCCTTATTATTAATCTGCGTACACCAATCCTGCAAACTTGTTTGTTAATATGTGACTACGTATGCACTAGGTGTTGAACTTGTTCTTCTGAATCTTTGCTAAGTCCGTTCTTAAAACCTAAAGCCTATTCAATTATCTACTCTATGTGCTCAACTTGACTATGTTTGTATCCTTCAGTGTTGTCCCTCAACCTTAGTTTACTCTCTTTCACTTGTTACCTGGGCTCTTTTGAGTTCTCATTCTTAGCCAGCTGAAAGCCAAGGCTACCTAAGTTCTATCATTTACCTCCCTAGTGTGAGCACTGCTCGGGGGCCAGTTGAGACCCTTGTGAACTCTGACACACTAGGACTTGGTCCTTAGTCATTCTCTGAATCTCCTCTATTAACCTCCCTAGTGTGAGCACTGCTCTGGTTCCATTTTGAGACCCCTGTGAACTTTGACACACTAAGGTCTAAGATTTCTTGGCACTCTGTCCTAAATGCTCCATCATACACACTTTCTACCTACTGAATGAGCCAATGGGCTTGTGGACATGGTTGTTTTCTGAATCATTGATGTCTACTGGATTTTGGCTATGAAGATTATTTTCTAGGCTATTGTGAAACTTTGTGCACTTGATATTGAAGGCCTGGCCTGGCCGTGCATACTTTGGGTCTGCCTTAGGCACACTATAGCTATTTTGTAATTCTGTAATTTATTTCACTCATTGAGTCTGTAATAATGTTGTAATAACAATTAGATTATTAGTAAAATTAGGAAAATGGGTTTATTTTAATATTTGCATGAAATAGGTAGAAATCCTACCTATAGGTATTTAATTTGCTCAAGTATGTTCTGCTACTACGTCTGTTAGATAACCTACATATAGGTATTTAATTCGTTTTGCTTCTACATATTTGTTAGATATCATGCCTATAAGAAATAAAGTGACCAATGTTTTTATTGGCATTACAGCATATCCATTAGACATTATGACCATAGGGTCATGATAGCTTATGTTCTACAAATCTGCATTTTAGAATCCATGCCTATGGGGTTTTAATTGGTTAATGTGTTGATGTTATAATTACTCACTTAGGAGACATGCCTATAGGAGCTAAAATCAATTTCAATCGCTAATTATAAAAATCCTGCCTATAGGATAATCCCACTCGCTTTTAAATGCTAATATTGAACTTTCAAACATTGTTTTGTTGCTTAGCTATGTAAATCACTTAGAAATCATGTCCATAACTTTAATCACTTAAAATCGATAATTCAAATAATCAGCATGCAATATCAGATTCCCTAAACTGTGCAGTTATTTAGAAATCATGTCTATAAGATTGCACCTTGCTTGCACGAGTTCAAATAGAAACCATGGGGTTTAATGGCTTTAATTTAGCTCAATTCTAAAACTATCTAACGCTTAACGTCTAATTTGTTTGCGTGTATTTGTTGTCTAAGTGTAGAGGTTAACTTGAGCCCTTGATTGCTTTTACATGAAGTCCTACTTGTTTTGTGTGTCACCTAGTTTTCTCATTTGGAGCAACCTAAGTTAAATCTAGAACCACCAATAATAGTGGTCCAAACGTCTTCTGGACCATAGGCATGGGATGGGTAGTGCACACATAAGGAACGGGTTAGAATCAACTAGTGCGCTTTAGGTAACAACTTAAAGATAGTAATCAGGTAGAAGGAGATGATAGTCTGTGCCTGCTGAATAATACGAGTAACACCCCACTACAAAGTATTATTTATGTTGCACGGGGTGATCCTTTAGGCTATCAAATTTAGGACCCCCACCTTGTCTTTAAACCAATTATTTATCTTTATTCAAGGACTTTTGGTAATAACTTCCCAAGCTTCTTACTTTCTTTTTCTTTGTTTGTCTGGCCAATTCATATAATTCGAGTTCGGCCAGGACACACAATTGTGGACCTCGAAGAGTGTCTAACACCTTCTCTTCGAGGTAATTTGAGCCCATACCCGATCTTTGGTGATGCAAACTGATTAAACTAGAGTTATTTGCAAATAGGTGCCCTAAAGCACCTCAAACCCGTTAGGTGGCGCTCTCTCTTTTAACACCTTCCTTTAAAGAGTTATCACGCATCGAAACACGATTTCGCAAAAAAGGGGCATGACAACATGGTGACTCTGCTGGGGATATTTTAGGCTCTTACCATAGCAAACCTGGTCTATATGAATTAGTCTTCTCTGATAGACATGTCTTTATTTTTGTTATTACATGAATATCCCGCTCCCATTTCCCTTTTATTGCTACATGGACACCATTTTCCTTGTTTTCCCTTTATTTGAATTCGCATGCAAATCTCTACTCCATTTTGTCATAACATGCGTTTTCCATTAAACATTTTTTAAGAATTCCTACATCATGTCTCTCCCCACCTTCACTACCTTGTTTACTTTATTACAATTTTCACATTACACAAACTGACTTCTTCCTTGTTTTCCTTTCTTTTATGTCTTTGCATTTCATTCAGTATTGCATTTACTATTTTCATCATGCAAAATATTTGTTAACGTGTTATCTTTGCATTAAGTATGCTCCACATCATATTCCACTCGTTTGTAATTAATACCATAGCGGCACTTGATGAATGTCTGCGCTCTTCCTAAAGCACCATTTAAATTTGGAAAGGCTTATTCCGGTAAAACTAGTCGATTAGCGGTACAATTGACAGTTCCATGCCTTTCCCTCTGAAGTTGTCCGCTTGAGGGTACCGGTCTAGACTCTTCTAGAAACCCCCACTCTAATATTAATTGTGCATGCATCATGGTTAGAATGTTGTTCAGGTAATAACTCCCTAAGACACGTTTTGTCCAAAGTTCATCGGGATTTTCATAATCCCAATGGGCACAATCACGATCTGTGCATTATTTGGAGAAAACATGCCAATATGTTGATCATTAACGTGTAAATAACCAATTCTGGAGGGGGAAAGAGCTAACTCTATTTGTTTTGCAGAAATGAGGCACGAAGTCCCCATGTTTTGCATCGTAATATCCCACCTTTGCTGCTGGATTGGTCGGAAAATCTCCCGCCAAGTGACAATAACCATGTGAAGAGAGTCCTTAGGAATTTACCCTCTATGTTAGACATTCAGCCAAATAATGCATTAATTGAGGCCGCCACCATGTTTTGGGATGAGAAGAGAGCCGTTTTCTATTTTGGTGACATAGAAAAGACTCCCTTTTTAGAATGGGCCAACATGACCTCACTGGCAGAAAAGAACAGGCCATCTACTACCTTAGCAAGAAGTTCACAGCTTATGAGGTTAAGTATACTCATCTGGAAAAGACATGTTGCGCCCTAACATGGGTAGCTCAAAAATTGAAACACTATTTGTCATCCTACACTACTTACCTCATTTCTCGGTTGGATCCATTGAAATACATTTTTCAAAAGCCTATGCCAACGGGAAGACTTGCAAAGTGGCAGATATTGCTCACAGAATTTGACATCATCTATGTGACTCGAACTGCAATGAAGGCTCAAGCACTGGCCGATCATTTAGCCGAAAACCCGGTCGATGAGGAATACGAGCCGTTGAAAACCTATTTTCCTGATGAAGAAACAATGCATATCGACGAGGTGGAGCGAATTGAAAAACCTGGCTGGAAACTTTTCTTTGATGGAGCCGCTAACATAAAAGGAGCCGGGATAGGAGCCGTAATCATTTCTGAAACAGGGCATCACTATCCTGTTACGGCTCAATTGCGATTTTATTGCACCAATAATATGGCTGAATATGAAGCTTGCATTTTGGGGTTAAGGCAAGCCGCAGACATGGGTATCCGAGAAATCTTAGTCATGGGAGATTCGGATCTTTTGGTACATCAAATTCAAGGAGAATGGGAAACTCGAGACTTGAAGCTCATACCATACCGACAATGTCTACATGATCTTTGTCAGCGGTTTCAATCAGTGGAGTTCCAACATATTCCAAGAATCCATAATGAGGTTGTCGATGCATTGGCTACCCTGGCATCAATGTTGCATCATCCGGAACAAAGTTTATGTAGATCCGATACATATTCAAGTCCACGATCAGCACGCTTATTGCAATATGGTCGAAGAAGAATTTGATGGTGAACCATGGTTCCACGACATCAAGGAGTATATCAGGATGGGGATATATCCCGCACAAGCCACAGGAGATCAAAAGAGGACCATTAGGCGATTGGAAAATGGATTCTTCTTAAGCGGAGGAGTTTTGTATAAAAGAACACCAGATCTTGGATTATTAAGATGCATAGATGCCAGACAAGCTACAACTGTCATGTCTGAAGTACATTCGGGAGTTTGCGGACCCCACATGAGTGGATATGTATTAGCAAAGAAGATCCTCCGTGCTGGTTACTATTGGCTTACCATGGAGCGAGATTGTATCAGTTTTGTGCGCAAGTGTCATCAATGCCAAATACACGGAGATTTGATTCATTCTCCACCATCCGAATTGCACACAATGTCGGCACCATGGCCCTTCGTTGCTTGGGGCATGGATGTGATTGGACCAATTGAGCCGGCAGCATCCAATGGGCACAGGTTCATTCTGGTAGCCATTGATTATTTTACCAAATGGGTTGAGGCCAAGACATTCAAATCGGTAACCAAGAAAGCTGTGGTCGATTTTGTCCACTCAAATATCATATGTCGATTCGGAATCCCAAAGGTGATCATCACAGATAACGGTGCTAATCTTAACAGCAACTTAATGAAGGAAGTATGTCAACAGTTTAAGATTACACATCGCAACTCTACCCCATATCGTCCCAAGGCGAATGGAGCAGTAGAGGCAGCCAACAAAAACATAAAGAAGATACTTCGGAAAATGGTAGAAGGTTCAAAACAATGGCATGAAAAATTACCATTTGCATAATTAGGATATCGCACTACTGTTCGCACTTCAGTAGGAGCAACTCCTTATTTGTTGGTATATGGCACTGAAGCAGTAATTCCTGCAGAAGTTGAGATTCCTTCCCTTCGGATCATCGCCGAAGCAAAGATTGATGATGATGAATGGGTCAAAACCCATCTGGAACAGTTAAACTTGATTGATGAAAAACGATTGGCCGCAGTATGTCATGGTCAATTATATCAAAGAAGAATAGAAAGAGCATACAACAAAAAGGTGCGTCCACGGAAGTTTGAAGTGGGTCAGCATGTGCTGAAACGTATTCTTCCACATCAGGTTGAGGCGAAAGGCAAATTTGCCCCGAATTGGCAAGGACCATTCATTGTGACCAGAGTATTGTCGAATGGTGCACTATGCTTAACAGATATTGAAGGCAAATGCATAGACATGGAGATCAATTCTGACGCGGTAAAGAGATATTACGCATAACGTTTTGAATGTTTGTATTTAGCATTATTTCGAAGATTGGAATGACAAAGGCAATTTATTCTGCTATCCAAACACTATACCCTTTGTTTACCCTTTGAGCTATACTTGTTTCTTTCCTACCCTCTCTTGGAATCAATATAAAAAAAAAAATCAAAATCACTATTACCAAGAGAACTACGTTTGACCTGATTCCTCAAAGAAGGATACGTAGGCGCCTCACGGCTCGGTCATAGGGTGCAAAATATACATAATGTGCACAAAAAGAAACATCAAGCGACCCCAATCAAGAAAACTAGGGCAAGAACTGTATTGGAAATAAGAAAAAGATTCCAAGAGTTGTAATTTTAAACCCATACCAAAGCTATTTATCTTTTAATACCCTTTCCATTTCTAACCCCATACCAAAAAGACCTTTCGATCAATCTTAGAAAAATGCTGAGACAAGCAAATGAAGATGGTTCATAACACTCTGGTACAAACAAGAAAAGAAAGTAAAAATGAGAGAGTCTTATAGGTGAAAACCCACACGGGCACCATAAGGCGACGGAAGTTGAGAGAAAAGTAAAATGAGAGAGTCTTATTGGTGAAAACCTTCGTAGGCACCATAAGGCGAAAAGGAAGTAAGAAATGAACAAATGAGGAAGGTTTATCGGTGAAAACTCTTTGAGATATTGCAAGTCCAACAGGTCTGTAAAATGAAAAATGAAGTTGGATTACGGAAATTTTGGGGGAAAATAAAAATGAGACAATTGAAAGGAGATTGATTAAAAGACTGGGTTGATTAATCTGAAATGCATACCCTGATCATTGGTGCCAGTAACTCCAATCAGATAAGTTTTTATTCTTTCTTCAACAGTCATCCAAACTTGGATTTTTCTTTTCATTCTATAATTGTCGAAATCAGCGTGTTTCGTCACTAATAATCTTACTTTTCTAAAAGCATTGAGATAAGTTTTATTCCAAACAAATAAGAAGGAATGTCAAGGTATACTACCAAGATTTAAGGTTACATGATGCAAAATACGGCCATGAAAGGCGGGAGATAAAAAGATATGTGTGTAAGAAAAGTGAAATCAAAAGTGGATCAACAAAGTCAGAAGGGGCATATGATTACAGTTAAAAGGGTTTGAAGGAAAACATACAGAGGGGAATCCTATAGTCAAGGATCAATTACAAGGACAAAACAGTCTTTTCAACCATTCCAAGGAAATAAAAAGAGACGAAGAGAAGCCTCACCATCGGCAAGAATACCCCAGTTAACCACCCTGCTTTAAACTAACGAAGTTTTCTTTGATTTAAAACAGGGGCAAAGACAATATTTGTGTCAGGACATTTACGAAGGATCAAAGAAGTCAGGCGTCCACATGGAGAATGAGGATGAAGAATTGAAGAAGTCAGGCATCCAACTGGAGAATGAGGATGAGAATTAAAGAAGTTAGGCGTCCACCTGGAGAATAAGGATAAGAATTGAAGAAGTCAGGCGTCCACCTGGAGAATGAGGATGAGAAAAGAAGAGATCAGGCGTCCACCTGGAGAATGAGGACAAAGAATCGAAGAAGTCAGGCGTCCAGCTGGAGAATGAGGATGAAGAATCGAAGAAGTCAGGCGTCCACCTGGAGAATGAGGATGAGAAAAGAAGAAGTCAGGCGTCCACCTGGAGAATGAGGATGAGAGAAGAAGAAGTCAGGCGTCCACCTGAAGAATGAGGACAAAGAATTGAAGAAGTCAGGCGTCCACCTGGAGAATGAGGATGAGAATTAAAGAAGTCAGGCGTCCACCTGGAGAATGAGGATGAGAATTAAAGAAGTCAGGCGTCCACCTGGAGAATGAGGATGAGAATTGAAGAAGTCAGGCGTCCACCTGGAGAATGAGGATGAGAAAAGAAGAAGTCAGGCGTCCACCTGGAGAATGAGGATGAGAATTGAAGAAGTCAGGCGTCCACCTGGAGAATGAGGACAAAGAATTGAAGAAGTCAGGCGTCCACCTGGAGAATGAGGATGAGAGAAGAAGAAGTCAGGCGTCCACCTAGAGAATGAGGATGATAATTGAAAGAGTTCAGGCGTCCACCTGGAGAATGAGGATAAAAATTAAAAGAAGTCAGGCGTCCACCTGGAGAATGAGGATGAGAATTGAAGAAGTCAGGCGTCCACCTGGAGAATGAGGATAAAAATTAAAAGAAGTCAGGCGTCCACCTGGAGAATGAGGATGAGAATTGAAGAAGTCAGGTGTCCACCTGGAGAATGAGGATAAGAAAAGAAGAAGTCAGGCGTCCACCTGGAGAATGAGGATGAGAAAAGAAGAAGTCAGGCTTCCACCTGGAGAATGGGGATAAAAATTAAAAGAAGTCAGGCGTCCACCTGGAGAATGAGGATGAGAATTGAAGAAGTCAGGCGTCCACCTGGAGAATGAGGATAAAAATTAAAAGAAGTCAGGCATCCACCTGGAGAATGAGGATGAGAATTGAAGAAGTCAGGTGTCCACCTGGAGAATGAGGATAAGAAAAGAAGAAGTCAGGCGTCCACCTGGAGAATGAGGATGAGAAAAGAAGAAGTCAGGCGTCCACCTGGAGAATGAGGATGAGAATTGAAGAAGTCAGGCGTCCACCTGGAGAATGAGGATGAGAATTGAAGAAGTCAGGCGTCCACCTGGAGAATGAGGATGAGAGAAGAAGAAGTCAGGCGTCCACCTGAAGAATGAGGACAAAGAATTGAAGAAGTCAGGCGTCCACCTGGAGAATGAGGATGAGAATTAAAGAAGTCAGGCGTCCACCTGGAGAATGAGGATGAAGAAAGAAAAGAAGCAGTCAAGGCACCCACCTGGAGAACGAGGGAATGCAATTGAAGTGTTGAAGTCAAAAGCCCGTTCATATGAGAAAGGAGCACACTTAAAGTCAATAAAACAGAGGAGTCCAACAAAGTCCCCAGCAGGAAACAACAAGAATCCTAAACAGATAAAGAAAATACGGGGCACAATGAAGAGGAAAACAGAATAAGCCAAATGCCCAAGAGTCACCAAGATATCAAGACAACAAGAAACGCAAGGGCATGATCTAGATAAGATTTTATAATTCATGTATCATAGTCTAGTATTGCTTTTTGTATTACCTTTGAAGTAAGGTGTAATAAGGAGGTCAGCAAGCATTAAAAAAAGCACGAAGCAGCAGTAACATCACAGTCCCACGGTAGTCCCAGCTACCCAAAACTTCCCGAACTACATTGACCTAATTCCTTTATAGCCAAGGATATGTAGGAAACCTTTGAAGCAGAGGTTCGGTCAAATCTTTCAAAAAATGCTTCTCACGGAGTATTTGAACGGGCAAAAATCGCTCGTGTCCGCTCACTTTATCTTTGCACGAAAACCCTTCGAGTTTCCGCACAAAGAGGGGAAGCTGTGAGCACGTGATTTTTGCCTTACGAAAACTACTCCAAAATAAATCAAAAAATAAAATAAATTTCTTTTACTGTGTAATTTTTTTGAATTTGCGTGGTGTTAAATATTTGTTTTATGTCCGTAAATGTTTACTTTGTCATAATAAAATGAAAATTAAAATAAAATACATGTTGCATGCATATAGGATTTAATTATGCATTTGAAAGATAATTTAAATAAAATCACAAAAAATATGCATTCGTTCTATTTTTAAATATGTTAATGTGTGATTAATGTTTTGACTATGTGTTAAATAGTTGTTATAAAGTAATTAATATTTTTGTGTAAGGTTAAAATTGTTTTATAATTTTTATTAGGATTTTTTAATGATAAATAATAAAATAAAATAAAATAAAATAAGTTGTAAATAAAAATTGGACCTGGATTAAAATCCAGGCCCAAATCAAATTACCCCCCCCACAGCCCAATCCAAATAGCCTGTCCGGTCCAATTTACACAAGCCAAAACGACAGCGTTTGGTCGCACTTCATCAAAGACCGTTGGATTAAATCAATCCAACGGCGGAGGTCTCACCCCATTACCCGTAACCCTTTACCCGACCCAATGACCCGATCCAGGCTGACCCGGAACTTAGACCAAACGACAACGTTTGGTTAAGTGGATTGATCTCAACCGTGCATCTTAATTGATCCAACGGATGAGATCAATCCACCCCACCCCTATTTAAGGATCAAACCCCTACCCCGGCCCCTAACTTAACACCCCCCTCCTCTCACTGTTCATCATCGTTCCCAAACCAAACCCCTAACCCTAGCCGCCCCTATTCCCCTTCGCCTGAAACCCGGCGGCATCAACGCCGCCGGTCACCACCTTAACACCCCAGAACCCCCTGAACACCCTCTATCCGAATATGTTAGCTTCTTGGCTCGAATCTTCCTGAAGGTTCTCGAATCTTTATTTGAAGATTCGAGCAAAACTCAGATCTTTCCAATGACTTCCAAAATAACACCATAGTACCCCCTAGCATGCCTCGTTATGGATCTGAAGTTTGTTTGGCTCGAATCATTTCCGAGCTTCTCGAATCTTCTTTTGAAGATTCGGACCAAACAAGAACAAACTCAGATCTGTTCTAAACTGACGCCAAATGACCCCTAGGCTACCTTCACCCTTGTGTTATTGTTGGTTCCCCTCGAATCTAACCAGAAATGGTTAAACCCAAAATCGAACCTTCTGAAACCCTAAATTTTCCAACCTTGGCATCTTTTTCACTTCAGACGAAAGATTGAGGTTTAATCGACCTTAGTCAAAGTATTTTCAGTAGAAAATACTTCGACTAAGGTCTGTTTGATTTCAAACAAAGTCTAAATCCAAGTTGAGTTGAGTCCGGTTGAATTTGAAGGTTCAGAGGTAATTTTCTGTTTCTTATGTGTATTCTACATGTATTCTATGTTCGTTTCATTAGTTTGTTTAAATTTTTATAATTTTCTAGTTCATTCTGTTATACTGTCTCCTACCCGTCTACTTGATTCTAAATGTAAATTGTTTCTGTTGGTTGTGATTATTTACAATGTAAGTAATCGACTCGATTAAGTTCGTCGATTAGTTATATTATGAATTCTCATTTATGATAATGCTGATTGAAACAGTCTGCTTCTATTGTTTTAGACTGATTATGGACAAATGTTGTAAATAGTCAACTGATTAATACTCGTCAATTAAATCATGTTTGTTTGCAAATCAGTAAATTCAAATGTATGATGTGTATATATTGTTTTCTGAACAGGGCATTGTCAGTATATTGACAATGCTCCTGTGTGTGTTTGATCTTGGTTCAACGTTTAAGTCCAGTCTGAATTGTTATAATAATTTCAGTGAGATGTTGTTATGAGGATAGTTTTGAATTCAGTAATTTTACAAATGTTGATTAAATGTAATTATGTTAGAAGATTACTTTCTTAGTTAGGAATCAGTCCAAAACTTTAGGATTGGTTGTAGCTGCTAGACAAGTTTAGATTCAGATAACTTGTTAAAATTTGAGACAGTAATGCCAGTAGAAAACAGTAAATTTGGGACATTTTGGGACAAAACAGTAAGGGTAATATGATAGCATAATGGGCTGAAAATGGAAAGTTAGTGGCTATTATTTAAAGTGATAATGGGAAACAAAGGATAATGGGGCTGCTGAAAAATCAGGATAAGAGCACTTAGATTTAAAGTATTCAAAAGCAGTTTTAATGGAAAACTTTCTGATTTTAAAAGGAGAAAAGGGTCCAAGAAGCACTTAAAAAGATAGGACCATCCCTGTATAAATACAGGGAGCTGGACAGACTTTAAAGGGGCAGACTTTAGGAGATTTTAAGAGAGAAAAAAGGATCAAAGAAAAAGAAAGAAAAGAGAGAAAAGAAAAAGAAAGAAAAGAGAGGCTGATTTCTAAAGCATAGAAAATACACACAGAAATACATATACATTTGAGTGAAACAGAAATCTGAGAAGAGAAAATCAGATTTGAAGAGAAAGAAGAAACAGAAAAAATCAGAAACAGGAAAAAATCAAAAACAGGAATTTGAAACAGAAAAGAAACTGAAATCTGAAATATTGTCCCTTTGTTGAATCTGTTCGGATTTATTTGAATCCATAGTTCAGTTAAAATCTGAAGTTTTTTTTAAAAATACTGTTACTGTGTATCTGGGTTTCTCGGGTCTTATAATTGCTCAAATCTGTGGAAATACTGATATTCTGCCAGTATTTTGTTACTGCTGCAACTGCTGAAAACTTACTTCTTCTACCTTCATTTCCAGGTACTTATCTCTTAAATTCTATGTTGGAAAAAGATTCAGCATGACAAATCAATGAAGCTTGAATTGCAATTCTGTTTTCCATTTGTCCAAGTTCATTAGTTTAAATTTCATTTTTTGTTTCATGTTAGTTAACTAGTAGTGAATTCAATTTGATAGTTATGAGTTAATTGTCTTTATTTGAAATTCATATAAAACTTTGTAATAATGTTTTCCATGTCAAAATTTCATTAGTTTAGTTATCTTTGAGTTGTGTAAATAGGAAGCATGGCAGAAAGTTGGCTTTTATTTACACTTTATGGTATTGTTAGCTAGGTATAGCGCAATATGAAAATATCAAGGAAAAATACGCAATTGGTTTATTTTGTTAGTAAGTTAGTTGTTGTTTAAAGCTAGATGATGTTGGTTGCAATTTGCTTTCTTTTGGCACAAACTTGGTCGTATTATAATCAATGGTTGAAAAACGCGTTAGTATAATCCGCTAGGTTCATGATGTCAAATATGATGAGTAATATTGTATGCAATATCTTTTTATTAAGTCAACAGGTAGATTTGTTCTCTTTCTTAATAATAAAGGGTCTAAGAACTTATACAATGTGAAAGATAATGCTTAGCAATAATTCATATAGACTGAGAATTAAATTGGTTTGATTATATATACATATCTATACCAACTCAGTCTTAAGCATAATTAATTAAAATAATTTCGCCTATTAGATTAAGAAACGAATATATGAGAATAAGTTGAGATGTACATGTACAAATTGCAACACTTTAAATCAATTGTAAGTAAAAAAAAAATAGAATTTGCACTAAATAAAAATAATGAAAATTCTTGGAAATATTTCTTCCCTTGATGAATCATTTTTTAGTTTCATAAGCGATTCATTCTTTGGTATATATATATGTTGTATTTGTCGAAATAGTGTTAATCATATTTTTATTCCTTTCTTTGAATTTGAATAGTCTAGATAAATATAATTTATGCGCGGGAATTATAATTGACGGGCAACATTTAAAAAATTGTGAATTTCTTTTAAAAGAATTTAAAGGCATCCTTAAAATGTGAATTTCTCAGGATTTTCATATAAAACGTGTAGATATAATAAACAATTTGTGGAAAATCCATGATACCATTATAAATATTTTTACACAATTAGGGATGCGTTCGCGTACCTTTATTATATTTTAAAAGCAAATTCGGATTATGCGTACGCGCAATTCCGAGCGAATATTTAATAAAAAAGATTTCTCCGCGGATGTCAAAATAATTTCATATAACCCGAGATGTGCAGTTCATTGTCTAAATACAGGGGTGATGATGTTCCTAATTTTATCTTAAATTTCGAACATATATATATATTTTTTTAATAAAAAAAAAACTATAACATGGACAATTTTATTGTGTACATGTATGCGTGGCACGATCTTCTGTAATTATAAAAGAGATACAATACGAATATACGTACGCGTAATTCATCATAAACAATAAGTAAAATGGGAAGTTAAAATCATGCAATAAAAACGTATTTAGTAAAAATCAAGATAATTAAGCCAATAATAAAAACAGTTAAGCGACCGTGCTAGAACCACGGAATTCGGAAATGCCTAACACCTTCTTCCGGATTAACAGAATTCCTTACTCAGGATTTCTGGTTCGCAGAATAACAAATAGAGTCATATTCTCCTTGATTCAGGGATTAAATAATTGGTGACTTGGGACGCCTTAAAATTCCCAGGTGGCGACTCTGAAATAATTAAATAAATCCTGTTTCGACTGTCCTTTAAATTGGAGAAAACTCCCCACGCGCCCCGCGGGCGCGGTAAAAAGGAGGTGCGACAGTCTGTCTAAAAGGAAATGGGGGAAGGGTTTATAGTAGTAAAAATCAAGCAAGAAACAAGGAAACCCAGTAATTTAAGCAACCAAAAAATGTAAATAATCATGCAGATTGATCTAAAAATCAATTTTAAGAGAGAGATCTGGAAACCCTAACTTTTAAGGAAAGTGAAAAATTGGCAGAATCTCAACAAAGAAAATCAAACTCACATATAGTAGGACGAATATAGAAAAAATAATACTCAAAACTAGAGATTTGAACCAATTCTGGTTCGATTTAAAGAGATCTAAAAACCCTAGTTTTAGGGCAATTAAGAATCAACAGAAAATACATAGTGATTCATACCCAAAATAAAACAAAGGATGAATATAGATGGAATAACAGAAAGGTCAAGGATTTGAACCTATTTTGGTTCAATTTTGATGAGATTTGCTTGTCATGTTTAGGCAAGCAACTGGATAACACCACAGGTGAACAAGCAGTAGTGAGAGGAGATCAATAAGGTAAGTGAATCAATGATCGATTCCATTTTTGAGCCGG
Source organism: Nicotiana tabacum (assembly GCF_000715075.1). NCBI lineage: Eukaryota > Viridiplantae > Streptophyta > Magnoliopsida > Solanales > Solanaceae > Nicotiana > Nicotiana tabacum. Next base: position 153,262,303 of record NC_134101.1, read on the forward strand.
AATCGGAGAGGATTAGAGGTTACGACGGCTAGGGTTTGACAGAGAGAAGGGGAGGTTGAGAGAGTTCAAGGGAAGAGGGTAAAGGGAAATTGGGTAGGGTTTATGGGATTATGTTAATTAAAAAGGGGAGAAGGGACGGTGGCCGTTGATCTTGAGAGATCAACCGCTGAGATAAAAAAATGGGGCAGGCTGCTTAAAAGCAGGTCGCGATCGGGTATTGATTAACTGTCGTTTGTCCTTGAGCTGGGGTAGTTGGGCTAGGTATTAGGTATTTTGGGATATTGTTTGGTCCGAAAATAGGTAGAATTTAGGCTAGTTTTTAAATACCTAATATTTTATCAATAAATAACTTATAAAAGTAATTAGTAAATAAAAAAATCTTGTTTACACACTAAAATGATAAACAATAATAACTCAATATTATAAAAATATAAAAATTTATTTTTTGCTTAAATAATATAATTATACATGAATATGGGCTATTATTGCAAAAAATGTGCAATTAGCCCTAAAATGCAAATATAACTATAAAAATATAGTAAAATATTTAAAAACATTCATGTTGGTGTGAATGATAAGTTTAGATGATTAACTCATCATAAAATAATTTGAAAGATAATTAATGAATATTTATATGATAAAATATAGAAATAAATCCATTTAAAGCATTTTAAAATTATGAAAAATTATGAAAAATGCTTGTATAGGATTATAAGCTAAATGATGATGCATATGTACCATTTTGAATGTATATGTATAAAAATTAAAAATATGAGGAAAAATTAGGTATCAACAGTTGCCCCTTTTTACTCGGGAATGATGGAAGAATTGTCGGATAAAGAAAATGATGATCAACTTTGGCCGAATAGAATGAGGAATGATATGATTAAAAATGGGGGCTGAAACCTGGTCCTGAGTTGCCTACATATCCCTGGTATTACAGGAATCAGGCCGTATGTAGTTCTGGATCAACAGTGAACGAAACCGATGGAGTTGTTATAGGAATGGTTGTACGTTTCAGAAAAGGCTCTTTTGGGAGGAATAGTATCGGATGGATTTGTGCGGAGTTATGAATGTGAATCTAAAACGTAAAGGATGTTTTATAGAGAAAGTATCTGAATAGCCATAGAGTAAGAAGCAGGAATTGATGATGGTTGGTTACGTTTAAAACATTTGCAGAATATGAAAGTTATGAACAAAAACCAGAGCGAAGATTGCTCCCGTTTGAAGAACGGTTACTTCCTGGATTACCTGCAAAACTTAAAATACGATGCATACAAATATGTATGGATTATTGCGAGAATTTAAATATGATGCAAATTTCCTTTGGTCCATGGAGATTGTCTTTGAATGGTGAGGATGATGTCCTTGGACCATGACGTCCCGGACCATGAATTGTGAGATAAGGGATTCACAGGCCATGAAATGATGTTCTCGGCCCAGGAGAATGCTTCCTCTGGACCATGACGCCTTTGAATAATGATGTGCAATATTGAGACATACTTAGGCCATGGCATGGTGTCTTCCGGCTATAAGGATGTTTAGGACTATGAAATTCAAAGACATGATGTTGGGGAATATAAGAAGCGAAACAAGATAGAGCATAGTCTTGCATAAGATTAGGACAGAGCTTAGCCCTGGGAAGGCAAAATAGTGCTAGATTTCAAGTAGCATAACATTCGATATTAGGCAAGGAAAGGCTTAGCCTTATGTAGTTGAGGGGGCACGGCTTAGCCTCATGCAAGAAAGGGAGACAATGCTTAGTCTCATGCAATTAAGAGACATTGCTTAGTCTCATGCAAGGAAAGAAAAGGCTTAGCCTTATGCAAATGAGGAGGCAAGGCTTAGCCTCATGCAAGAAAGGGAGGCAGTGGTTAGTCTCATGCAAGGAAAGACAGTGCTTAGCCTTACGCAAGAAAGGGAGATAGTGCTTAATCTCGATGCAAGAAAATGCAGTGCTTAGCCTTATGCAATTAGGGAGACAATGCTTAGCCTCATGCAAGAAGAGGAGACAATGCTTCGTCTCATGAAAGGAAAAGGAGATAGGGCTTAGTCTCATGCAATAGAAGGAAGTTCTTAGCCTTATGAAATTAGGGAGGGAATGTTTAGCCTCATGTGAAGAAAAGACAATGAGTGATAGAAGAGTATTTCTTATCTGGAGAAATGTTTGTGTTTGCCAACTTGCCGTTATGATTTTTGATATGTGTGTATTTGTGAGTACTCCTGCTATATTCATTGTGCATGCATCCAAAGAAAAATCGTGAGTTTTACGGGGAAGGTTGGTTCGTGCCTTCACCTGCTTGCTTTGCTTTACTTTGCTCTGGAGATCCTGTTTGAGTTACCCTAAGTAACATCTGGCTGCCATAGAAATGATGTTTTAGAAAAATATGCTTGCATTTGATAAACATAGTTATATAAAGATATAGTAGTATGCAATATCAAGTAAGTTAGATGAACCAATGACTGTGAAACCTTTAGAGACATTACGACTTCTTGGCATTAGAGTTTTGAGGGTCCTCCTCAAAATTCTACCCTAGTTTAATAAGAGATTCTTTGATCGTTCTGTATATGACGAAGTTGGCTAGACTTGCTCTAGAATTTCGAGGGTCCTCCTCAAAATTCTGCCCTAGTTTCTGACCATGGAAAAAATGAAGATTTTATTAAGATGTGACCGAACCCACAGGGCTGCCTATGCATCCCCTCTTAAATAGGAATCAGTTCAAGTGTATTTCAGTTACATCAGATGAAGAAATATAAACAATTTAAACATAGTATCTCTTGATTGCGCCTGAATTGATAAGATTTAGCCAAATTTTTCTGTCCATTTCTTCAAGTATGAGTGCTCGTCTTATTTGTACTCTGTGAACTATGTAGGGCCCTTACCAATTAGGTAAAAATTTTCCTTTGGCTTTATCTTGATGCGTGAAGATCCGCTTCAACGCCAGCTGCCCCAGTGTGAATTATCTAGGTCTGACACTTTTGGTGAAAGCTCTGGACATTCTATTTTGATAAAGTACCGTGGCATACCGCATTAATTCTTTTCCCGTCAATAAGAGCTAATTGTTCATAGAGGCTTCTTATCCATTCTACATCACTGAGTTTTGCTTCTTGTATGATTCTTAAGGAAGGATTTTTGACCTCGGCGGGAATGACAACTTTAATACCGTAGACCAACATGTAGGGAGTTGCTCCGGTTGATGTACGGATTGTGGTACGATATCCCAATAAGGCAAATGGTAATTTCTCGTGCCATTGCTTGTGGTTGTCTACCATCTTTCTCAATATTTTCTTAATATTCTTGTTTGCGTCCTCCACGACTCCATTCATTTTGAGACCTGTATGATGTGGAATTCCTATGCTTGATTTTGAAGGTTTCACACATAGCTTTCATTAAGTCACTATTGAGGTTGGCGATATTGTCGGTGATGATGGATTCTGGTACCCCAAATTGGCAAAGAATACGATCCCTAACAAAATTTGTGATGACTTTCTTGGTTACAGCCTTGTAAGATGCAGCCTCAACCCATTTTATGAAGTCGTTTACAGCCACCAAAATTAACCTGTGCTTCTAGAAGCGGCAGGCTCAATCGGATTTGTAGGTAGTTTATGAGCCACTATAGACGTGCTCATACCATTAATATCGTCATAAAACCATTCAGAAATATCTTTATACTCTTTCAGGAAATGGGTGTACACTTCTTTCTCTGATGGTGACAGGTGAATGCTTTTGCGAGTTTCTTTGACTGTTTCAGAATCTCCCAAATCTCGGTTTCGTCCAAATTGGACTTAGGCTTGTTCTCAAAATTTTCCACTTCTCTGAAAATTTCCTTAGGTATTACATCTTCTTCTTCTATTTCCTCTGAATCACTATCCTTATGTTGCGTTGTCTCATTACATGTCACGGTCGTGGGTTCATGAGGATAAGTAATAATAACACTGTAGAGAAATGTAAAGGATAATAATAAATACTAAAATAGCAATGCATTAAATAAATCTTGAAAATATTAAAACAAGTACGACTCGATGAATCGAGCAATTATTTCAAAACAAAATACGTCCAAAACAAAATACTGAAAATGTCTTAAATGCTTAGAATTTCTTTTAAAAGTAGATTATGCTAATTGCCAGGCTACCCAGGAACTCGACAGTCCCGGGACGGTGCAACAGTCCAGTTATTAAGAACAACTCCCTTTCCCACTGTCTGAATTGTAAGGTTTTCCTCTTCCTCCTCCTCAATCATTACTTTGCAAGCCATGTTTTCATTATCCAAAAATAGATTCCTCAGGCCCGCTAAAGCCTCATCTTCTTTAGATCCCCATATCACGTCAGTCTGTTGAAATGTCTGGTACAAATACGGTATTGGTTGTTCAATAGGGTAATAAGGACCACGCCATGGTGGAAACCAATTCTGATACTCGTGCCAGGTGTATTCATACCCAAGACCAAAAGTTGTGTCGTGACGCTTTAGTTGTATCAGTTTGGTGATCCCTTAGAGATTCTTACCGAGACCCTTGCTGGGTTCATACCCTGTCCATAACAATATGCTTTCGATCTTATTACTCCACCACTTGTCTTTCTCAATTGCATTGACGCGCTCGATGCGATGATACATTTCTCCACCCAACTTCCTTCTATTCTCGATAACCGGAATAGTCCGATTGTTATAAATAGTATTGCTTTTGTCCTCGTGGATAATTACTTCCTGATGATTTCATTCGAACTTCACGACCTGGTGTAATATAGAGGCTACGGCCCAGGGCAGCATATCCACGATCATCCCAACAGCAAATTGTATGTGGCAGATATGTCCAATAGTTGAAAGTCAATGTCAAACCAAAACGGTCCCATATGCAAGCATAGGTTGATTTCCCTAATTGTGGCCCTTTAGGACCTATCGAATGATTTCATGTTCATAGTTCTTGCTAGTATTTCATGCAGACCTTTACCCAATCTCTTCAAAGTAGTCAATGGACAAATGTTGAGACTTGAACCCCCATCTATCAGGACACTAGCGATGAATTTGTACTCAAATTGCACTGTGATATGTAGTGCCCTATTATGACTCAATCCTTCTGGTGGCAGCTCATCCTCGTGAAAAGTGATCTTGTGGCTTTCCAACACTTGTCCTACCATATTAGCCATTTCTCCGTTAGTGATGTTGTTGGGTACATAGGCTTCGTTAACACTAACATCAATGCATTCCTATGCACTTCGGAATTCTACAGTAATGATAGGATGGATATCTAAGCAGGGGTTTTGTTCAGATGATCAATCACAGAATACTCTCTTGCTTGTAGCTTTCTCCAAAGATCATCCGGGCCAGTTTCAACGATAGACGGCTTAGGAGGGGCTGCTTTGCTTGTTCCTCCTACATGCTCGGGGGTGTAAATCCTACAAGTTCTGGTCATGCCTTGTGCTGCACATGTTTCCTCCATTTCCCCCTTTCCTTTCCTTCCCGCCTTTGCATCATAGTCCCAATGTATAGCATTGGAATTAAAAGATGGTTCGAGTGTAGTTGTCACGGTAAAGGGTATGGTCACTTCCACCTCAAACGGAGTTGGCGTAGTTGAGGTCATTGTTAATTTAACCTCAAATGGGATCAATGCGGTTACTTAAACCTTAATTGGTGGCTGAATCTGCACCACAATAGGTGTTAGAATGACTGGAGGTAGTTTAGGTTCATCCCCTTCATTAATGAGCCCGGTTGATCCTTCTAGATCCCATTCTTCATTAGTTTCGATCACATTTACCCCCTTGCCCCTATGATCCGGGACAGGATTCTTGCGGACATTAGGTACAACCTCTTTTGCTTGTATAACCTTGGTGTCAATCAACATCTGAATCTTATCCTTCAAACTGCGACATTCATCGTTAGTATGACCCTTCATGCCCGAGTGGTAGGCACATGTCTTGTTTGGATTGACCCACTGAGATGAATTTTCCATGGCATCAGTAGGAATGGGAGTCTCTCATACAATTGATCGATGGGTTCAGTAATAAGAGTGTATTGTGTGGGCAGTCTACGGTCGAAATTTGGTTTTGGGTTTTGGTAGTTCTGGCAATCTGGTGGTGAGTGGTAGTATGCTGGCTGAGTGCTATAAGTATGGTAAGTGGTGGCAGGTGGTTGGTATATGGGAGGTGAAGGCTGATATGTGGGTGGTGGTGTTTAATATGTGAGGGGAGACTTTGGACCTTGGGATACCATCACTGTGTTGATACTCAATTTTTCCCACATATATTTTTAAATGTGCGCACACAGGCTTCAAAATATTGTACATGCATTTACAAACATACACAAGTATTTTTACAATTTTTAAAGTCCCTAAATCCATTTATTTCTGCATTTTTTAATTGTATAAATGTTTAAAACTATTCCTCATATTATTTTATGATGATTTAATCATCTAAATTCATCATTTACGTTCATATGACTGTTCGTAAATTTTAATTGCATTTTTTCTAATTACATCTACATTTTTAAAACTATAATTGCATATTTTGCAAAAAATAACCTATGTATGCATTATTACATTATCTTACCAGAAAATAGCTTTTTGCATTTTTAAAATATCGAGTGATTGTCTTAAAATATTTTCAAGTAGAAAAAATCATTTTCTATAATCTTTTAATTATTTGTGCAAATAATTTTATTAATAATTGGGTATTTAACAAATAGCCTCTTTAATTTCTTTAATATTTCGGACCTAACCCCTAAATATTAGCCCAAACCCTTTTAAAACCAGCCTAGTCCACCACAGGCCCAACATATGCCTGCCCGACCCAATAACCCCGTTTAATCATGGCCGTTGATCTTTTAGATCAACAGTCCACAATTAACCTTACCATATTAATCTCTATACCTACCCTAACCCCCCTTCACTCTTTCATTTCCGCCGCCTTCGTTCCTGTCGCACCCCCATTTTTCCCTCCGCGGAGAGAGTTCGGGTTTCAACATTCATGGGGGATAATAACTCATTTCCTTTTGGGAATTGGGTATTTGAAGCGTCTGCACCTAACGGATTATGGTGCGTTAGGACACCTAGAGGGACTAACTCTTAGACTAGTTTGCATTACCAAAGATTAGGGTAAGGGCTCTAAATAACCTCGAGGGGAAGGTGTTAGGCACCCTTATTGGTCCACAACGACGGGTCCCGGCCGAACTTATACTTATATGAATTAGTCATTTTAACAAATAAATTGTTCTAACAGATACTTGCAAATAAAGGCATATTGTATGACTCAAATAATGAAACAAAGGAAAAGACTTGAACCAGTTGCACATATATAGAGAAAAGTAAAGTTTAAACATCAGAAGTTGGGAAAGAGGGGTCCTAGGTTGGTTAGCCTATAGGATCACCCCACACAATGCCCGGTAATCACTCCTCAATGAGGGGATACACGTGACATTAGCGTGTAGTCATCATATCGTTACTACCCAATTCCCTCCCCTTGGTCATAGCCTAAAGCATTCTAATAACCTTGATAGATGTCATATGCGTGCACTACCCGTCCCTTCCTTGTGTTCCTGGAGGTATTTAACACCTCTAATTTAGGTAGTTCTAGAACTTCCTAAGGTTTTAAAGGATAAAAGTCTAGGCATCAATCAAAAACAATTAAGACTGCATTTAAAGAGAACAAATTACAAGCTCATAGTCATGTGATGACCCGGCCAGTCGTCTCATGAGTTACCGCTCCGTTTCCCCATTAACACTTCTTTATGCTTTGTTTATCTGTGTTATGTGGTATCGGGTCTGTCGGATCGAGTTCGGAAAGGATTTGGTAAGGTTTGAGACACTTAGTCTCTTTAGAGTGAGTTTAAGTTAAAAAACATCAATCAGACATTGACTTATGTGTTAGAGGGCTCGAATGTGAGTTCCGATGGTTCGCTTAGCTTCGGGAGGTGATTTGGTGTCACGACCCAAACTGAAGGGCCATGACTAGCACCCGACCACACTTGCCGAGCACCAACGTACATTTCATCTAACCTTCATTATTATCTTTTAGGGCTGACGAGATCAATATAAATAGTAGACCTAGATCATGGACAACCAGCAAAATATGACGGCATGAACATACATAGCAGGGGATGACCAGACAATCAAGAAACTACATATAAGGTATGAGCTACCATGCTACTATGAAAGACTATACAACAAAAACTAGCCGACAAGGCATACCAAACTATACATGAGCCGACACCTGTCTATGAGCCTCTAAAAGAACATAAGTGTTGCAACATATCCGGAACAGGGCCCCGACATACCCATAATGTCTATAACAAAAATTGCATACCAAGACCAAGGCAAGTCCGGAGAAGGGATCTCGCCAATCACCGCTGAACTGGACAGTCTACTGTGGTGGGGGAGCTGCACCTGCCTGTCTATCAGGACCTGCAGCACGACATGCAGCGTCCACAAATAAAAGGACGTCAGTACGAATAAAGTACTGAGTATGTAAGGCAAGGAACAATAAATACGATCAGTAATGTAAGCAAAGATGGAGAATATACAACCTGTAACATCTTAGTACCTCTGAGGGCTACTTACATGAAATGCATGATACATATGTATAAATACATAAACCTTTAAAGCATTCACCTCTGAGGGCATCATCATCATCATATCGTACCCGGCCATAATAGGGCTCGGTAGAATTGTACCCGGCCATGTGGAGCTCGGTAAAACCCAACTGATCGGTGGTTACACAATAGGTGTTGTACCTGGCCAACTATAGCGTGGCTTGGTAGAATAAAATAGATACATATATATAATGCATGCTCGACTCATGGAATCACATTCTAAACCTTTCGGAGTGATGTAAGGTAGGTATCCTCTGTACGTGTTATTAGGACTAACTCTTCACTATAAACCTTATAAGAATCAGGAAGTACCAACAACATTGATAACGTAAGAATAATAGAAGCAACATTAACATCAATTGTTCCATAAGAGGGAAAACAATGTAAGTACTGCTAGCTTCTAAGAGTAGAGTATCTTGGAAGCTCTTTCATTACATTATGTACAATCGGAGTCCTGCAAAAGAAGGAAAAGGGATAGCCTCACATACCTTGTATATACTGCCCCAATCTCAAGCTATGCAATTGTCAAAACTCCTTAGTCTACAATAAGAGAAACGATACTATCGTTATCATTTAAGCGTCATAACTATTATGTATCGACCACAACCTATTTTACGATGAAACGGACAACACCTCCCCTATATATATGACCTCACACCATTCAAAACAGTCACCAAACAGCCCAAACAACATCAATAATAAATATATTGATCCTCCCAAAATGGTCCACACACAGCCTAATCACTCCATACATACGACGACCACCGTAGTCGTGTCAAACAACTTGGAAATGATACGAATAACTATCAGCCTATAACCCTACATATATATGGTGTTTCTCCACACCCTTCCTCCTCCAACACTCCACAATATAGTAGTAAAATACGTAGCCCAACAACAATGCAAAACAGTCCACAAAATAATAACATTACTACCAAGCCTTTCGATATATATCTCACAAGTTCTAGCTTCAATGTCTTAGCCGCAACTTGGATAATCTTAAATACATATAGAGTAAGAGATTCCTTACCTTTATACTGAAAGAAAAACTCCAATTTGACCTTAAATTTCCATGAAATATCCCTCCAATGCTGCCACAACAACAAAAAAACGAAACTAGCGATCAATTAGTGTTTTTCGGCACTAGAATCACTTTAGAAGGCTTGAAATCACCTAGGATTGATATTAAGAACATGAGGGAGTATTTACAGAACATAAACCCTTTAAAACAACCTCCCACATGAGCTGGAACGACACAAAAATGAGCAACAACAAGAAGAACAAGAGACTTACTAGCGCCACGGAATTCCCGACACTTGATTTGTGTTGTTTGCCCTTTTTGGGTCTTGAATCTTGAGAGAACCTTGAGAGGATGTTCCTAGGGTTCTAAGGTCTGAAAATAGTGTGAAGAAATGACTTAAAACGGGTTGGAGGCATCCTATATAGGTCCAAATATCTTAAACCGCCTTAGTGGGCCCCATAGAGAGGTGCTTGGCGCAGTCTCGCGAAAACGTGAATATCTCTCTACTCCGAGATCGTATCGATGAACGGTTTAATGCGTTGGAAACTAGACTCATAGATATTTAATTTGGTTGGTAGATCACCTCGTAATTCCTTGCAAATTATGAGAAAAGATTAGAAACATTTGACCTAATGTTTAAGTAAAATTATGAACCTAAGTTGCGACAACTTTTGTCGACTTTTGTTTCATAACTCGTTTGACTTCAAGACTTATGATACTGATATTATATGATTAAAATACCTTAATAAATGACCTCTTGAGTGTATTAAGCACCGCTAGATTACCTGAAAATACGAGTTACAACATCCTTGATTCGTTTAACTTCTAATACTGGTTAATCACCCTTATACACTCTTGTATCACTTAAGACCAATAGGATTGACTTCTTATCATCTCAAAGATAATTTCTTCTTGGATTTATGTTAACTAATATATGGCATGAACTAACACATGTGGATATGGGTTGTAACACCCTCCCCCCCCTTAGGAACATTCGTCCTCGAATGTAAGGGTTTATGGGGAGTTTAAATCATCGTGGATTCCAATGGAAATTTCCGATCAATTTTCCCCTATAAAATGGTCACTAGCAAAACTTGCAAGTAATTAAGCCCAATATATGGCTTCACAAGGCTACACAAAGCATTATGCGTATTTACATTATCTACATATCACCATTTTGTATTAAGGTGGAGTATTCTCAAATTATTGCTTACCTCATAGAGCCGTTTCACCTTCCAATGTGTCCTGTCTTCCACCAGCATCCTTGTTATCTTCATTCTGGAATAAGTAAGGGTATTTAGACTTCATCTCCTCTTCTGCTTCCCATGTCATTTCTTCCATATTTTTGTTCATCCACAATACTTTGACGGAAGCTACATCTTTTGTTCTCAGCTTGCGGACTTGCCGATCTAATATCGCCACTGGCACTTCTTCATATGATAGGTCCTCTGTAACTTGTACATCTTTGATAGGGACGACTCGAGAAGGGTCTCCAATACATTTTCTCAACATAGATACATGGAATGCCGGGTGGACAAATTCCAATTCTGATGGCAATTCTAACTCATAAGCAACCTGTCCAATCCGTCGAGGAATTTTATACGGCCCGATATACCTTGGACTCAGCTTACCTTTCTTCCCAAAATGCATAATACCCTTCATTGGTGAGATCCTCAGGAAAACCCAATCACCAACCTCAAACTCTAGATCACGACGTCGGACATCAGAATAAGATTTTTGCCTGCTTTGTGCCATCCTTAATCGCTCCTGTATCACTTTCACCTTCTCAATAGCTTGGTGAATCAAATCTGGCCCATATAATTCTGTTTCACCGACTTCGAACCATCCAACTGGTGATCTACATCTCCTCTCGTATAGTGCCTCGTATGGGGCTATTTTAATATTGGAATGGTAGCTATTGTTATAGGCGAATTCTATGAGTGGAAGATGATCATCCCAATTCCCCTTAAAATCTAGAACACATGCTCGTAGCATATCTTCTAGTGTCTGAATGGTACGTTCAGCCTGTCCGTCAGTCTACGAATGAAATGCAGTGTTGCGATTTACCTGTGTGCCTAAACCCTTCTGGAAAGACCTCCAAAAGTTAGCCGTAAATTGAGCTCCTCGGTCTGATATAATAGATATGGGCACACCATGAAGCATAACAATCTCCTTGATATACAACTTCCCATAATCTTCAGCCGTGTAAGTTGTCTTCACTGGCAGAAAATGGGCACATTTTGTAAGTCGATCAATTATCACCCAGATGGAGTCAAAATTATGATAAGAGCGAGGTAATCCAATAATTAAGTCCATATTAATCACCTCCCACTTCCAGGTCGGAATCTCTATATTTTGAAGCAATCCACCGGGTTTCTGATGTTCTATCTTTACTTGTTGACAATTGGGACACTGGGCTACAAATTCTGCAATAGACTTCTTCATATTATCCCACCAATACTGCTCCTTGACATCATGATACATCTTTGTCGAGCCGGGATGGATGGAATATCGGGATTGATGAATCTCATTCATAATCTTCTCTCGCAACCCTGCCACATTAGGCACACACAATCGGCTCTGGTATCTCAGTACCCCGTCTTTTCCGATCCCAAAAGCCATACTTTTACACTGTTGAATGCTTTCTCTTAATCGTACTAAGATAGGATCTTCATATTGTCGTGCTTTTACCTCGGCTACCAAAGATGATTCTGATGTATTCTGTACAGTAACACCTCCGTCATCAGAGTCTAACAATCTGATTCTCATATTGGCTAGCTGATGAAGCTCTTTAATCAACCCCCATCTACCTGCCTCAATATGTACTAAGCTTCCCATTGATTTACGGCTGAGAGCGTCTTCCACAACATTGGCTTTACCGGGATGATACAATATCTCGATGTCGTAGTCTTTCAATAATTCAAGCCACCTACGCTGCCTCAAATTCAACTCTTTCTGCTTGAAGATGTATTGTAAACTCTTTTGATCTGTGTAGATGTCAACATGGACGCCGTATAAGTAGTGCCGCCATATCTTCAAAGCATATATTACTACAGCCAATTCCAAATCATGGGTTGGACAATTCTTTTCATGCTTCTTCAATTGTCTTGATGCATAAGCAATCACATTCCCACGTTGCATCAATACGCACCCCAAACCTATACCTGAGGCATCACAATATACCACATAACCTTCTGTTCCTTCAGGAAGAGTGAGCACTGGTGTAGATGTCAATCGATTCTTCAGCTCCTGAAAACTACGTTCACAAGTGTCAAACCACTGGAATTTGGCAGTTTTCTGTGTTAACTTAGTCAATGGTGATGATATAGAGGAAAATCCTTCTACAAACCGCCTATAATATCCTGTTAGCCCTAGGAAGCTACGGACTTCTGATGGTGTTGTAGGTCTCGGCCAATTCTTTACTGCATCAATCTTCTGAGTGTCGACACTAATACCCTCATCAGATATCACATGGCCAAGGAATGCTACTGAGTTCAGCCAGAATTCACATTTGGAGAGCTTAGCATTTAACTTATGATCCTGAAGCGTCTGTAATACTATCAGCAAGTGGCCCGCATGTTCCGCCTCCGAACGAGAATACACTAGAATGTCATCAATGAATACAATCATGAACACATCAATATAGGGCCTGAATATAGTATTCATGAGATCCATAAAAGCTGCTGGGGCATTTGTTAGCCCGAACGACATCACCAAGAACTCAAAGTGCCCATATCTTGTCCGGAAGGCCGTCTTTGGAATATCCTTCTCCCTAACCCTCACCTGATGATACCCTGAACGTAAATCAATCTTAGAGAAATACTTGGCACCCTGGAGTTGGTCAAACAGGTCATCAATTCTTGGAAGTGGAGACTTGTTCTTTATAGTAGACTTATTCAACTGTCGATAGTCGATACACATCCGTAACGACCCGTCTTTCTTCCGCACGAATAGGAGTGGTGCACCCCAAGGTGAAGTGCTAGGCCTAATAAAGCCCTTATCCAGCAAGTCCTTCAACTCTCGCAACTCTGCCGGGGCCATTCTGTATGGAGGAATAGAGATCGGTTGAGTGTTAGGCAACACATCAATGCTAAACTCAATCTCCCTTTCAGGAGGAAGGACTGGGAGTTCATCTGGGAAAATATCTGGGAATTCGTTGACCACAGGGATTAATTGTAAAGTAGGCGGTTTCGCCTCCGCATCCCTAACACAAACGAGATGATAAATGTAACCTTTTGAGATCATTTTCCTTGCCTTAGGATAGGAAATAAACCTACCTTTCGGTGTAGCAATGTTCCCTTTCCATTCAGTGACGGGTTCACCCGGAAATTGGAACAACCATCTTCGTACGACAGTCAACATTTGCATAGCATGAGGCCAACCAGTCCATTCCCATTATCACATCAAAATCAACCATTTCTAACGTAAATAAATTTGCCGAGGTTTGACGACTACAAATCATCACAGTGCAACCTCTATATACCCTTCTAGAAATCACAGAATCTCCTATCGGAGTAGATACCGCGAGGGGTTTACTTATCAATTCAGGTTCAATGCCAAACTTATTAGCCACAAAGGGTGTAACATATGATAATGTAGATCCCGGATCAATCAGCGCATATACATCATAAGAAAACACAGATATAATACATGTAACAACATCTGGAGACGACTCGAGATCCTGTCGACCTACTAGAGCGTAGGTTCGATTTTGAGCACCACTCGAACTCGGCACTGCACCTCTACCCCTACCACGACCTGTCGACTGCTGAAAACCCCGTGTTGGAGGTCGAACTGATGAGGAAGAACCAGACGCAGATCCAGTCGGCTGAGCCATACCATCACCTCCTCTATTAGGACAATCCCGCATTATATGGCCAGGCTGTCTGCACGAATAGCATGCATCAGAACCTCGACGACACAGTCCAAAGTGGGCATTTCCGCACTGATCACAATGTGGTGTTGGGGGTCTCATCTGAATAGTATCTCTGTGATGTTGCGAGCCAGATGCCCGTGAACTCTGACCTAGACCAGAATAGGATCGATCATATCGAGGCCTCTAAAACTGTGGAGGAGCACTAGCTATATGTGGCGCCGAACTCCTCGAAAACTGTGGCCTGATGCGGCCTCTGAAGTCATCATAATACCCTGCAAATCTCGCCCTCTTATGCTGGCCCCTATCCTGCTCCCTAACTGCCCTCTGCTGGCGCTTACGATCCTCTAGGGTCTGGGCATAAGCTTGAATACGGGAAATATCCATGCCCTCCACCAAGGAGGCTGTCGTACACTCATTTATCAGATGTGGTCCCAACCCATTCACGAACATATGCACCCTATCACTCATCTCGGCCACCATATGGGGAGCATACCTTGCCACAAAATCAAACTGCATATTGTACTCTCGCACACTCATATTACCTTATCTAAGGTTCAAGAACTTATCAGCTCTAGCTCGTCGTATCTCAACTGGCAAGTAGTGACGAAGAAAGGCCTTAGAAAATTCCTTCCACACAGTTGGAGTAGGGTTCAGACCCTTGTATCTCTCCCAACTATCATACCAGAGAACCGCTAAATCCCGTAGCCGATAAGAAGCCAACTCTACTGCCTCTGTATCACTAACATGCATAACCCGAAGTGTACGATGAACCTGGTCAATAAAAGTCTGTGGGTCCTCCTTGGGGTCTGATCCGGTAAACACTGGAGGGTCTAAATTAATAAAATCACGAACTCTTGTACTAACTGGTTTCTCAACAGCACCTGTATTCTGCCTCTGAGCCTGAGCAGCTACCAAGCTAGTCAATAACTGCAAAGCACTCCGCATATCCTGGTCTGGAGTGCCAGACGGAGGAACTAGAGGCGCTGGGTGCCTTCTAATATCCTCTGGAGGAGATGGAGTAGATGAGGTATGAGAGGGCATCTCACTCTGAGCCTCACTTTGTCCTGCTCTGACTTGGGGCACCTGACTGGTACCCTCTCCCGCTGCTGTATCAAGCCGTCTACTAATTTGCTTCCTAGTCGAAGGCATCACTGAAAAAAAATAAGGTGAATATTAGAGATGAACACTTACGACTCAACTCTACGCACGATCTAGATTCAGGAAGAAGGTAACAACCCTAGATGTCATGTAGCCTCCTGATTATAAATGTGGCGCGCTACACATCCATAATCAAGACTCTACTAGACACGGCTCATAGACAACCCCTAGGGCAGACTTGCTCTGATACCAAGTTTGTCACGACCCAAACTAAAGGGCCATGACTAGCACCCGACCACACTTGCCGAGCACCAACGTACATTTCATCTAACCTTCATTATTATCTTTTAGGGCTGACGAGATCAATATAAATGGTAGACCTAGATCATGGACAACCAACAATAAAATATGACGGCATGAACATACATAGCAGGGGATGACCAGACAATCAAGAAACTACATATAAGGTATGAGCTACCATGCTACTATGAAAGACTATACAACAAAAACTAGCCGACAAGGCATACCAAACTATACATGAGCTGACACCTGTCTATGAGCCTCTAAAAGAACATAAGTGTTGCAACATAGCCGGAACAGGGACCCGACATACCCATAATGTCTATAACAAAAATTGCATACCAAGACCAAGGCAAGTCCGGAGAAGGGATCTCGCCAATCACCGCTGAACTGGACAGTCTACTGTGGTGGGGGAGCTGCACCTGCCTGTCTATCAGGACCTGCAGCACGACATGCAGCGTCCACAAATAAAAGGACGTCAGTACGAATAAAGTACTGAGTATGTAAGGCAAGGAACCATAAATACGATCAGTAATGTAAGCAAAGATAGAGAATATACAACCTGTAACATCTTAGTACCTCTGAGGGCTACTTACATGAAATGCATGATACATATGTATAAATACATAAACCTTTAAAGCATTCACCTCTGAGGGCATCATCATCATCATATCGTACCCGGCGATAATAGGGCTCGGTAGAATCGTACCCGGCCACGTAGACCTCGGTAAAACCCAACTGATTAGTGGATTTACAATAGGTGCCGTACCCGGCCAACTATAGCGTGGCTCGGTAGAGTAAAATAGATAACATATATATAATGCATGCTCGACTCATGGAATCACATTCTAAACCTTTCGGAGTGACATAAGGTCGGTATCCTCTGTATGCGTTATTAGGACTAACTCTTCACTATGAACCTTATAAGAATCAGGAAGTACCAACAACATTGATAACGTAAGAATAAGAGAAGCAACATTAACATCAATCGTTCCATAAGAGGGAAAACAATGTAAGTACTGCTAGCTTCTAAGAGTAGAGTATCTTGGAAGCTCGTTCATTACATTATGTACAATCGGAGTTGTGCAAAAGAAGGAAAGGGATAGCCTCACATACCTTGTATATACTGCCCCAATCTCAAGCTATGCAATTGTCAAAACTCCTTAGTCTACAATAAGAGAAACGATACTATCGTTATCATTTAAGCGTCATAACTATTATGTATCGACCACAACCTATTTTACGATGAAACGGACAGCACCTCCCCTATATATATGACCTCACACCATTCAAAACAGTCACCAAACAGCCCAAACAACATCAATAATAAACATATTGAGCCTCCCAAAATAGTCCACACACAGCCTAATCACTCCATACATACGACGACCACCGTAGTCGTGTCAAACAACCTGGAAATGTTACGAATAACTATCAGCCCATAACCCTACATATATATGGTGTTTCTCCACACCCTCCTCCAACACTCCACAAGATAGTAGTAAAATACGCAGCCCAACAACAACGCAAAACAGTCCACAAAACAATAACATTACTACCAAGCCTTTCGATATATACCTCACAAGTTCTAGCTTCAATGGCTTAGCCGCAACTTGGATAATCTTAAATACATATAGAGTAAGAGGTTCCTTACCTTAATACTGAAAGAAAAACTCCAATTTGACCTTAAATTTCCATGAAATATCCCTCCAATGCTGCCACAACAACAAAAAAATGAAACTAGCAATCAATTAGTGTTTTCGGCACTAGAATCACTTTAGAAGGCTTGAAATCACCTAGGATTGATATTAAGAACATGAGGGAGTATTTACAGAACATAAACCCTTTAAAACAACCTCCCACACGAGCTGGAACGACACAAAAATGAGCAACAACAAGAAGAACAAGAGACTTACTAGCGCCACGGAATTCCCGACACTTGATTTGTGTTGTTTGCCCTTTTTTTGGGTCTTGAATCTTGAGAGAACCTTGAGAGGATGTTCATAGGGTTCTAATGTCTGAAAATAGTGATAAGAAATGACTTAAAACGGGTTGGAGGCATCCTATATAGGTCCAAATATCTTAAACTGCCTTAGTGGACACCATAGAGAGGTGCTTGGCGTAGTCTCGCGAAAACATGAATATCTCTCTACTCCGAGATCGTATCGATGAACGGTTTAATGCGTTGGAAACTAGACTCATAGATATTTAATTTGGTTGGTATATCACCTCGTAATTCCTTGCAAATTATGAGAAAATATTAGAAACATTTGACCTAATGTTTAAGTAAAATTATGAACCTAAGTTGCGACAACTTTTGTCGACTTTTGTTTCATAACTCGTTTGACTTCAAGACTTATGATACGGATATTATATGATTAAAATACCTTAATAAATGACCTCTTGAGTGTATTAAGCACCGCTAGATTACCTGAAAATACGAGTTACAACATCCTTGATTCGTTTAACTTCTAATACTGGTTAATCACCCTTATACACTCTTGTATCACTTAAGACCAATAGGATTGACTTCTTATCATCTCAAAGATAATTTCTTCTTGGATTTATGTTAACTAATATATGGCATGAACTAACACATGTGGATATGGGTTGTAACATTTGGGACTTAGGAGCGTGATCGGAATGAGTTTTGGAGGTTCGGAGTAGATTTAGGCTTGAGTTGGCGAAATCGGATTTTTGGCGATTTCCAGTTGATAGGTGAGATTTTGATATAGGAGTCAGAATGGAATTTCGAGAGTTGCAGTATTTCTATTGCGTCATTTGGGATGTGTGTGCAAAATTTTAGGTCATTCGAACATGGTTTGGTTGGGTTTTTGATCAAAAGCGGAATTCTGAATATTTTGGAAACTTAGGCTTGAATCCGATGTGTTTAGGTTGATTTGAGGTGTTTTGAAGTTTGGTATAAGTTTGAATAAGGTTTTGGGATATGTTGGTTTTTTTGGTTGAGGTCCTGGGGGCCTCGGGGTGATTTCGGATTGTTGATGGGGAGTTGAGATGTAGTTGAAGCTACAGAAATTTTCTGCTTCTGGTATTTCCGCACCTGCGGATTGGGGACCGCAGGTGCAATCTCGCAAATGCGGGGAAAGAAACCACAGAAGAGGAATTAAGCTGGGGAGTTAGGAAACCGCAGAAGCGGTTTATGGAATGCACCTACGATGGCGCAGGTGCGGTTGATGCATCGCAGATGTGGATTGGGGCTTAGTTAATGAAAAACCGCAGAAGCGGTTGGATGACCGCAAATGCGGTACCGCAGAAGCGGTGGACTGGTCGCAGATGAGAAAATCCCTAGACTAGAGAGTACATATTTTCTTCTTCGCGAAATTTTGCTAAGTTTATCATTTTCGGAGACGGGAAAGAGGCTAAGGCAGAGGATTTCAAGAGAAGTCAAGGGGTATCAGTTCGGTAAGTTCCCTAAGCCTTTTTATTTGGATTTGTGATCATTTTTCCATTTGTTTAATTATGGAATTAGTGAAGATTAAGGAAAAAAAATGGGGGATTAGGGCTTGAGATTAAGAGACATTAAAATAAGAATTTGAGTGATCATTTGGACTCCGATTTCCGCGTTCTTGGTATGTATGGACTCGTGGGAAGATAAGGATTCTGTTGATGTGATTTGTATCGAGTTTTGAGACGTGGGCTCGGGGGTCGGGTTTTGACAAACTTTCGGAATTGTGCTATATTGATTTATTTCGCATGGGTTTCGTCCCTTTAGCCTATTCTAATGTGTGGTTCTGATTTTGGGTAGATTCGATGTGAGTGGAGGCCGATTCGAGGGACAAAGGAGTTGCGGAGTAGTATTTTTACCGGATTGAGGTAAGTAACTATTGTAAATCTGGAACTAAGGGTACAAAACCCCGGTATTTGACTTGTTTTGATAAATGCGGTGACACACATGCTAGGTGACGAGCGTGTGGGCATGCACCGATAGGGATTGTGACTTGGTCCGTCCCGTAGCGACTATTGAGCTGCGTATTTGATTTGAAACCTTATGATATTCCGTACTTTAGTCATTTATACTATATTATGGTTTGTATGCCATATTTGGGGCATTGTGCCGACTTGTTGATATCCTTAGGGGAATTTTAACTGTTTTTCCTCACTTTACTTGTTGAAAGCATATCCTCTGTCATGTTTTACCTCTTTAAATGTTTAAAATTGGTTTTATCACTCCACTTTTAGTTGTGAGGACAATTTGGGCTGAGTTCCCTAATTTTTATTGTTGTGCCCGAGAGGTTGTGAGGTTAATGATAGAGAGAGATTAAGAACCTAATAGTGAGGATATTATATGTATATATTATGGATCGGGCTGCACGTCGTAGCAATACTTATATGGATCCCTGCATGTCGCAACGATATATATACTAGATGGGGCTACACGCCGCATCGATATATATATTGGATCGGGATGCGCACCGTAGCGATATGACGCTTAGGCTGTAGGAGCCCCTCCAGAGTCTACACACCCCTAGTCAGCGTAGTCGACAACAAATTATGGATCGGGCTGCATGCCACAGCGGTTAATATGATTTCTATTAATATGAGATATTAATGAGCCTGAGTGTTGAGAGTGAGTATTGTGTGATGAGAGTTGAGTCACGAGTGATTGAGAGGCTGCCCGAGAGGCCATATTCTGAGTGATACCTTGCCCGATGGGCCCAATTATGATATTTTTATTGATTTCACTCTTCTTTTAAAATAAGCCTCTGTTGGAAAAATGGTAAGTATATGATTTCAAGTATTTAAACTTAAATTTGATGGTTTTACAGCGAAACTGGTTTTAAACTTTGAAGTTGACGTGTTATATGATTTTTAACTTCTCGTCACTGCTTTCAAACCTTATTTACTTTAGTTACTTACTGAGTTGGTGTACTCACGTTGCTCCCTGCACCTTGTGTGCAGATGCAGGTGCCTGAATAGAAGAGTGAGGTTCCTCAGCTGATCCAGAGGTTGCCGGAGATTTCAAGGTAGCTGCATGGGGTCCGCAACCCTGTTTTCTCCTTCTTACCTTTTTCTTTTCCGCATTTTCTAGACTTATGTTGTATCACACAATCAGTTATGTAGTAGAGGCTCTAGACTCATGACACCGGATATTTGGGGCTTTGTAGTTCATTTTTATTTGACTTCTGCTTATATTTTGTTATTTTTAAACACTTATTATGAAAATTGGTATTTAAACCTATGTTACAAAATGGTTTTATAAAAGGAATTCGTTGTAGTAAATGGTTTGGGTTGGCTTGCCTAGTAATATTATTGGCACCATCACAACCGGGTATTTGGGGTCGTGACAAGTCACCTCTCCAAATATAACAAGTAAGTGCACGTCTTCAAACAACAATCAATCATTCAAGAAAAATCCTAGAACATGATATCTAGGTGAGCAGGGATTGAATTAGGACAAAGTGTCAAAGACCTATTCAGCTTATCTACTGAATTTAGACCTGTGAATGTGAACAGTCTTAAATAACAAAGCACAACTTTTATAGTTGCAGGATTTTAATCGCCCTATAGGCTTGCCTAAGCGGATAACGGTGACGTCCTAAAGGCATGATATATATATTGATTAGGAATGCAGTAAAACAGTGAACAATTTTTAAAACAGATAACTTGAGATCCTATAAACATGCTTTCTAGTGATATTAATATAGAGGCAACGTTTGAGAACTTATTAAAGAAACGAATATATTAATTAATTAAGCTAATTAAAAATATATAAACACGAATTTGAACTGATTTATTTAACTAAACTGTCTTATGTCCTGTAGACATGATCTCTATTTAAGCAAGGTAAAAAAACGAATAGCATTCATTTAACCAAAGTGAAACCCCTATAGCCATTGTATCTATAGAGCTTATTTTAATTCCTATAGGCATGGTATCTAAGTATTAAAAGCTGATTTTGACCCTATAGGCATGATCTCTATTATTAAAGCCATTTAGATCCTATAGGCATGGTTTCTAAGATTGTGGAAGTAAAGCGAACATAGCAAACACATTTGAATCAACACGACCCTATATGCATGGTATCTACCCAATTTACCCAACATATATATATATAACTACCCACCCTTTCTCACTAATTACCCCAATGTTTGTTTAAGGAATTATTATAGACCAATGAATAAAAATACATAAATAAATAGGAGTTAATCTATAGGGAGCCTACAGTGGGCCCAAATGACTTCCCAGCCTCCAATAGCCTCAAATGCCCAAAGTTCCATAGCCAATTTCATGTCTAGGTGTGTCAGAGTTCCCAAAGGACCTCAAGGATCCCAGGCAGTAATCACACCTAGACCTTTTCCCAAACAATAACTGATTTAGGTGCAGTGTAGAAAGGCCAGCTCTGACATGCCAAAGTTTAGAGAGATCTCAAGGATCCCAAGGCATTACACATAACAGAGGGGAAGAACCTAGTATTCTAAGAGTGAAGTGAGAGTTCTTGACATAGTTTTGAAAATAGTACATAGATGACTTTAGGAGTAAAAAGGTTATAAGAAAACAAGAAATAGTTTGATAGTAAAAGAAAGTTTGTGAAGAGTACCAAAACAGTAGACAATCAATTGGTTATAAATAACATCTAGATTCAGAGAACACTTAACAAACAGATCTCACATGGGGATAAAGGGATTGGGGCACATAAGAGTCACATTGGGTTACATGGATAGGGTATAGGGGAAATATATAGTCAACAAAACTGCATAAAACAGTTAGGGTCTTAGAGACTTAGCAGGCAAAACATAGACAATAAGTAGTTAGGACATAAATCATAATTGACATGTCTTGAATAGGATTAAACATATAGTTTAGACATGCTAGGTAAAGAAGTAAGCAGGAAAGAGTGAGGAATATAAAGTATACATTGAATAGGACAGAGTTTTAGACATGCCAGTCAAAGAAGTAAGCAACAAAGAGTGCAGAATATAAAGCATACATTGAACAGGAAAGAGTTTAGACATGTTGAGCAACGAAGTAAGCAGGAATGCAAGTTCAATTCATAATTGATGAACTAGTGCAGGGATGAAACATATAGGGTTTGGATATCAAAACATAACCAGAGACATACCAGCTGAAGAAAAGGGTGCAAAATATAAAGTAGATGAAGTTCCAATATCTAGCATTGGCTTTCAGCTGGCTAGATCAGTGAGTATCACAAGTAGCAAAAGAGAAAGAGAACTTTAGAGTGTAAGTGTGCTTTTTGTGAACTAATGTTCTTGTTTTTGAAGTGACAATAGGAGATTACTTATATAGCAGTTCGAGGGTAAGGTTAATAAGGTAAAATAATCAGAAATCAGCAATTAAGGGCAATTCAGAATCCAATCATATAAGGAGTTCAAAATAAACTCCTTTAATTAAGGTCAATTAGCCAAACGGTAACAACATGGGTTTAATGAAGGCAAAAAAGTCAAAACCATACCAAATAAAGAATTAGTGAGAACCCCAAAGTTATGCGGGCAAGCAATTAAGGCAGAGACGACCAATTAAGGTCATAAACAAGGAAACAAATAAAGTATATGCATACCAATCTTTAATGAAGTAATCAATCAGCCAAAATTTCAAAGTAATACTGATTTCGAGAAAAAATAAATATCAATTCCTATAAATAGAAAAATAAACTAAAATTTCACAAAAACATAGAACTTAGTCGGAAAAATTAGGTTAGAACCCTAATACGGCTCAGTTAGAGGGAAAATCATGAAAGAGTCAACAAGTTTAGCAGAAAAGTTAAGAAATAAATAGTCAGGATTAACATAAATATATAGAATCAGTAAAAAGTTGAATTAAGAATCTCAGTAGAGGAATATTAGTGCAAGAAAACCGCGAGAAATCACAAGAACCAAGGCAAAAACTCAATCAGTACACCAGTACTCATAAACCAAACAAAAAATGTCAAAAATTAGGGTTTTTTTAGTATAAACGAGTTAAATTCGTAACAAACTTATGAAATAAATTAAAACACATAAGAAGAAGAAGATCAAACACTCAAAAAAATTACTAAATGTTTTGAAAAAGAAATCTCAGAAACCCTAGTTTAGAGAAAGCTGAAGAATCACTTGAAAATCAAACGATTCTTGTAAAGAATCTAAAGGTTGTTGTAAAACTCAAATGAAACAAGTCCAAATCATCTTAGATCTGTACATATCTTAGATGTTTAGAAGAAAGAGATTAGGGTTTCAAGGAGAACAATACAGAGGTGAAGAAACATGCTTAGAAACCCATAGATCATAGTCAATATAGGGCAATCTTACTCGGAATCACACTGGAACAGCCTGAAACATGCGAGAAAGGGAGCACAGATGCAATCCAACTAACCGTGGTCCCTTGAGTATCCTGGGGATGGTAATACCAATGTGAGAGAGGCTACTAGAGGACCGGGGGGTGGTGGGAAACCACCACAGATAGCCATAGATGAGTGACGACAAGGTTTGAGAGTGCTTGAGAGAAGAGAGTGGTTTCAGGGCGGCGTATGGTGTAAAATGAAATGGTTTGGGGGTCGTTTGGTTTATTTTAGGTAAGGGGTGTTTGTGGCTGTTGATCTCTATGATCAACGACCGAGATTAAAAGGGTTTTGGGGCCGGAACGGGTAGCTGGGTTTGGGCTGGGTAAATTAAAATTAAAATTGGGCTGGTATTGGGTTGAAATAGGGCTGAAATTTAAATAAAAATAGACTAGATTTTAAATAGCCACTTTTAATAACTATATAATTTATAAAAATAATGAATGATTTCCAAAAAATATTTTCGTGTAATAAAATGATTTAAAATAGTTGTTTGATATTTTAAAAAATATAAAAGACCATTTTATGCACCAATAATGTAATTATGCATTAGTAGGGCTATTATTGCAATGATGTGCAATTTAGCCTAAAAATGTAAATATAATTACAAAAAATGAACTAAAAAATATTTAAATACTATTTTTGCATAAATAAAGAATTCAAATTACTAAATCATCACAAAAGTAATTTGAAGGATAATTCATGGATATTTTATAAATAAAAGAGAAGAAATAAATTGATTTGGAGCTTTTAAAATTATGAAAAAATTATAAAAAATGTTTATGCATGCTTATAACTGCATATGTGCTATTTTAAAAGTATAAATATATGAGAAAAACTTGAGTATCAATAGTTCCCTAACCTCTCCAACTCTCTCTCAACTCGCCCCTAACCCTAATCGTCGTCATCGCGAGAATTTCTTATCTATGGATTTTTCGTGCATTTTCTGATTATTACCACCCTGCTATGCCTCCTGACTGTTTGATTACATGGATCCTTCATAAAATCTCATGGAGATCCAACTTGTTCTTGCCTGAAACCTGTTTATTGGCCCGTCTAAGGCCATATTCGTTTGTGAGTATGGATTTCCTCCTATTTTAGTTTGAATCTATGGGTTTTAGGCCGAGTTTCTTTATCTCTATTGTTTTCTGAAAACCCTAGTTTCACTACCATTCAAATCCGTTCAGATCTTAAAGGATTCAAGTATTATTGGGTATCTTCCTTAGGAAATCTTTTGTTCTAGTTAATTGCTTCGATTTTATTAACTCTTTCTAAATTTAGGGTTCGTCCTAGACTTTCTTCAAAGATTCTTCTGACTTTTCAGTGTTTAAACTAAGTGTTCTTTACTATCTTGACTGATTCTCTTGTATATGGATAAATTCTGGATATTTCTGTCTGTTGCACTGATTTTCTTCCACTTGTTCTCCGTTATTTGTTTATTTTTCTGTCAATCCAATGTATTAACTGATTCTATTTAGGGTTTGAACAATTTTCCCTATTTAAAAATCAGTATTCTTAGGGATTCTTGCGTGATTAATTTCTATTAAGGTTTTAAGCAATCTTTCTTGTTAAAAACAATATTCTCTAAGATTTTTTACTAATTAGAATGATTGTCCTGTAAGAATCAGTGTGTGCTAGGATTTTATTTGTTTCCTTATTTGTGACCTTAATTGATTATAATTGCCTTAATTAGTTATCAGTAGTTTGAGGACCTTACTGACTCCCTATATGGTATGATTTTGATTTATTACCTTAATTGAACCCTGTTATGACTGTTAATTGACTATTCCCCAATTAAAGGTGTCTTTCCCGGACTTCCCTATAAAAATTGATTTTGTGATTGGTTGATTGATCCCTAATTGATTGAATTTTGATTCTCTTTACTTAATTTGTTATACTCCCTAAGTGATATATATACACTCTCATTCTGCCTCTCAAGCACACGAACAAGAGTTCAAACACACAAAAACTTTCTCTCGTCTATCTCTCTACTACTTATGTTCACTACTTGTATTGCTGGTTGAAAGTCAAGGCTAGGTTGTTGAATCCTGCCTAATTTACTTTCTGTTTCTTCTCCCTTAACTGGTATGCTCTCACTATTTCCATTCAATTAAACCTATGTGTTTTTCTTATAATCAGCATGTCTTTCTTTTGAACCTGTATGTTTTCCCTATTTAGCATGTATACTGCTATTTAATTCAACTATGTGCCATGTTATCAGCATGTCTACTTATCTCATTAGATCATGTGCTTCATGATTATTGTTCCCAATCAGCATGTTCACTAGACTCTATGTTTACTACTATTCAATTTGACCTGTGTGTTTCCTTATAATCAGCATGTCTTTCTTAAACCTATGTGTTTACTACAATAAGCATGTTTGCTTCTATTCAACCTATGTGTTTACTGTAATAACATGTCTACTTCTGTTTGATTAAACATATGTGCATCCTGCTTTTAACCTGTTTAGTCATGTGCTTCTGCTATCAGCAAGTCTGCATACTTGTTTATATATAAACTAAACCTATGTCTGTTTACTTCTCCACTAGCATGTCCTTTCTATCTTATGTTCACCCCTCGTAGGCTTCTAACCAACATTGCTCCTAACTCCTGCTATCCCTCTATATGTGATTGTATGCTCACCTACTGACAACTAGTAAACTAAATTGAAACTCTAAGTTATCATGTTTCTGTACACTATTTGACTACTAGGACCTCTATTTGAGTTACAATGATTGAATGACCCTGTTTGCTCCTTACTTCCTGAGAATCCAAAACTTTTTTCTTAAAAACTATCTCCTATGCTCACCGACTCCCATAGGAATTGCAATATTTGTTTACTTATATACCATGCCCATAGGTATTGCAATATTTGTTTACTTAGAAACCATGCCTATAGGTTATTACAATGTCTGTTATTTACCATGCCTTTAGTTATTGCAATGTCTATTATTTACTATGCCTATAGGTTATTGCAATGTCTGTTACGTAGATACCATGCGTATAGGTTATCGCAATATTTGTTCATTTAGACGCCATGCCTATAAATCAGTCTTTACATGCCGACAAAGTTTAGATCAGATTTTTGCATGTCACTAAGGTTTCAAAACTAATTGTTGCATTTAGATACCATGACTATAGGATCTTAAAACGGATTTCTGCATTTTGCTACCAGTATTTATAAGTCTAAAATCAGTTATTACACCTAGAAAGCATGCCTATAGGATCCAAATTGCCTGCTTAAAATTGTTTACTGGTTCACTGCATTCTTGATTAATGACTATATACCATGTTCATAGGACATCATTGATAGACGCCTAGGCAAGTCTATAGGGCGATTGAAATCCTGCAA
The DNA here is from genome assembly GCF_000715075.1 of Nicotiana tabacum. Classification (NCBI taxonomy): domain Eukaryota; kingdom Viridiplantae; phylum Streptophyta; class Magnoliopsida; order Solanales; family Solanaceae; genus Nicotiana; species Nicotiana tabacum. The sequence goes on from NC_134101.1 coordinate 153,289,821, forward strand.
ACTGTAAAACTATGCTTTTGTTATTTGTGAATTGTCCAGATTCCGCAAGCCTTAAAATCAATAGGCAAACTGATTAGGCCTCTACTGCCTCACTTTAACACAATGCTGCATACATTCTATTTGCTCACCTAGATATCCTACTCTAGTACCCTTTGAAATATCTGAAATCTTGTTGTTTGAGACGTGCTATTATCTGCTTGTGTGAGGAGTTAAAAGTGAGCCTTTAATTGCCTCTTTATGTGAATGTCCTATTTGTCTTTGCTTGTCGCTTAGATTTTCCCCTTTTAAACACCTTAGGAGAGTCTAGAACTGCCTTAATTAGAGGTCCTAAACACCCCCGGGGCCATAAGGAAGGGATGGGTAATGCAGGCATAGAGCACGCTTATTTAGAAATGCTTATATAACCACTAAGGGGAGGGTAATTGGGTAGTGATGAATATGATGACATGTGCGTTAATGCAATGTGTAGCACCCTAACTTGGGGATGATTACCAAGCATTGTACAAAAGTGATCCTGTAGGCTAAAAAACTAGGACCCCTTTTACCCCTTGTTTTAAATGTAATACCAATTTGTCTAATTTGCTTTATTTATTTATAAGACTAATTCACATAATTTGAGTTCGGCCGGGACCCACCATTGTAGACCGCGAGGGGTGCCTAACACCTTCCCCTCAAGGTTATTTTGAGCCCTTACCCAAGTCTCTGGTAATGAAAATCGGTTTATAAGTTACTTGATTTAGGTTCCCTAACGCACCATAAATCCGTTAGGTGAAGACTCTTCAAATTTCGTACACAATTCCCAAAAGAAAATGAGTTGTTCCCATTGAATATCGAAACTCGGACTCCGCGAGGAAAAAGGGGGTGCGACAACATGGCGACTCTGCTGGGGATATTTTAGGCTCTTACCATAACGAACTTGTTTTTTTTAATTAGTCTTAAGCATGCCTTATTTTGTTAATACATGTGTAGCATTTCTCTTTCCCCTTTACTTGGATTTACTTGCTTATTTCTCAAGCATTTACGATTTCCTTTATTTCCTGAAACTTAGTTGTCTCCTTATTTTCTTTTTTGTAACTATCCTTCAATTATTTAAATACCGTATTTATCAATTTTAAAAGTGAAAATACTTGACAACATGCTATTTATTGTTGCATAAATCATGTTCAGCATCATATTCCACTCGTGCGTAATCAATCCTATAGCAACGCTTGATGAGTGATTGCACTTTTCCTATATATCACCCTTTAAATACAGAAAGGCGTATTTGCGGTAAAACTAGTCGATCAGTGGTGCAGTCGGCGGTTCCGTGCCTTTCCCCCTCAAGTTGTCCACTTGAGGGTCCCAGTCTAGACCTTTATAGCAATCTTACTTTGATTAATTGTACATGCATCATGGTCAAACCTAGCCGGGTAAATATGTTGTCCACATAATAACCCTTTAGGACAAGCCTCACCAAAAAGTCCATCGGGTTTTTCATAATCCCAACGGACGCAATCACGATTGTGTGCATTAATTTGGAGAAATAAGTGCCGATGTGCTAATCATTGTTGTATAAGTTGACAAACCTGGATGGGGAAAAGGCCTAACTATATTTTGTTTTGTAGAAAATGAGGAACGAAGTCCCCAACTTTGGTTGGGTCGGTAGCATACCTTCACTTTTGCTAGATTGGTGGAGGGATCTTCCTTCAAGTGACCAAAGTCATGTGAAAAGTGTCTTAGGAATTTTGCCTTTTTTGCTGGACCTTTAGCCAAACAAAATGTTGATTGAAGTTGCCACTATATTCTGGGACAAAGAAAGGGTTGTGTTCCGCTTTGGAAACATAGAAATGACCCATCTCTTGGAAGAAATAGGAGGATTCTCTGGGTTTTCTTGGGATAGCACTAGTTTACTGGTACCTAAAAACCGCACCGCAAGGGGATTTCTTAAGATGATGGGGTTAAAGAAGAATGATGACTTGGAGTGCTTGAAAAACTCCTACATACCTTTCGACTTCCTCTATTAATGATACGGTCATAGCAGGTCTTACTGTATTTTCAATGATGAATTCTCCATCACCTTCCTAGGTTGGATCCACCACATGGTTTTTGTGTTCATCGTATGTTTCTTGGGTATGCTAGTGTTCCCGATCCAAGGGGACAGAATTCACACTAGGGTGGCCACAACGGCCAAAACTTTGATGGACAGGATCGAGGGGCAAACATATACCATTGTCCCTATGATCATTGCAGACATGTAACGGGCCTTGGAACGCTGTCAGAAGGGGTTCCGATACTTCGAGGGTTGCAATTTGCTGCTGCAAATTTAGCTGCTAGAACATCTCCCAAAGTGTCAATACCGTCAGGAATTTCCGCGAAGGCCGTGGAATGATCACATAACATTCCCTCATCCCAAGAGAATGACCTATATTCCCGATAGGTTTGCTCAACCAGAGAATGATGTAGGGTGGGTGAAATTTTTAATAGTTTGACCAAGGACCAGGTTTAATAGATGATCGAGTGGTTCCCTAATGACGAGTTAAACATCAGATCTAGGGATGTTCCACACTTGGTATTGATTGGGTTAAGTCATATACCCTTATGCTCCCCTCAAGTTTATGAGACAGGTAGGTAGGAGGAAGGTCATACTGTGAGTTGCCAAAATGAGTCACTATAGGGTGGATTTTTAGGATGACGACGTCCCATACAAATTCGAAGCTCAGCACATGTGGCATTTGAAAATTATCTTGGAAAAAGATACCATCGAGCCGGATCGATATCATGCTGGTCATGTGTACTTTTACCCATCATGGTTAGAGGATAACATAACTGGAATATTCAAGCCAAGGGTTGGTCTAGGAAACGGGGTCATAGATGAAGTTGCCAAAGCACAGGTGAAATATAACAAATTGCGCAAAAGAATTTGCGAGTCTGAAGCCGAGCATATGGAGCAACACAAGGCCGATATGGAAATGATCTGTAACACCCCGCAATATTACGATAATGTTATGTCCTGCAGTATTATATTACGGTGATGTTATGCTTCATAGTATTAAGTTATGACGATGTTGCACCCTGTAGTATTGTACGTTGAATTTGTCGTAAGGTAATTGACATCAGTCCAAGTAAAAGATTATTTGGAGATTATAAGGATTATGCTATTTCAAGCAACTGATGAATAAATTCATGAAGGTGAGAGGGGAAGCAAGTCAAGGAAAATGAATTTTCATCTAAGTTTGACATGTTTGATAAAATGCGGCTCAAGATAAAATACCCGGTATTTATGCACTAGTGCCATACTAGGTAGCATATGACCATGATAGTAAGGCGTGTAAGGTGTATTTAAAGTGAGTAGTATTTTAAGTAATTTGAGATAATTCTTAATTGCGTGGAAAATTGGGTAATTATGGATTTTTAGTAGGAGATTAATTATGTAACTAAGCTAATTGAGTAAATTAAGACATTTTGGATAAGAAGTTAAATCTCTCAATGTGGCAGCACATCAAAGTCCATGACTCTTAAATTTGTGTTATAAGGCGGCAAATGAAGAAAGAATGATGGCTTAGGCACCACATAAGTGGGACCCACACCCAAGGACTTAAAAAGACTATCTAAAATCATTTTAAACTTCTACAATCACAAGGAAAGCTTCAGCAAAGTTCTTGGATTTTGAATAATAAAAACAACATATTCATTCTAAAAAAACTACATCAGATTCCTACAAAATTCCTTACTATAACTCTACAATGAGATTCTTAAACATTACCTTAACAACATGATTCTTTCAGGAAATTCTTACAAGATTTCAACCAAACTTCTTGCAACCAAACAATTCCAATGAGAATTGTTAGAACTGTAGCAATGTAAAATTTTGCGATTCTAAAGGAGTACGGTGCAACCTTTTCCAAGAATATTATACGGATTTTTTCCTACCTCAGATATGTTAAGGCTATCCTTTCTTTCTTCTTGGCATGATCTATACGACACAAACGAAACGAGCAAATGCACAAATTCCATAAATGACTCTATTCATAGAAGTATTAGAGATATCTATGTTCTAGAATTTCCATGTGTCATAATATTCTATTATCTGTTTATGGGTCTCAGAAGAATACGAAAGTTGAAAAGAGTTTACTTTACGATATTACTCAAAGGCAAAATAGTCTTATGACATTCCGAAAATTTTTATTAAAGCACTTTTCATGTGTTGCATTCATGTACATTGACCCATGACCAGATGGCATTATATACACATATATATGTATGTATATATATATATATATATTGGATATGGGAAAGGTTATTGTGTTATATACGACCACCACCTGATAAGCTGGTATACATTGATGAATTTGCCCACAATGGCCGAGATGATATGATGGGACACCCTCAGAGGCTGATGATGTTAAGAAACATGGACATATGCACGACATGACAATCATATGCATATGCATGACACTATAATTATTTCATGATTTACAAAGTTATCCAGAATTACAGGTGGAGTCCTTTACTCTATATTTCCTCCATGTGTGTTATGTACTTATTTATGTGCATTACATACTCCGTACATTATTTGTACTGATGTCCCTTTTCCCGGGGACACTGCATTGCATGCCCGCATGTCCTAATAGACAGGTCGAGAGCCCTCCAAGTACGCCATCAGCTCAGCGGAAGATGTTGGTGTGCTCCATTTGCTTCAGAGTTGCTTGTTTGGTTAGTATGAGTTAGATGTGTATTGTTTGGTATGGCGGGACTCTGTCCCTACCTTTATGAAAATTATGTATTCTTAGAGGCTTGTAGACAAATATCATGTACGTAAAAGATCACATGGCCTTGTCGGCCTATGTTTAGTGTTCAAGTGGTTATTTTTTGTCTTAGAGGCCCATATGTTTTATGTATAAGTTGGCATTACCTATTGTATTCTACATATTTTGCGGCAGCCTCTCTGGCTCAGTTATTTTTGATATTATGACATGAAAAGATATGTTATGTTGGTATTCGGTTGAGTAAGGTACCGGGTGCCCGTCACGGTCCATCGGTTTGGGTCGTAACAAAAGTGGTATCAGAGCAGTTATGTCCTAGGGAGTCCACAAGCCGTGTCTTGTAGAGTCTTGTTTATGGGTGTGTCGTGCACCACACTTATAAGCAGGAGGCTGCAAGGCATTCAGGACCGTCACTCTTTCTTCTTACTCTAGATCATATGGTAGAGCTCACATATAAGAATTCAAATTCCAAAATTCTATTTTATTCGTTATAAGACGATACCTACATCTGGAAAAAAGGTTGGAAAGAGAGATAAATGTGGAAGAGCTGAGTCAGAGGAATTGGATTTTTGTATGATACTTACGATAAGTAAATGTGAGGTCTTTGGCAGATCATGGGTATACTGAAAGGTGTAAGCTTCCTGATAAGAAGCCCTAAGGTAAGAATACCTATCGAATTTAATGGTGAAAGACAATGAGAGATTCAGAAGATAAATACAAGTTTCAACAAGCAAAAGAAGCAATATGAAGAAGATTACGAGGGGCCTAATTAATGAAGGTTAACAGTGTTTATATTTTAGGCATAGGAATATAAGCTTTTTGACTTATATTCAACAGTAACAGAGGTATGTATAATTAGTTGTACCCATCACAATTATGCCCTATGAGGGCTAACAGGTATAGTTTATGAAAAGGACGGAACATCAAGATCCGGCTAGGGTTAGAGTAACCTAAAATAGTAAATGGATTGTTTGTGTTAGTTGATATTTCCGAAGGGTATTACAAATGTGCCAATAGATCTTCTTGTGAGACACCCAGATGGTGAACTCTAGAATATTACGACTAGATGTGAAAACTAACATGAAAAAAAATCAGCAGATATGCACTGAAAATCTAGATGGGATAAATATTACCTTAGTGTGACTCTCGTCCCTAGCAGAGCGAGGATGTTGAGCAAACCGGAGATCCAATGAATGAAGCAAGGAGAGCTTAAAGCGAAAGAATGTCATTTTGATGTTTTCACAAGAAAAGGGATATGCAAAAATATTAGCAGAAGAGAGATAAGGAAGCATTATGAATAAGGTATGATACATGGATAACGACGGTAGGAAATAAAAGAAAGAAGAAATTTCAGTATTATAGAGTCTAGTCAAGTGAATGAAGAGACGAGAGGTGACATGCCTTAGGACAACAAAAGAGTATGGGCCATGAAGTCATATCCTCATTTTACGAAGTAAGTTCGTGACTCTAACGTAATTACCAATAGAAAAAGCTAGACCCCAGAATAATAGAGATCAGTACGGGCTGGTGAACAAGGTAAAGTAAACATGAATTAGGGATTTAGTGATTTGATAATGGTCGACATCATGAGAATTTTAGATTTCGTGCTGGCAATAATAGAATTGACAACAGAAGAAGATTCATGAGAAATTCAGAGAATGGTCATTTAGGAAGACGCTTCCCTAAATCAAGCAATGTGAGCAAAGTTAATCTTAAGCGACTGTATGTGCCAGCTACACTAAATGTCACCATTACGAGTGAGGAATTTTGTTATCCTTCATACTAAAAGATTACCGCAAGTGAGTAATGATCATCGATGATGTGAAAGGACGCCAAAGATGAAGAGGAGAAACATCTATAGGCAAGTTGTCATATCTCCAACTCTTAGTACTCCCCTAAAGGGGGGAATATGGAATGATAAAGGAAGAATGTGATAAAAATGAGAAAGCGATTAAATAGCACTTATCCAAATGTTATACATATGCTATGACTCCAGGACGTTATATAAGCATGAAGTCAAAAAAAAAAAAGGAAAGTAAGGGTTCCTACCTAGGATATTATTGAAAGATAAGGAGCCAGCACGTGAGGTAAGTTAAGACAAGGAAATAACCCAAGAAAGATTAAGCGGAATATGGATATAAGAATGGCCGACGAGTAATTATTAGTTGATTCAGGAAGAGCCTAGTCATGACTAGACAAGAAGTTACAGACAAATCAGTAGATCATGCAAGATGAATGTAGTAAACCCCAACATGGAGAATTCAGCCTCGCAGTAATGTCATTATTATACTTGAGATATATTCAAATAGGAGTCGGGGTAGTTAAAGGTACTGCATGAGTATTACGGGGATAAAAGAAAGTGTCACTGGGAAGGCAATCAAAATATCAGTTCAGAAGCAACCCTACAAGTACAAGGGCCTAGAGGTAAGCAACTACAGATAATTATAGGCAAAGAAGGACATCATTGTAAGCACTCCAAAGGAAAGTGGAACCTACCGTGTCTAATGAATGGGAAGTAAAATTAAATGTAATATTCGAGATCATATGAGTTGCACGTAAACTTTGGCATGTGTGGGCACTAAAATAGTCTAAGTATGAACGCAACAAGGGGCAGAAAAACCAGAAAAAGTAATAGCTTACGTTAAAAAAAAAGTTAAGATGGAATAAAAGAAATTATTTGATCAATGATCCATAGTTGGTTACGTTATGAATGCACTTAAGGGTTCGGAGTTTTATACATGCAGCATATACAGTCGTAGAAGATTCTGGAATACATTAAAAGAAAGAATTGAGCCTAGGTAATAAACGAAGGATTAAATTATTAAAGGATTATATCATGCATATTCCTCAGCACCCATGAAAGGCTAAACGGAATAACTAATACCAGGAACCATAGATCGGAAGATAGCTTAAGCCGACGTAAAGGCTGATTAGAAGGAGGAAACTAAAGAGTTACATCACCCAAGTAAATCAGAAGTTTGATTATTGGACCCAGAAAAATAGAATCATCGTGATCGAGAACATTGCATGATCTCCCTTGAAATTAGAGGTACGAGAGAGATAGTACAACAACCATAGTCTATAATGACTCTATGATAAAGCCAGTTAAAAAAAAAGTAACAGCCTCATAAGAAGTTAGTATGAAGATCCCACCAGATTGTATTATTATAATATAGCTTCAAGTTGTGGTATGAATCATACCTATGTGGAAGGGAGGTTATGAAGGAGATAAAAGATATGATGCAAGATTTTAAGTAAGGTAAAGGTGAATAACGTAATAGATACTCAAATGCAAAAAGTTGTGAATAGTCCATACTTCGGATAGAAGACTAGAAGTGCGGGGATTCAATATCCAGGAATGATAGCGGCATCGTCAGTGGCATATCTCATAGCCTATGGTTTCTAGGTATCAAAGATGCTAATCAAGATAGTAAAGAAGAGTTAGAGACGATGTGATATCTCTCTTGATGTTCCAGAGTAACATAAGGAAACCTATGATACAAGCAAGTTGAAGGAAGGTTGCGAGTAATATAAATAAATATAGATAGGTTGTGAGCTTAAGTATGGCAAAGCAACAAGGTTTTAGGAAGGCAAGAGTAAGGATACGAAAGGGCGAGTGAGAAGGTGACGAGAATAGATAAGTCCTCAGGATTAAATCCATGAAAACTAGCGAGCTAATGGTTTCTCTAAGTCATAGAAAGCTCAGTATAGCCTGAATGAACTCAAAAGAGTCTAAGACTAATATCATTTTAAAAAGATGAGGGTGTAATTGTGGTAGATAAAGACTGACATTTAGAGATTCATTTGAATAATGATTTTAAAAAGAAGAAGAGAAGGAAAAAGATTTCACTGATGGCACGAGATTAGGATACCCCCCATAAGGTGAATTACATTGAGACACTATGAAATACGATTATGGAAATCACTTCAAATATTCCTTAATGCAACATAAGCCCTAGCGACAATGTATTACGTAAGAAGTTTCAAATCTTCAAGTGGAGGTTTGTAGATCAACATTGAGGTGAATCAACAATGGACAAATACAAGTTACAAATTATAACATGAGATTATGCCATTCTTCTTAAGACGAACAGTAATGAAGGAGAATTAAAGGACTGAAATTTATACCTAAAGGATAGGCAACAAAAGTAACTGGGAGTTTGGTAAGCATACCTCAATAACGATAAATTGAAGTAAAAAAATTATTGTATAGTATGACCCATGTAGATTCATTAAAGCCATATGAATGGATAACCAGATCTATGAAATAAGATATGGCCATATTCGCAAGTTTTATAAAGTATCAAGGGAAGAACTTCAGTACACCTATTGTGACGACCCGGTCGGTCGTCTTAAGAACTAACGCCCCGATCCCCTATTAACTGTTTTTCCCTAGTTTATTTCTACTAATTTGATTTGTCGGTATGTTCTATTTTGAGTTTCGGAGAGTTTTGGGGCACTTAGTCCCTAAATGAGAGCTTAAGTGTTGGAGAGTTGACCGTAGTTAGAACAATGTGAAGACAACCTCGAATTAGAAATCTGATTGTTCTGTTAGTTTCGTTGGATGATTTCGAGCTTAGGGGCCTGTTCGGATTGTGTTTTGGAGGTCCATAGTAAAATTAGGCTTGAAATGCCGAAAGTTGAATTTTTGAAGTTTCGGTCCGATAGTGAGATTTTGATTTGAGGGTCCGAATGGAATTCCAGAAGTTGGAATAGCTCCGTAGTATTGAATGTAACGTGTGTGTAAAATTTCAGGTCATTCGGATGAGGTTTGATAGACTTTTTGATCGAAAACGTATTTTGAGAATTTTGGAGTTCTTAGGCTTAAATCCATGGTTAATTCGAGGTTTTGATGTTGTTTTAGGTGTTTTAAGGATTGGTACAAGCTTGGATAGTGGTTTGTTACTTGTTGGTGCCTTTGGTTGAAGTCTCGGAGGCCTCGAGGTTATTTCGGATGGTTGATGGAAAGATTTTGGAATTTAACTTGCAACTTCAGCTTCTGGTTTAGTCATAACCGCACCTGCGGTTTGGGTTCCGCAGGTGCGGCGTCGCAAAAGCAGAAATTGGCCATCTCTTTAGGAACTGCAGAAGCGGTACCGCACCTGCAGAACGGTAACCGCAGAGGCGGAAAATAGGCCTTTAAGTGAAAGTCGCAGACGCGACACAAGCTCCGAAGAAGCGGGACTGCAGATGCGGTCTCAGGGCCACAAATGCGGAAATTGTTGGGCAGAACATTATAAATTCTTACCTTCGCGAAAATTAGCCATTTTTTATCTTTTTCAAAACGGGAAGAGGCTTGGGGAGCACTTTTCAAGAGAGGTTCTCAGAGGAGTTCATTGGGTAAGGTCTTTGGTCCCTAAACTCGTTATTGGAATGATTTTTATCATTTTAAGCATGAAAAAATAAGGAAAATCAGTGGTAATTGGGGGTTAGGGCTTGCCGAATTGGAGGCCTTTGAGTGATGATTTGAGGTCCGATTTTGATGCTTTTGGTATGACTGAACTCGTGAGAGTGTGAGGATTTTGGAAATATAATTTTTACCCGATTTCAAGACTTCGGCCGAGGGGCGTTTTTGTCATTTTACATAATTTCGTGTATTAGCTTAGAATTTAATTGTAGTATCAGTTACTTAAAGTGTTATTTACATTATGTAATTGAATTTAATAGATTTGGGTCATTTGGAGTCGAGTACTCGTGGCAAGAGCATGGTTTCAGGTTGATTTTTAGCCGGTTCGAGGTAAGTGGTTTGTCTAACCTTGTGTGGGGGACCTTCCCCTTAGGACATGATATATTTGATAATTGAAATGCCTTGTACGTAAGGTGACGAGCGCGTACTTGAACTAATTGTTGAAAATCCGATTTTTCCTTAAGTATTTCAATTGAGTTCTTTTTCCTGTTTTATTCTACTTGCGAATTTAGCCTGGTGCTAGTTTAGAAAAGCATGTTTGGTTGACTTAATTGCCCATTTGCTTAAACTTCCATAATTGCATTACGTGAAGCATGTTAGGCTATAATTAACTATTTACTTAATACGGAATTTAGCTTAATTGGGTATTCTTGTGTTGCTAATGTGTGTTTTTACTTTGGGACTATGGGACGGCATCCTGGGAGATCCCCTATACATATTTATGATCTAAACTGAGGTGCAGGATACTAAGAGATCCTTGGCACGTATATTGAGGATACCAAGAGATCCTCGGAATAAGAAGAGATCCCTAGCATATAATTGAGGATACCAAGAGATCCTCGGGATACCAAGAGATCTCTGGCTATCATCCTTGTTATGAGTGGTACTTCCTAGTGTTTGCCTTTATTTCTGTTTCCGTTATTGTACTCCTTGTTATTCTATGTAGATTCTTACGATAGATTCTCAATTGTACTGTTTATCTTGTCATGTACATCCTGTGTTATTTTATTGCTATACTTATTTATACTGTTCTATTATATACTGTTGATCTTTATATTTTATTTAACCTCAGTAGGGCCCTGACCTTCCTTGTCCTACCCAACCGAGGTTAGGCTTAGCACTAACTAAGTAACGCTATGGTGTACTCATGCCCCTTCTGCGCGTGTTTTTCATGTGAAGATCCATGTACCGCTACACAGGCCTACCATCTTTGAGGGAGGCAACTACTCTAGAGACTTCGAGGTACATCTACCGCGTCCACAGACCGAGAAGTCCCTTTCTCCTCTAGCTGTTAAACATTACCCTTCTTTATTTTTCTTTCTTGTTAGATATTTTGGAGGTAGACTGTTATATATTCCAAAGGCTAGTGTTTCCGTGAGTTTCTGGGTTTTGGGATATTATACTTGATTTTGAGAGATGTTGTGTTATGTATGTCGGGTGACATTTTTTTTAACACTGTTTCTATCACTCTTCATTCTGTGTTAATTTGTTTATATTCCTTATTTTGGTTATCTTCCGTAATTTAGGCTTACCTAGTTGTAGAGGACTAGGTGTCGTCACGATGGTTCCCGGAAGGCGAACCGGGGTCGTGACAAGTTGGTATCAGAGCTATTGGTTCATAGGAGTCGTGGATCACTAGCCAGTTTATTAGAGTCTCACTAATCGGTACGGAGACATCTGTACGTATCTATGAGAGGCTATGTAACTGTTAGGAAAATTATACTTCATTTTATTTCCTTGTCGTGCGATATTTTGATATAATAATTCTAAAACTCTATCTTCTATTCTCTCACATATGGTGAGTACACGTTCTACCCGAGATGATCAGACACCCACGACCCCTACTGCAGCCGTCAGAGGCCGGGGCCGGGTAGAGGCCGAGGACGCACATGTGGTGCAGCTAGAGCACTTGCGCAAGCTTCCGCCGAGGTACCACCATCGGTTCCACCCGGAGCCTAGGCACCTAACATGCCTACTGCCAATTATTACTCCAGCTCTTTAGGAGACTTTGGCACAGTTCATGAGCATGTACACCACTCTGGCTCAAGCAGGGTTGCTTCCCCTTGTTGCAGCTACATCTCAGGCCGGGGGAGGAGCACAGACTCCCGCCGCTCGCACTCCTGAGCAGTGAGTGCATGTTAAGCAGGTCCCTGAGATTATCCCTGAACCGCCTGTAGTGCCAGTTCAGCCCGAGGATAGTGCAATGGCTTCTGAGGAGGAGCAGTTGAGGCTTGATAGGTTCAAGAAGTACAAGTCTCCTGTATTCAGTGGTCTAGCATCGGAGAATGCTCTGAGATTTTTAGATGAGAGTTATCGCATTCTCCGTACCATGGGTATATCAGGATTGAGCGGGGTTTCCTTCACTACTTTCCTGCTTCGAGGAGCCGCCTATGAGTGGTGGTGAACCTATAAGTTAAACAGTCCGGATGAGATTGCTTCACTGACTTCGACTCAATTTTCAGATCTGTTCCTGAGAGAGTGTGTTCCTTAGAGCCTCAAGGATGCATGGCACGCATAGTTTGAGCATTTGCGCCAGGGTACTATGACTATCTCAAAGTATGTTGTCTGTTACGCTAGTTTGGCTAGGCATGCACCAGCCTTGGTTTCCACTGTTCGCGAGATGGTTCGCCAGTTTATTGAGGGACTTATTCCCAGTATCAAGTATAGCATGGCTCGTGAGTTGGAGATGGATATTTCTTATCAGCAGGTGGTGAGCATTGCTAGGAGGATTGAGGGTATGCATGCTAGGGAGAGAGAGGAGAGGGAGGCCAAGAGGTCTCGAGAGTCGGTCCATTTCTCTGGTTCCCGTGCCCCAGTTGTAGGTCATCATGGTAGGGGTTATATCAGTCGCCCTGTCCATTTAGCTCTTCCAGCAGCCAGTGGTATTCCAACTCCTCCTAAGCCTTAGGAGCCTTATTATGCACCTCCGGTTTCTAGCTCACCTTCTGTGGGTGCTTTCAGAGTTTAGTCCAGCAAACATGGTTCGAGCCAGTCACCGCCGCCACATACTCCTAGAGCTTGTTTAGAATATGGTGACACAAGTCACATTGTGAGGGATTAGACTTGGGAGGGGTGCACCTCCACAGACTTCTTAGCCACACCGTGCCCCGCAGAGTTCTCAGGCTATGGTTACAGCTCCAATTGCTACCCCGCCTGCTCAACCAACTAAAGGTAGAGGTCGGGGAGGTAGAGGTCGCCCTGGAGGGGTAGGCCAGGCTAGATACTATGCCTTTCTTTCCCGTACCGAGGTTGTTGCCTCCGATTCTGTCATCACAAGTATTATACTGGTTTGTCACAGAGATGCATCGGTTCTATTCGATCTAGGCTCCATTTATTCTTATGTGTCTTCTTATTTTTCTCCACATTTAGGTGTATCTCGGGATTCTTTGAGTTCCCTTATTTAAGTTTCTACTACTGTGGGAGATTTTCTTGTTGTGGACCGCGTTTATCGGTCGTGTTTGGTTTCACTTAGTTGTTTGGAGACTAGAGTCAATTTATTGTTGCTCAGCATGGTAGATTTTGACATTATCCTGGACATGGACTGGATGTCGCCCCATTATGCTATTCTTGATTTTCACGCCAAAATCGTGATGCTGGCTATGCTAGGTGTACCACGTGTTGAGTGGTGGGGTACTTTAGATCACACTCCCAGTAGAGTTATTTCTTTTCTTAAAGCTCAGCGTATGGTTGAGAAGGGGTTTGACGCGTATTTAGCTTATATGAGAGATGTCAATATTGATAACCCTTCAGTTGATTCAGTTCCAATAGTATGAGATTTTCCCGATGTGTTTCCAGTTGATCTTCCAGGCATGCCGCCTGATAGAGATATTGATTTTGGCATTGATCTGTTGTCGGGCACTCAGCCCATTTCTATTCCTCTATATTGTATGGCTTCTCCTGAGTAGAAGGAATTGAAGGATCAGTTACAAGAATGGCTTGATAAGGGTTTTATTCGACCCATTGTATCACCTTGGGGTGCTCCTGTCTTGTTTGTGAAGAAAAAGGATGATTCTATATGTATGTGTATTGATTATCGCCAGTTGAACAAAGTGACAGTTAAGAACCGTTATCATTTGCCTCATATTGATGATCTGTTTGACCAGCTTCAGGGCGTACGAGTGTTTTCTAAGATTGATTTGTGCCCAGGTTACCATCAGTTGAAGATTCGAGAGCCAGATATCCCGAAAACTACTTTGAGGACTCGGTTTGGTCATTATGAGTTCCTTGTTATGTCATTTGGGCTGACCAATGCGCCAGAAACCTTTATGCATTTGATGCATAGTGTGTTTCGGCCGTATCTTGACTCATTCATCATTGTCTTTATTGATGATATTCTGGTGTATTCCCGGAGTCGGGAAGATCATGAGCAACATCTGAGGACTGTGCTTCAGACTCTGAGAGATAAGAAGTTATATGCTAAGTTCTCAAAATGTAAATTTTGGTTTGATTTAGTGGCATTCTTAGACCACGTGGTATCGAGTGAGGGTATTCAGGTGGATCAAAAAAAGATAGAGGCCGTGCAGAGTTGGCCCAGACCATCCTCAGCTACTGAGATCCGCAATTTCTTTGGTTTGGTGGGCTACTACCGTCGTTTTGTGGAGGGGTTTTCATCGATTGTAGCCCTCATGACCAGGCTGACCCAGAAGGGTGCTCTGTTCCAATGGACGAAGGAGTGTAAGGCGAGCATTCAGAAGCTCAAGACAACTTTGACCACAACCCCAATTTTGATACTGCCTACAAGTTCGGGGTCTTATACGGTCTATTGTGATGCATCGAGGGTTGGCCTCAAAGTGGTGTTGATGCAAGACGGTAGGGTGATTGCCTACGCGTCCAGATAGTTGAAGATACATGAGAAGAATTACCCTGTTCACGACCTTGAGTTAGCTGCCATTGTTCACCCCCTGAAGATTTGGCTCCATTATTTATACGGGGTTCCCTGTGAGATTTATATTGACCATCGAAGCTTGCAACACTTTTTCAAGCAAAAGGATCTACATTTGCGCCATAGGAGGTGGTTAGAGTTGCTGAAGGACTATGACATCACTATTCTATATCACCCGGGCAAGGCCAATATGGTGGCCGATGCTTTGAGTCGTCGGGCAGATAGTTTAGGGAGTTTGGCTTATTTACCAGCATCGGAGAGGCCTATGGCGATGGATATTCAGGCCTTAGCCAACCAGTTTGTGAGATTGGATCTTTCCGAGCCCAGTCGGGTTCTAACTTGCGTGGTTTCTCGGTCTTCCTTATTTGATCGTATCAGGGAGCGACAGTTTGATAACCCTCATTTTCTTTTCCTCAAGGACAAGGTTCAACATGGTGATTCCAGAGATGTGACTATTGGTGATGATGGGGTATTGAGGATGCAGGGTCGGATTTCTGTACCCAACATTGATGGGCTTTGAGAGCTGATTCTGGATGAGGCCCATAGCTTGCAGTATTCCATTCATCTGGGTGTCGCGAATATGTATCAGGATTTGAGGCAACACTACTGGCGGAGGCGGATGAAGAAGGATAGAGTTGGATTCGTAGCTCAGTGCCTCAACTATCATCAGGTGAAGTATGAGCACCAGAGACCGGGTGGGTTGCTTCAGCAGATAGAGATTCTGGAATGGAAGTGGGAGCGGATCACCATGGACTTTGTAGTTAGGCTCCCACGGACTTTGAGAAAGTTTGATACTATTTGGGTGATTGTGGATTGGCTGATCAAGTCCGCTTATTTCATTCATGTGTGTACTACTTATTCTTCGGAGCGGTTGGTGGAGATTTATATCCAGGAGATTGTTCATTTGCATGGTATTCCGGTTTCCATCATTTCAGATAGAGGTACTCAGTTCACATCACAGTTTTGGAGGGCCGTTCAGCATGAGTTAGGTACTCGGGTGAAGTTGAGTACAACATTTCACTCTCAGACGGATTGACAGTCCCAGCGCACTATTTAGATTCTTGAGAATATGCTCCGTGCGTGTGTGATTGAGTTTAGAGGGTCTTGGGATGAGTTTTTGCCATTAGCGGAGTGTGCTTACAACAATAGCTATCAGTCCAATATTCAGATGGCCTCGTCTGAGGCTTTATATGGGAGACAATGTAGATCCCCGGTGGGCTAGTTTGAGCCGGGTGATGCTAGATTGTTGGGCACGGACTTAGTTCAGGATGCTATGGAGAAGGTTAAAGTGATTCGGGATAGGCTCCATATAGCCTAGTCCATACAGAAGAGTTATGCAGACCGGAAGGTTCGTGATGTTTTCTATATGGTTGGAGAGCGGGTTATGCTTCGGGTTTTTCCTAAGAAGGGCGTCATGAGATTCGGGAAGAAAGAAAAGTTTAGTTCGATATTTATTGGCCCTTTTGAGATATTGAGGCATGTTGGGGAGGTCACTTATGAGCTTGCCTTACCTCCCATCTTGGCCAGAGTTCATCCGGTATTCCATGTTTCAATGCTCCGGAGGTATTACGGTGATCCATCGCACGTGTTGGATTTCAGTTCAGTCCAGTCGGACAAGGATATATCTTATGTTGAGGAGCCAATGGCAATATTGGACAGGCAAGTTAGAAGGCTGAGGTCAAAGAACATTGCATCAGTAAAGGTTTAGTGGCGAGGCCAGCCAGTCGAGGAGACGATCTGGGAGACCAAGCAGGATATGCGCAGTCGTTACCCTCATCTTTTCACTACTTCAGGTATGTCTTTATGTTCGTTCGAGGACGAATGAATGTGTAAGTGTAGGAGAATGTGACGACCCGACCGATCGTCTTAAGAATTAACGCCTTGTTCCCCTATTAACTGCTTTCCCCAAGTTTATTTATGCTAATTTGATTTGCCGGGATGTTTGGTTTTGAGTTTCGGAGAGTTTTGGGACACTTAGTCCCTAAATTAGAGCTTACGTGTTGAAGAGTTGACTGTACTCGGAACAATGTGAAGACAGACTAGGAATGGAAATCCAATGGTTTCGTTAGCTTCGTTGGGTGATTTCGGGCTTAGGGCCGTGTTCGGATTGTATTTTGGAGGTCTGTAGCTAAATTAGGCTTGAAATGCCAAAAGTTGAATTTTTGAAATTTCGGTCGGATAGTGAGATTTTGATCCGAGGGTCGGAATGGAATTTCGGAAGTTGGAGTAGCTCTGTAGTGTTGAATGTGACGTTTGTGCAAAATTTCAAGTCATTCGGACAAGGTTTGATAGACTTTTTGATTGAAAGCGTATTTTGAGAATTTTGGAGTTCTTAGGCTTAAATCCATGGTTAATTCGAGGTTTCAATATTGTTTTAGGTGTTTTAAGGATTGTTACAAGTTTGGATAGTGGTTTGTGACTTGTTGGTGCCTTTGGTTGAGGTCCCGGAGGCCTCGGGATGATTTCGGATGGTTGACAGAAAGATTTTGGAATTTAAGTTGCAGCTTCAGCTGCTGGTTCTGTCATAACCGCACCTGCGGTTTGGGTTCCGCAGGTGCAGCGCCGCAGAACCGTCTAAGTGTCCACAAAAGCGGAAATTGGCCATCTCTTCAGGAACCGCAGATGCAGGTAGTTCACCGCAGAAGCGGTACCACACCTGCGGAAGAGTAACCGCAGATGCGGAAAATGGGCCTTTAAGTGAAAGTCGCAGATGCGACCTAGGCTCCGAAAAAGCTGGACTGCAGATGCGGTCCCAGGTCCGCAAATGCAGAAATCGCTAGGCCGAACATATAAATTCTTGCCTTCGCGAAAATTAGCCATTATTCATCTTTTTCAAAACGGGAAGAAGCTTGGGGATCACTTTTCAAGAGAGATTCTCAGAGGAGTACATTGGGGTAAGGTTTTTGGTCCCTAAACTCATTATTGGAATGATATTTTATCAATTTAAGCATGAAAAATTATGGAAAATCAATGGTAATTGGGGGTTAGGGCTTGACTAATTGGAGGCCTTTGAGTGTTGATTTGAGGGACCATTCGAGGTCCGATTTTGATGTTGTTGGTATGACTGAACTCGTGAGAGTGTGAGGATTTTTGAAATATAATTTTTACCCGATTCCGAGATTTGGGCCCGAGGGGCGTTTTGGTGATTTTATATAATTTCGCGTATTAGCATAGAATTTAATTGTAGGATCAGTTACTTGAAGTGTTATTTATGTTATGCAATTGAATTGAATAGATTTTGGCCATTTGGAGTCGAGTACTTGTGGCAAGAGCGTGGTTTCAGGTTGATTTTGAGCCGGTTCGAGGTAAGTGGCTTGTCTAACCTTGTGTGGGGTACCTTCCCCTTAGGACATGATATATTTGATAATTGAAATGCCTTGTACGTGAGGTGACAGGTGCGTACTTGAGCTAATTGTTGAAAATCCGATTTTTCCTTAAGTATTTCAATTGTGTTCTTTTTCCTGTTTTATTCTACTTGCGAATTTAGCCTGCTGCTAGTTTAGAAAAACATGTTTAGTTGACTTAATTGCGTCTTTGCTTAAACTGCCTTAATTGCATTACGTGAAGCATGTTAGGCTAGAATTAATTGTTTACTTGGTACAAAATTTAGCTTAATTAGGTATTCTTATGTTGCTACTGTGTGTTTTTACTTTGGGACTACGGGACGGCATCCCCGGAAATCCCCTGTACGTATTTATGATCTGAACTGAGGTACGGGATACCAAGAGATCCCTGGCACGTATATTGAGGTTATCAAGAGATCGTCGGGATACCAAGAGATCCCTAGCATGTAATTGAGGAAACCAAGAGATCCTCGGGATACCAAGAGATCCCTAGAATATATTGAGGATACTAAAAGATCCTCGGGATCCCAAGAGATCCCCGGCTATCATCCTTGTTATGAGTGGTACTTCCTGGTGTTTGCCTTTATTTCTGTTTCCGTTATTGTACTCCTTGTTATCCTGTGTAGATTCTTATGGTATATTCTCAATTGTACTATTTATCTTGTCCTGTACATCCTGTGTTATTTTACTCCTGTACTTATTTATACTATTCTGTTCTATACTGTTGATCTTTATAATTTATTTAACCTCAGTAGAGCCCTAACCTTCCTTGTCATTACCCAACCAAGGTTATGCTTGGCACTTACTAAGTACCGCTATTGTGTACTTATGCCCCTTATGCGCGTGTTTTATATGTACAGATCCAGGTACCGCTATTCAGGCCTACCATTCTTGAGGGAGGCGACTGCTCTTGAGACTTCGAGGTACATCTGCCATGCCCGCATACCGAGAAATCCCTTTCTACTCTAGCTGTTAAACATTTCCCTTCTGTATTTTTATTTCTTGTTATATATTCTACAGGTAGACTGTTAGATATTACAAAGTTTGTGTTTCCGTTACTTTCCAGGTTTTGGGACAGTATACTTGGTTCTGAGAGATGTTGTGTTATGTATGTCGGGCATCATTTTTTTAACACTGTTTCTATCACTCTTCATTCTTTTTAAATTTGTTTATATTCCGCATTTTGGTTATGTTCCATAATTTAGGCTTACCTAGTTGTGGAGGACTAGGTGCCGTCACGATAATTCACGGAGGGCGAACCGGGGTCGTGACACCTATAGATGCCCAGACAGGAATCCTATTAAGCCTTGTATATGTTTAAAAAGTAAGGCCTATAGATTGACTAAAAGCTAAATGGAAGAAGGATAAATGAATCGCATAAGCGCACTTACAAAGCCAGGGTCATAAGGGCTACATGACAGGAGGTAGCACCAGTTGCGAGAGTAGAAATATTTCGACCACAAGTCATGACATGAGCAAAAAGACTAAATGGGAGAATACCCTAGACTTTGGATTTATTCACAGAGCAACTACTTAAATGGCAAGGACAGTATTAAGGTATTCACAAGAGGTATAAATTATGAAAATGTTAAGAGCATCAGTCAAAATTCAAGAACGAATGTTCCAAAAGGGGGAATGATGTAACACCCTACAATATTACGATGATGTTACGTCCTGCAGTATTACATAACGGTGATGTTACGCTTCGCAGTATTAAGTTATGACGATGTTGCACCCTGTAGTATTGTACGTTGAATTTGTCGTAAGGTAGTTGACATCAGTCCAAGTAAAAGATTATTTGAAGATTATAAGGATTATGCTATTTCAAGCAAGGGATGAGTAAATTCGTGAAGGTGAGAGGGGAAGCAAGGAAAATGAATTTTCGTTCAAGTTTGACATGTTGGATAAAATATCGCTCGAGATAAAATACCTGGTATTTATGGACTAGTGCCATACAAGGTAGCACATGACCATGATAGTAAGGTGTATAAGGTGTATTTAAAGTGAGTAGTATTTTAAGTAATTTGAGATAATTCTTAATTACGTGAAAAATTGGATAATTATGGATTTTTAGTGGGAGATTAATTATGTAACTAAGCTAATTAAGCAAATTAAGACATTTTGGATAAGTAATTAAATCTCCCAATGTGGCAGCACGTCAAAATCAATTTGATGACTCTTAAATTTATGTTATAAGGTGGCAAATGAAGAAAAAATGATGGCTTAGTCACCACATAAGTGGGACCCACACCCAAGGACTTAAAAAGACTATCTAAAATAATTTTAAACCTGTACAATCACAAGGAAAGCTTCAGCAAAGTTCTTGGATTTTTAATAGCAAAAACAACATTTTCATTCTCAAAAAAAAACTACATCAGATTCCTACAAAAATCCTTACCAAAACTCTACAATGAGATTCTAAAATATTCCTTAACAATGTGATTCTTTCAAACAATTCTTACAAGATTTCAACCAAACTTCTTGCGACCAAACAATTCCAACGGGAATTGTTAGAACCGTAGCAACATAAAATTTTGCGATTCTAAAGGAGTACGGTGCAACCTTTTCCAAGAATATTATACGGATTTTTCCCTACCCCAGGTATGTTAAGGCTATCCCTTCTTTCTTTTTGACATGATCTATATGACACAAACGAAATGAGCAAATGCCCAAATTCCATAAATGACTATATTCATAGAAGTATTAGAGATATCTATGTTCCACGTGTCATAATATTCTATCATTTGTTTATGGGTCTCAGAAGAATATGAAAGTTGAAAAGAGTTTACTTTACGATATTACTCAAAGGCAAAATGGTCTTATGGCATTCCGAAAGATTTTATTAACGTACTTTTCATGCATTGCATTCATGTACATTGACCCAGGACCAGATGGCGTTATATATGCATATATATATATATATATATATGTATGTATATATATGTATATAGGATATGCGAAAGGTTATGGGTTATATACGCACCACTACCTGATCGGCTAGTATACATTGATGAATTTGCCCATATTGGCCAAGATGATATGATGGCACGCCCTCAGAGGCTGATGATGTTATGAAACATGTACCTACGCACGACATGAAAATCATGCGCATATGCATGACACTATAATTATTTTATGATTTTCAATGTTATCCAGACTTACAGGTGGAGTCCTTTACTCTATATTTTCTACATTTCTATTATGTACTTATTTATGTAATGTACTGACGTTCCTTTTACACGGGGACGCTGCATTTCATGCCTGCAGGTCCCGATAGACAGGTTGAGAGCCCTCCAAGTAGGCCATCAGCTCAGCAGAAGATGTTGGTGCGCTCCATTTGATTCGGAGTTGCTTGTTTGGTTAGTATGAGTTAGATGTGTATTGTTTGGTATGGCGGGACCCTGTCCTATCCTTTATGAAAATTATATATTCTTATAGGCTTATAGACAGATGTCATGTACGTAAAATATCGTATGGCCTTGTCGGCCTATGTTGAGTGTTCAAGTGGTTATTTTGGTCTTAGAGGCCCATATGTTTTATGTATAAGTTGGCATTACCTGTTGTATTCTACGTATTCCACGGCAGCCTCTGCAACTTAATTATTTATGATATTATTACATGAAAAGATATGTTATATTGGTACTCGGTTGAGTAAGGTACTGGGTGCTCGTCACGGTCCATCGGTTTGGGTCGTGACATGATCAATGAGTGGAAGGATAGGGCTGTTAAATCCATCGAGAGACTAGAATATCTGGAGTACACTCTGATGGAATTAGAAGGAAGAATGAGGAAGAGAGTCACTGATTGTCAGAACGCTGAGGGAAACGAAGGAGGACATTTGTCAAGGACATTCTTACTGCTGAACCTGCACGAATTGGGGAAACTGATCGACAAGAGCATCTAGACTGGAGAGGGACCTTCTGGGACCAAGTAGATAAGGTTTACTTGATTTTCAAATATTTTAAGGCCAAGTGTCTTTAGTGACTTGTCTTATTTAGTGTCGTTTTGGGTCGTCTATCTTTATATTAATGAAATGAGGCAATTATTGGCACTGAATTTCTCTAAATCTATTTGTCGCTAGGCCTACCTCGGGTACAATGGGGATCCCAAATTAGGACGTGAATTTACATTCCCCCAATATGTGTTTAAATACTGCAAACTTTTCAAAACCATTACTAACTTGTTTACCTTTTGTTTTACTTCATTCTTTATTATTCTCATCCCCTACGGTTGGTTCGCATATACTGGAATAATCAGCATATCACACCAGATCTAGAGGCCCTCCACCACCACCTCCTCCAATCGATATGAAAATCAAAGGGAAAGCTATGATGGATGATTTAAGTGGTATTCGAAAGGAAAATGCTGAGAATGTGGAAACTTCAGACGGTCGAAGTGCTCCTACACTAAATAACTTGGTTTTGCGAATGGAACAAAAGATATTGGAGTTACATCGAGAACTTGAGCAGGTACGCAACTTAGCAAACCTCTCCCTCACCCTAAACGTCCCTGATATCAACCAACAAAATACCAAAAATCCAGCACCTCCCCAAAATACACCAAACCAGCCTCCTCCTGCACCATATCAATTTGCAACTCCACCTCAAAATCCCAATCCTTTGCCAATAGAAACTCCACCACAATACCATCATCAACCAATCCAATACCCATAAACTACTACCTATCACACTCCTCATAATACACCACAACCCGTTCCTGGTTCTCAAAACTCAACCAATGACCACCACTATACCCAAGTCCCTGACACTCATCAAAACAACCCTATATATGTGGAAATAGTACCTCACACTACTCAACCAATCTCCTATACACCAGAATCCACTAAGAAAGACCTGCTCATCAAGAACATGGCCTAGAAACTCAAGAAATTGACAATTTGAGTTCAGGGTGTCGAAGGAGTCAAAGGGGTAGAAGGTCTGAATTATGAGGATCTGTGCATACAACCTGATGTAGAACTGCTGAAGGGTTACAAACCACCCAAGTTTGAAATTTTGACAGAACAGGTGATCCCAAGGTTCATTTGAGAACTTACTGTGACAAGCTCCTAGGGGTCGGAAAAAATGAAAGGATCTGAATGAAGCTTTTCATGAGAAGTCTTACCGGAGATGCCTTGTCCCAGTACATAAGCATGAACCCTAAAACGTGGGACAATTGGGTGAGCATGGAATCATAATTTATGGATCAGTTCAAGTTCAATACGAAGAATGCACCGTTTGTCTTCTATATCCAGAATTTATTGAAGAAGCCAACTGAGACCTTCCGCGAGTATGCTACTCAGTGGAGGTCAGACCAGCACTAGAATAAGAACAAATGAATAATTTCTTTGTCAGGGAACATGACCCACATTAATATGAAAGGCTAATGGTCATTGAGAATCACAAGTTCTCTGATATCATCAAAATTTGAGAAAGGATTGAAGAAGGTATCAAAAGCGGGATGGTGACAAATTTTGAGGCACTACAGGCCACGAACAAAGCATTACAATCAGGCGACATATCAAAGAAAAGAGTGTTGGGGGCAGTAATGGTGGCTCAAGGCCCAAAATCTCCGCTCACATACCAAACACCTCCACCCACATACCAACCATCATCTCCCATATATTCTCAACCTGCCACCTCCTATCATACTTATAACACCCAACCAACCTACTTCATTCACCTCCAACTCTTCCAAATTACCAGAAACCCTGACCCAAATTTGATTGCGAACCACCCAAACAATACACTGCTATTGTTGAACTCATCGACCAGTTGTATGAAAGGTTGAAGGCTGTTGGTTATATCACTCTATTCCTGTTGTGGCCTGTGGCAGTATAGAACTCATCTTAATGGGCCAACCCAAAAAATACCAGTGCATATCATTCCGATATGAAGGGGCACACCATAGATGATTGTCGAACATTGAAGGATAAGATCCAGACATTGATTGATAACAAGATCATATAGGAAAAGGTAGCTACACCCAACGCCTGCAACAATCCTCTCTTAGATCATAGGGTGATGGGGTACATGTGATAGAGACGGATGAAGAATGGGATCCTGAGGGGTCAATCAGGCTTATTAGGGAAGGCGATGACTTTAACCCTGCAGTCACACTCACTCCTATTGTGGTGCAGACGCAGTCATCATTCGAGGTTCAGGTAACCGCATCGCTTCCACTTGGGGTAGAAGTAGCCCGCCTACGCCACACCTGCTCCATTTGAGGTGGAAGTGGCCACATCTTTCACAGTGACAGTATAAACTACACCTCCTTTCAATTCCAAGGCCATACCTTGGGATTACGTTGTCGAAGCTAGGTGAAAGGGAAAAGTAAAAATGGAAGAATCTGATGCTGCACAAGGAAAGACCAGAACTGGAAAAATCTATACACCTGAACACTTAAGAGGATTGAGTAAGGATCATATATTTTTAAATGTGCACACACACCTTCCAAAAATTGTACATGTATTTACAAACATGCACAAGTGTTTTTACAATTTTTCTATAATTTTTAGAGGCCGTAAATCCATTTATTTCTATATTTTTTAATTTCGTAAATGTTCAAAACTATCCCTCATATTATTTAAGATGATTTAATCATCTAAATTCATCATTTATGTTCATATAAGTGTTCAAATATTTTAATTGTATTTTATAATTACATCTGCATTTTTAAAACTATAATTGCATATTTTGCAAAAATAACCTATTTATGCATTATTACACTATCTTATCAGAAAATAGCTTTTTGCACTTTTAAAATATCGAGTGATTGTCTTATAATATTTTCATGCACAAAAAATATTTTTATAATCTGTTAATTATTTGTGCAAATTATTTTTATTAATTAATTAGGTATTTAACAAATAGCCTATTTAATTTCTTTAATTTTTTGGACCTAACCCCTAAATATTAGCCCAGACCCCTTTAAAACCAGCCTAGTCCACCCCACAAGCCCAACATATACCTGCCCGACCCAATAACCCAGTTTAATCGTTGTCGTTGATCTTTTGGATCAATGTCCAGGATTAACCTTACCATATTAATCTCTAAACCTACCCTAACCCCCCTTTCACTCTTTCATTTCTGCCGTCTTCGTTCCCTAACCTCTCCAACTCTCTCTCAATTCGCCCCTAACCCTAATCGCTATAATCGGCGAGAAGCTCCTATCTATGGAGTTTTCGTGCATTTTCCGTTCATTACCACCCTACTATGCCTCCTGGTTGTTTGATTAAATGTATCCTTGAGAAAATCTCATGGAGATCCAACCTGTTCTTGTCTGAAACTTGTTTACTGGCCCGTCTAAGGTCTTCTTCATTTGTGAGTATGGATTTCCTCCTATTTTAGTTTAAATCTACAGGTTTTAGATCGAGTTTCTTTATCTCTACTGTTTT
Organism: Nicotiana tabacum; assembly: GCF_000715075.1. Classification (NCBI taxonomy): domain Eukaryota; kingdom Viridiplantae; phylum Streptophyta; class Magnoliopsida; order Solanales; family Solanaceae; genus Nicotiana; species Nicotiana tabacum. The sequence continues at coordinate 153,315,589 of NC_134101.1, forward strand.
CTGAAAACCCTAGTTTCACTACCATTCAAATCCGTTCAGATCTTTGTACATCTAAAAGAATTCGAGTATTATTGGGTATCTTCCTTTAGAAATCTTTTGTTCTAGTTAATTGCTTCGATTTTAGGGTTCGTCACAAAATTTCTTCAAAGGTTCTTCTAACTTTTCAGTGATTAAACTAAGTGTTCTTCACTATCTTGAGTGATTCTCTTGTATATGCTTAAATACTGGATGTTTCTATCTGTTGCACTAATTTTCTTTCACTTATTCTCCGTTATTTGTTTATTTTCTGTCAACCCAATGTACTAACTTATTCTATTTAGGGGCTGAACAATTTTCCCTACTTAAAAATAAATATTATTTGTGATCCTTGCGTGATTAATTTCTATTAGGGTTTTTAAGCAATCTTTCTTGTTAAAATCAGTATTCTCTAAGATTTTTTACTGATTTGAATGACTGTCCTATTAGAATCAGTATTTGCTGGGATTTTATTTGTGACCTTAATTGATTATAATTGCCTTAATTAGTTGTCAGTAGTTTGGGGATCTTACTGACTCCCTATATGGTATGATTTTGATTTATTACTTTAATTGGACCATGTTATGACCGTTAATTGACTATTCCCCAATTAAAGGGGTCTTTCCCGGACTTTTCTATAGAAATTGATTCTGTGATTGGTTGATTGATCCCTAACTGATTGAATTCTGAATCTCTTACTCTATTTTTTCTACTTCCTAAGTGTTATATATACACTCTCATTCTGCCTCTCAAACACACGAACAAGAGTTCAAACACATACACACACACACACAAATTTTCTCTCATCTCTCTCTCTGCTACTTGTGTTCGTTGCTTGTCTAGACGGCTGAAAGCCAAGGCTAGGCTGTTGAATCCTACCTACTTTACCTTCTGTTACTGCTCCCTTAATTGGAATGCTCTCACTATTCCCATTAAATTAAATCTATGTATTTTTCTTATAATTATCATGTCTTTCTTCTGAACCTATATGTTTTCCCTATTCAGCCTGTCTACTGCTATCTTATTCAACTATGTGCCCTATTATCAGCATGTCTACTTATCTCATTAGATCATGTGCTTCATGATTATTGTTCCCAATCAGCATGTTCACTAGACTCTATGTTTACTACTATTCAATTTGACCTATGTGTTTCCTTATAATCAGCATACCTTTCTTTTACTTAAGCAAACCTATGTGTTTACTGCAATAAGCATGCATGCTTTTGTTCAACCTATGTGTTTACTGCAATAACATGTCTACTTCTGTTTGATTGAACCTATGTACATCCTGCTTTCAACATGTTTACTCCTGTGCTTCTACTCTCAGCAAGTCTGCATACTTGTTTATATATAAACCAAACCTATGTCTGTTTACTTCTCCACTTGCATGCCCTTTCTATCTTATGTTCACCTCTCACAGGCTTCTGACCAATATTGATCATAAGCCATGCTATCCCTCTGTATGTGACTGTTTGCTCAACTAGTGACAGCTAGTAAACTAAATTAAAACTCTAAGTTATCCTATTTTTGTATACTATTTGACTGTTGGGACCTTTGTTTGAGTTGCAATGATTGAATGACCCTGTTTGTTCCTTACTTCCTGAGAATCCAAAACTATTTTCTTAAAAACTATCTCCTGTATTCAACTCTTATTCTTAGAACAACTAGGGTCTTGCCCCTCCAATGTGACCATTGCTTAGGATCCATGAGACTCCTCTGAACTTTAACACACTAGAGATGGCTTTACAAACTTGCTCACAAAGTATTGCTTTGAAAGTTTTCTGATGTGAGCATTGCCCGGGGTCCCTCGGGCCCTTTGGGAACTTTGACACATCAGGATATCATTAGGTGCACTATGAGATTATGGCATTTCGGACTGTATGAAGGCATGGAATTTCCAGGTTCAATTTGGGCCTCTATGCAGGCTCCCTATAGCATAGTTTGTTCCTTTTGTAATTTATATGGTCTGTAATAATGATTCTTGTTGTTACACCCCATAAATTTAACAACCTTGATACCATTATATGTATATATTTGATATGGTATTTTGAGTGAACTTTTTTTGTAAAAGAAAAAATAAATGGTTTGAAAAATATAATTTTATATAATTATTGATATTACTACTTTCGAATATGTTTTGAATTATACACATAATATGAGAAAGTTTATGAGATTTTCTTTATTGTAGAAATATGAAGTATTTTTTTCACAAGAAAAGAAGATTATTTTTTTTACCATTTTAAGAAATAAGTGTACGAAAATTTGTACTCTTTATATGAGATTAGGAAATTAGAAGTTGAGAAAATAAATGTATTTTTACTTGGATGTTTTAATAATAATATATGTATGAATTTATTGTACGTACCACATGACAGTCATAGTATGGTGTATAAAGTATATTAAAAATAAGTAGAATTTTAAGTAATTTGAGACAATTCTTAATTATGCGAATAATTAGTTAATTACCGGGTAACGTATCATTACCAATTAATTAAATAGATTATTGGATAAGATTAATTTCCCATCCCCACCCCATAACGTGGAAGCATGCCACAAACCAAACAAGTGACTCTTAAAGTCACACTATTAGGTGGAAAATCTAGAACGCGAGTCATGTCCTTTATTAGAGAAGATTAGGTTTTTCATGAGTATTCTACTCTAGAATGTATTCAACGTGAAAATTTCAGATCGTGTGATATTCATGAAAGGGGAATACTTTGAATCAAAGAAGATAAAGATGTCACAAAAGGAAAAAAAAAATCTCAAAAGTAGTTCTGAACGCACTGGGGAAAAATCACCTGGATGAAGTAATAAAGATCCTTTGCACATTGTTCATACTCCTTGTGACCAACGAGTCCTACAGTAGAAGCTGGCGCCTTAACTGAATGATGTAGGAGTCAAATAGTTGCAGAGTAGAGATATGGATTATGATTAAGTGTTGGAATGTGTATAGCCAACAGAACTTGATAAATTTAAACAACCCACCAATCATTAGCTCATAAAAAGTTTTGCACGTTGTTGTGCTTCCTGCTGTTTCCTCTCATCCAGCTTCAGTGAATTCTCTATGGAAGGTGAACTTAATAGAGTGGAAACTTGGCCTTGAGGAGAATTAGTGGATAGAGAGGGTCCAGGACATTGATGTGTCGTGTATGTTAAGGCTATTCCTTACTTCTTTTTTTGGCATGATTCAAGTTATACCGAAGAAACGAGCAAATGCACAACTTCCATAAAATGACTATTCATAGAAATACTAGAAATACTTATGTTCTTGATTCCTCATGTGTCCTATTATTCTATCATCTGTTCACGGGCCTCAGAAAATACGTAAGTTGATAAAGTTTATTTCATGATATTAATCAGAGGCATAATGGTCTTATGAAGTTCCGAAAGATTTTATTTATGTATTTCTCATGCATTGCATTCATTTAGACATGATCATTGACCCATGACCAGATGGCGTATATACGCATATATATGTATATCTATATGTATATGGGATACAGGAAAAGGTTATGGTGTTATATACGCACCACCACCTGATCAGCTGGTATACGTTGATGATTTACCCATAGTGGTCGAGATGATATGATGGGATGCTCGCAGAGGCGTGATAATGTTATGGCGTTATATACGCGTATATATATGTATACGGGATATGAAAAAGGTTATGGCGTTGTATACGCACCACTACCTGATCAGCTGGTATACATTGATGATTTGCCCACAGTGGCTGATATGATATGATGGGATGCCCTCAGAGGCTTGATGATATTATGTACGTGCAGACATATGCATTACATGACATTGACACGCATATGCATGACATTATAAATATTTTATAATTTACGGAGTTATCCAGACTTACAGGTTGAGTCATTTATCCCATGTTTCTTCCATGTCCTTAAATAATGATGACTTACTGTTATGTATCAGTTCCGCCTTACATACTCGGTACATTATTCGTACTGACGTCCTTTTGTTGGGGACACTATATTCATACCGCAGGTATAGACAATCAGTTTGACGAATCCTCATAGTAGACGAGATTGGCATTCAGCGAAGGATCGGTAAGACTCCACCTCATTCGGAGTGCATCCGAGTCTACGAGTCATCATGTTGATGTTTTATTACATACTTATAGGTAGTCCGGTATCCTGCCCAATTTGATGTCAAATAATCTTAGAGGCTTTGTAGACAGAGGTTTATTTTTTACAGTTTGTTAGAGGCCTTGACGACACATATGTATCCATGTTTTATGATTGATGCTTCATTAATATAACATTTGCCCACTTAAAATTGTACATTACGAGTTGTGGCTATATTGGCCCATGATAGTTACAAAAGGAACGAATGAGTTACAGAGTGATTCGCTCGGGCCACTACGTCACCGGGTGCCAGCCACGCTTCCCCAGGTTTGGGGCGTGACAAAGTGGTATCAAAGCAGTTCGTGTCCTAGGAAGTCTACAAAGCCGTGCCTAGTAGAGTCTCACTTATGGGTGTGTTGCGTGATCACATTTATAGTTGAAAGGCTATAGGACATTTAGGAAATATTAACTTTCTTTTGTTTCCTGATCGTGCCATAGAACTTAGTCATAAAATGTTAGTATAAAGTTTTCACCAAATTTTGTATGCACCAGAGGTGCGATAGTAGAGCTTTAAGGCGTAATTTGGAAGGGAGGTTATGAAAGTAATATAAGATACAATGCGAGATTGAGAATTAAGTAAGGTAAATGTAAAGAAAATACGAGATACTCGAGTACAAAAGGTTTTGAATAGTCAATACATCAGAGATAGTTTTGATTTTAGTTTAATTTACAGAGAAGACCATAGTGAAAATTTTGCAAATCTCTAAAAGTTAACATTCGAGGACGAATGTTCTAAAGGGAGAAGAATGTTACACCCCGTAAGTTTAACAACCTTGATACCATTATATGTATATATTTGACATGATATTTTGAATGGAACTTTTTTCGTAAAAGAAAAAAAATGGTTTGAAAAATATAATTTTATATAATTATTAATATTACTACTTCCGAATATGTTTTGAATTATACACATAATATGAGAAAGTTTATGAGATTTTCTTTATTGTAAAGATATGAATTATTTTTTTCACAAGAAAAGAAGATTATTATTATTATTGTCATTTAACATTTTAAGAAATAAGTGTACGAAAATTAGTATTTTTTATATGAGATTAGGAAAACTATAAGTTGAGAAAATATATGTATTTGTACATGGATGTTTTAAATAATAATATATGTATGAATTTATTTTACAAGGTACCATATGACCTTAATAGTACGGTGTATGAAGTGTATTTAAAATAAGTAGAACTTTAAGTAATTTGAGATAATTCTTTATTATGCGATTATGAGAGAATTTTAAGTAATTTGAGGTAATTGGTTAATTATCGGGTAACGGATCATTACCTAATTAACTAAATCGATTATTGGATAAGATTAATTTCCCATCCCCACCCCATAACGTGGCAGCATGCCACAAAACAAACAAGTGACTCTTAAAGTCAAGCTATTAGGTGGCAAATCTAGAACATGAGTCATGTCCTTTTTTAGGGAAGATTAGGATTTTCATGAGTATTCTACTCTAGAATGTATTCAACGTGGAAATTTCGGATCGTGTGATATTCATCAAAGGGGAATACTTTGAATCAAAGAAGATAAAGATATCACTAAAGGAAAAAAAGAAATAATCTCAAAAGTAGTTCTGAACGCACTGGGGGGAAAATCACCTGGATGAAGTAAGAAAGATCCTTTGCACATTGTTCATATTCCCTGTGAGCAACGAGTCCTAAGTAGCAGCTGGTGCCTTATCTGAGATGATATAGGAGTCAAACAGTTGCAGAGTAGAGATATGGATTATGATTAAGTGTTGGAATGTGTATAGCCAACAGAACTTGGTAAATTTAAACAACCCACCAATCATTAGCTCATAAACAAGTTTTGCACGTTGTTGTGCTTCCTGCTGTTGCATCTCATCCAGCTTCAGTGAATCCTCTATCGACGGTGAACTTAATGGAATGGAAACTTGGCCTTGAGGAGAATTAGTGGATAGAGAGGGTCCAAGACGTTGATGTGTCGTTAAGGCTATCTCTTCCTTCTTTTTTTGGCTTGCTTCAAGTTATACCGAAGAAATGAGCAAATGTACAACTTACATAAAATGACTCTATTCATAGAAATAATTCTGTTATTGATTCTTCATGTGTCCTATTATTCTATCATCTGTTCATGGGTCTCAAAAAATACGTAAGTTGATAAAGTTTATTTCATGATATTAATTAGAGGCATAATGGTATTATGAAGTTCCGAAATATTTTATTTAAGTATTTCTCATACATTGCATTTATTTATACATATACATTGACCCATGACCATATGGTGTTAACGTGTATATATGTATATCTATATGTATATGGAATATGGGAAAATGTTATGACGTTATATACGTACCACTACCTGATTAGCTGGTATACGTTGATGATTTACCGATAGTTGCCGAGATGATAAGATGGGATGCCTTCAGAGGCATGATAATGTTATGGAATTATATATATATATATATATTTATATGGAATATGGAAAAAGTTATGGCGTTATATACGCATCACCACCTGATCAGCTGATATACGTTAATGATTTGCCCATAGTGGTCGATATGATATGATGGGATGCCCTTAGAGGCTTGATGATATCATGTGCGTGCAGACCTATGCATTACATGACATTAACACGCATATGCATGACATTATAAATATTTCATGATTTACGGAGTTATTCAGACTTACAGGATGAGTCATTTATCCCATGTTTCTTCCATGTCCTTAATTAATGATGACTTACTATTATGTATCAGTTCCGCCTTACATACTCGATACATTATTTGTACTGACGTCCTTTTTTTGGGGATGGTGCATTCATGCCTTCAGGTATAGATAATCAGTTTGACGAGCCCTCATAGTAGACGAGATTGGCATTCAGCGAAGGATTGGTAAGAGTCCACCTCATTCAGAGAGCATCCGAGTCTACAAGTCATCATGTCGAAGTTTTATTACATACTTATGCGTAGGATGCTACCCTACCCAATTTTATGTCAAATAATCTTAGAGGCTTTGTAGACAGAGGTTTATTTGTACAGTATGTTAGAGGACCTGACGGACCATATGTATCCATGTTTTATGATTGATGGTTTATTAATATAACATTTGCCCACTTAAAATTGTACATTACGAGTTGTGGCCATGTTGGCCCATGATAGTTATAAAAGGAACAAATGAGTTACATAGTGGTTCGTTCAGGCCACTATGTCACCGGGTGCTAGACCCGTCTCCCCAGGTTTGGGGCGTGACACTTGTAAACAGATATTGGGGAAATTAGTAAAAGGGAGGGATTCTTATATAATTTTTGTCGGGAAACTAGGTAGAAATTATGTCCTTAGGTTTATTATGACTATTTGCTTGCATTAGAGATCATGTTCTTACAATTATTTATTTGCTTTAGATACCATGCCTATAGGAATTGCAATATTTGTTTACTTAGATACCATGCCCATAGGTATTGCAATATTTGTTTACTTAAAAACCATGCCTATAGGTTATTGCAATGTCTGTTATTTACCATGCCTAAAGGTTATTGCAATGTCTGATATTTAGATACCATGCTTATAGGTTATCGCAATGTTTGTTCATTTAGACGCCATGCCTATAGGGTTTAAAACCAATCTTGCATTTTAGACACCATGCCTGTAAATCACTCTTTACACACCGACAAAGTTTAGATCAATTTTTTGCATGTTATCTGCTTGTGTAATGAGGTAAATGAGAGCCTGTAATTGCCTCTTTATGTGAATGTCCTATTTGTCTTTACTTGTCGCTTAAATTTTCCCCTATAAACACCTTAGGATAGTCTAGAATTGCCTTAATTAGAAGTCCTAAAAACCTCCAGGGCCATAAGGAAGGGACGGGTAATGCACGCATAAAGCACACTTAATTACAATTGCTTATATAACCACTAAGGGGAAGGTAATTGGGTAGTAAAGGATATGATGATCTGTGCGCTAATTCTATGTGTAGCACCCCAACTCGGGGAAGATTACCAAGCATTGTACAGAAGTGATCCTGTAGGCTAAAAAACCTACGACCCCTTTTACCCCTTGTTTTAAATGTAATACCAATTTGTCTAATTTGTGTTATCTATTTATAAGACTAGTTCACATAATTTGAGTTCGGCCGGGATCCACTGTTATGGACCGCGAGGGGTTCCTAACACCTTCCCCTCAAGGTTATTTCGAGCCTTTACCCATGTCTCCAGTAATGCAAACCGGTTTTATGAGTTACTTGCTTTAGGTTTCCTAATGCACCTTAAATCCGTTAGGTGGCGACTCTTCAAATTCCGTACCAAATTCCCAAAAGGAAATGAGATGTTCCCATTGAATGTCGAAATCTGTACTCTGCGAGGAAAAAGGGGGCGCGACATATTGCCCCTACTTCCTTCTTTTTAGAGATGCTACCCGACTGCAAGGCTTTGTTTGTAGCCTGTAGTGCCTCAAAATTTGTTACCATTCCGCTTTTAATTCCATCTTCTATTCTTTCTCCCAATTTGATGATGTTAGAAAATATATGTTTTTCAATAACCATCAACCTTTCATAGTATTATGAATCTTGGGGTCGGACAAAGAACTTATTCATCTGTTCTTCTTCTAGTGCTGGCCTTACTTTCACAACTTCTGATCTTCATCGAGTAGCATACTCTCGAGAAGTTTATATTGGCTTCTTCTTAAGACTCTGAATATAGAAGATGTCTGGCGCATTTTCTACATTGAACCTAAACTGATCCCTAAAATCCGATGACATGCTTACCCAGTTAACTCATTTCTTCGGGTTTTGACTGATGTACCAGGATAGGGCGTCACCAGTGAGGCTCGACATGAACATCTTCATGCAGATTCTTTCATCTTTACCAACCCTTACGAGCTTGTCACAATATGTTCTCAAGTGTACCTTTGGATCACCTGTCCCGTCGAACATTTTGAACTTAGGAGGTTTGTAACCCTCTGGTAGTTCTACATCCGGCTGAATACACAAATAGTCATAATTCAAACCTTCGATGCCTTTACCACCTTCAGCACCTTGGACCCGTCTAGTAAGTTTCTTGAGTTCTTCTGTTATGTTCTTGATGAGCAGGTCCTTCATGGAAGATTCAAGTATCTATAGGGTTTTTTGTGGAGTGTGGGGTAAGGTTTCCACGTATATGGGGTTGCTTTGATGGACTTTAGGAACTTGGGCGTAATGGTGGTCATTTGTTGAGTTTTGGGGATCTGGTGTAGGTGGTGCATTTTAAGGAGTGTGGTAAGTGGTTGTTTGTGGATACTGGATCAGACAGTGATGGTGTTGTGGAGGGGTCGATACTAGTGAAGGATTAGGATTTTGAGGAGGAGTGGCATACTAATGAGGTGCTGGAGGATTTTGTTGGTTTTGTATGTTCTGGGGAGGTGCATGGTTTTGGGCATTTTGTTGGTTAACGTTAGGGATGTTCACGGTAAGGTAAAGGTTTGCAAAGTTACGGACCTACTTAAGTTCTCCTTGTAGCTCCAGTATCTTCTGTTGTAACCGTAAAACCAAGCCATTTTGTGCCGGAGTACTCCGACAATCCGAAGTCTCAACATTTTCTGCAAGCGTAGCGTTGTCTTTACTCATATCATTCATATCATCCATTCTGGATTTTCCCTTGCTTTTAGGATCACTTAGAAGAGGAGGAGGAGGAGGACCTCTAGATCTGGTATGATATGTTGATGATGCCAGTATGTACGAACCAACCTTAGAGGATGAGCATAAACAAATAAAGAAAAGAATAAATCGAAAAGGTAAGCAAGTCTGTAAGGAGTATTAAAAGGATGTTTGCAGTATTTAAACATATATTGCGGAATAATAAATTCATGTCCTCATTTTGGGACCTTATTGTGCCCGACGTAGGCCTAAGCGACATATAGTATGATAAATGAACCAAATCTCTACTAAAACGATAATAATGATAAAAAATCGCTAATGACATTTGCCTTATTACAACCAAAGTCTAAAACGAGTCTAGAAAGAAAGTAAAACATCATTCCTAATCTATTTGGTCCCAAGGTCGTGCATGTCCACCAATAGATATGCCCTTGCTAGGAGCCCTCCGTCATTGCCATCCATGTTTTGACAGCCTGCAACCCTCTTTCTCATTTTCCCTTCAAGCTCCATCAACCCCTGCTCTAAATATTCCAACATCTTTGTAGATTTAGTAGCGATTTCTTTCCATTCGTTGATTGCTTCCATGTCCACTTTATATTGATCCAAATGCCTGGCTTCACACACGAAAACCCTTTTACGCAACATCCTGCATTTGACTTGTGCTTTAGCACCGTCGTCTCTAACCCTCATCTTCAGATTAATCCCTAGCTTGACATCCCCTACTATATCATCTACCAACCATGATGGACAGAAGAGCACATGGATGCCATAATACCGATCTGGCTTGATGGTATCTTTCTCTACAATGATCTTTTGATGCCACATGTGTTGTGCCTCTAACTTGAATGGAATGGCGTTCCCCTGGAAGTCTGCTTTATACTGAACCGTTTTAGAGACTGGTGGTATAACCTGCTTCCTTCTAGCTTACCTCATAACTCGAATAGGAGCATAAGGATAGATCCCCCTTAATCCGATTAGCACTAGATGAGGAGTATCTCTCGGCCTGATGATGAAATCACTTCTAGGGAACCACTCAAACTTCAATATACCTTGTCATCAGTCATATGAAGAAATGTGCCCAGCTCATAGTGTTTTCCTGTTGGTGATAGGTTATGTAGTCATTCCATGGTCGTCGTGGATGTTCTTGACAGTATTCTCCTCTCTGAAGGTGTTCCAACATCCATACTTGTAGCAATAGATTCCAACCCTCGAAATACCTATACTCTCTTTTTGCAATGATCTAAAAACCGATACATATCAGCCATAATCATAGGGACGATAGAGTAAGTTTGCCCCTTAATTCCCTCCATTAAAGTCTTAGTAACCATAGCTAGGCAAGTGTGGATCCTTTCTCCTTGTATTTGAAATACCAATATCCCCAGAAAACAGACAATGAATACAAAAACTCGTTGGTTAGTACAACCTAAAGAAGTCATGGCAAACTCATCATGGTAAAGGCGATATGACGTGTTGTGCCCATAACGCTCATAGAGGAAATTGAATGGTATGTAAGACTTCTTCAGACAAACTAAATCATCATTTTTCCTGAAACACATGATTTTTAAGAAACCTCGAGAAGTGCGGTTTTCCGGTACCTATAAACCAGGCTACCCTATAGGAGCCTAGCAAAGCCTCCTATTTCTTCTAAAAGGGGAGTCATTTCTATGTTATAAAAACAAAAAACAGCTCTCTTCTCATCCCAAAACATGGTCGAGGACTCTCTTCTATGTTATTAAGAAACCTCGAGAAGTGCGGTTTTCCGGTACCTATAAACCAGGCTACCCTATGGGAGCCTAGCAAAGCCTCCTATTTCTTCTAAAAGGGGAGTCATTTCTATGTTATAAAAACAAAAAACAGCTCTCTTCTCATCCCAAAACATGGTGGCGGCCTCAATTAATGCATTATTTGGCTGAATGTCTAACATAGAGGGAAAATTCCCGAGGACTCTCTTCATATGGATTTTGTCATTTGGCGGGAGATTTCTCCACCAATCTAGCAACAAAGGTGGGATATTTTAAATAATGCCTAACCTGGGGACTTCGTGCCTCATCTCTACAAAACAAATAGAGTTAGCCTTTCCCCTCCAAATTTGGCTATTTACACGTTAATGATCAACATATTGATATGTGTTTCTCCAAATAATGCATAGATAGTGATTGTGCCCATTGGAATTATGGAAATCCCGGCGGACTTTGGACAAGACTTGTCTTAGCGAGTTATTACACGAACAACGTTCTAACACATACTAGGTTTGGACATGATGTATGCACAGTTAATATTAGAGTGGGGGTTTCTAGAAGAGTCTAGACTGGTACCCTCAAGCGGACAACTTGAGAGGGAAAGGCACAGAACTATCGACTGCACCGCTGATCGACCAGTTTTACCATAAATAAGCCTTTTCAAATTTAAAGGGTGATTTAGGAAGAGCACAAACACTCATCAAGTGCCTCTATGGTATTAATTACGCACGAGTGGAATATGATGTGGAGCATGCTTCATGCAAAGATAACATGTTGTCTATTATTTCTCCCAATTTGATGATGTCAGAAAATATATGGTTTTTAATAACCATCAACCTTTTGTAGTATTGTGGATCTTGGGCTCGGACAAAGAACTCATTCATATGTTCTTCTTCAGTGATGGCCTTACTTTCACAGCTTCTGATCTTTATAGAGTAGCTTACTCTCGAAAAGTTTCTGTTGGCTTCTTCTTAAGACTCTGAATGTAGAAGATGTGTGGCGCATTTTATACATTGAACCTAAACAGATCCATGAAATCTAATGCCATGCATTTTGAGGAGTGTTGTAGGTGGCAGTTTGTGGATAGTGGATTAAAAATTGATGATGTTGTGGAGGGGTCGACACTGGTGAATGATTAGGATTTTAAGGAGGAGTGGCATACTGATGAGGTGCGGGAGGATTTTGATGGTTTTGTATTTTCTGGGGAGGTGTAGGGTTTTGGACATTTTGTTAGTTGATGCCGGGGACGTTCAAGGTAAGGGAAAGGTTTGCCAAGTTATGGACCTTCTCAAGTTTCCCTTGTAGCTCCAGTATATTCTGTTCTAGCCGTAAAATCAAGTCATTCTGTGCTAGAGTACTCTAACCATCCAAAGTCTCAACATACTCTACATGCGTAGCGTTGTCTTTCCTATACCATTCATATCATCCATTCTGGTTTTTTTCTTGCTTTTAGGATCACTTGGAGGACGAGGTAGTGGAGGACCTCTAGATCTAGTATGATATGTTGATGATGCCAGTATGCATGAACTAACCTTAGGGGATGGGAATAAACAAATAAAGAAAAGAATAAATCCAAAAGGTAAGAAAGTCCATAAGGAGTATTAAAAGGATGTCTGCGATATTTAAACACATATTGCGAAAAAATAAATTCATGTCCTCATTTGGGGGCATCATTATGCCCGAGGTAGGCCTAAGCGACATATAGTATTATAAATGAACCAAATCTCTACTAAAATGACAATAATGATAAAGAGTCACTAATGACATTTTCCTTATTACAACCAAAGTCTAAAACGAGTCAAGAAAGCAAGTAAAACATCATTCCTAATATATTTGGTCCCATAGGGACCTTCACTATGCTTGGCATTCTTTGCTCCATAGTTCAGATTCCCAAGGTCGCGAATGTCCAATAGCAGATATTCCATTGCTAGGAGCCCTCCTTCATTGCCATCCATGTTTTGACAGCCTGGAACACTCTTTCTCATTTTCCCTTCAAGCTTCATCAACCCTTTCTGTAAATTTTCCAACCTCTTTATTCGTTTAGTAGCGATTTCTTTCCATTCGTTGATTACTTCCAAGTCCACTTTATGTTGTTCCAAATGCCTGGATTCAGACACGAACCATTTTACGCAACATATTGTATTTGACTTGTGCTTCAGTAATGTTGTCTGTAACCCTATTCTTCAGATTATTCCCTAGATTGACATTCCCTGCTATATCATCTACCAACCATGATGGACAAAAGTGCACATGGATGCCATAATACCGATCTGGCTCGATCTTATCTTTCTCTACAATGATCTTTTGATGCCACATGTGTTGTGCCTCTAACTTGAATGGAATGGCGTTCCCCTGGAAGTTTGCTTTGTACTGAACCATTTTAGAGACTGGTGGTATAACCTGCTTCCTTCTAGCTTGCCTCATAACCTTAATAGGAGCATAAGGATAGATCCCCCTCAACCCGATTACCACTAGATGAGGAGTATCTCTCGACTTGATGATGAAATCACTTCTAGGGAACCAGTCAAACATCCAATATACCTTGTCATCAGTGTGATTGCTGAAGAAATGTGCCCAGCTCATAGCGTTTTCCTGTTGGTGATAGATTATGTGGTCATTCCATGGTCGTCGTGGATGTTCTTGACAGTATTCTCCTCTCTGAAGGTGTTCCAACATCCATACTTGTAGCAACAGATTGCAACCCTCGAAATACCTATACTCCTTTATTGCAATGGTCTAAATCCTGATACATATAAGCTAGAATCATAGGGACGGTAGTGTAAGTTTGCCCCTTAATTCCCTCCATTAAAGTCTTAGTAACCATAGCTAGGCGAGTTTGGATCCTTTCTCCTTGTATTTGAAATACCAGCATCCCCAGAAAACAGATAATGAATACAAAAACTCGGTGGTGAGTCCAACCTAAAGATGATGGCAAACTCATCATGGTAAAGGCGATATGACTTGTTGTGTCCATAACGCTCATAGAGGAAATTTAATGGTATGTAAGACTTCTTCAGACAAACTAAATCATCATTTTTCCTAAAACCCGTGATTTTTAAGAAACCTCGAGAAGTGTGGTTTTCCGGTACCAACAAACCAGGCTATCCCACGGGAGCCTAACAAAGCCTCTTATTTCTTCTAAAAGGGGAGTCATTTCTATGTTACCAAAATAGAAAACAACTCTCTTCTCATCCCCAAAACATGGTGGCGGCCTCAATTAATGCATTATTTGGCTGAATGTCTAACATAGAGGGAAAATTCTCGAGGACTCTCTTCATATGGTTTTTGTCACTTGGGGGAGATTTCCCCACCAATCCAGCAACAACGGTGGGATATTTTAAACATTGCCTAACCTGGGAACTTAGTGCCTCATTTCTGCATAACAACTAGAGCTAGCCTTTCCCCCTCCAAATTTGGATATTTACACGTTAATGATCAACATATTGGCATTTTTTCTCCAAATAATGCATAGATAGTGATTGTGCCCATTGGGATTATGGAAATCTCGGCGGACTTTGGACAAGACTTGTCTTAGAAAGTTATTACACTGACCACGTTCTAACGCATACTAGGTTTGGACATGATGCATGCACAGTTAATATTAGAGTGAGGGTTTCTAGAAGAGTCTAGACCGGTACCCTCATGTGGACAACTTGAGAGGGAAAGGCACAGAACTATCAACTGCACCGCTGATCGACTAGTTTTACCGCAAATAAGCATTTTCAAATTTAAAGGGTGATTTAAGAAGAGCACAGACACTCATCAAGTACCTCTATGGTATTAATTACGTACGAGTGGAATATGATGTGGAGCATGATTTATGCAAAGATAACATGTTGTCTATTATTTCTCCCAATTTGATAATGTCAGAAAATATATGGTTTTTAATAACCATCAACCTTTCGTAGTATTGCGGATATTGGGTTCGGACAAAGAACTCATTCATCTATTCTTCTTCAGTAATGGCCTTACTTTCACAGCTTCTGATCTTTATCGAGTAGCTTACTCTCGAAAAGTTTTTGTTGGCTTCTTCTTAAGACTCTGAATGTAGAAGATGTGTGGCGCATTTTATACATTGAACCTAAACCGATCCATGAAATCTGACGACATGTTTACCTAGTTAACCCATTTCTTCGGGTTTTGACTGATTTATCAGGACAGGACGTCACTAGTGAGACTCTTCATGAACAACTTCATGTGGATTCTTTCATATTTACCAACTCCTATGAGCTTTTCACAATATGTTCTCAAGTGTACATTTGGATCACCTATCCCGCTGAACATTTCGAACTTAGGAGGTTTGTAACCTTCTGGTAGTTATACGTCCGGCTGAATACACAAATCCTCATAATTCAAACCTTCGATGCCTTTACCACATTCAACACTTTAGACTCATCAAGTAAGTTTCTTGAGTTCTTCCGCCATGTTCTTAATGAGCAGGTCCATCTTGGAAAATTTAAGTATGTATAGGGTTTATTATGGAGTGTGGGGTAAGGTTTCCACGTATATGGGGTTGCTTTGATAGACTTCAGGAATTTTGGCATAGTGGTGGATGTTGGTTGAGTTTTGGGGATCTGGTGTAGGTTGTGGTGCATTTTGAGGAATGCGGTAGGTGGTGGTTTGTGGATACTAGATTAAAAAATGATGATGTTGTGGAGGGGTCGACACTGGTGAATGATTAGGATTTTAAGGAGGAGTGGCATACTGATGAGGTGCGGGAGAATTTTGATGGTCTTGTGTGTTCTAGGGAGATGCAGGGTTTTGAGCATTTTCTTAGTTGATGCCGGGGACGTTCAAGGTAAGGGAAAGGTTTGCCAAGTTATGGACCTTCTCAAGTTTCCCTTGTATCTCTAGTATATTCTGTTCTAGCCGTAAAACCAAGTCATTCTGTGCTAGAGTACTCTAACCATCCAAAGTCTCAACATTCTCTACATGCGTAGCGTTGTCTTTCCTGATACCATTCATATCATCCATTCTAGTTTTTCTCTTACTTTTAGGATCACTTGGAGGACGAGGTAGTGGAGGACCTCTAGATATGGTATGATATGTTGATGATGCCAGTATGCATGAACTAACCTTATGGGATGGGAATAAACTAATAAAGAAAAAAAATAAATCCAAAAGGTAAGCAAGTCCATAAGGAGTATTAAAAGGTTGTCTGCGATATTTAGACACATATTACGAAAAAATAAATTCATGTCCTCATTTGGGGGCATCATTATGACCGAGGTAGGCCTAAGCGACATATAGTATTATAAATGAACCAAATCTCTACTAAAATGACAGTAATGATAAAGAGTCACTAATGACATTTTCCTTATTACAACCAAAGTCTAAAACAAGTCAAGAAAGCAAGTAAACCATCATTCCTAATCTATTTGGTCCGATAGGGACCTTCACTATGCTTGGCATTCTTTGCTCCATCGTTCAGATTCCCAAGGTCGCACATGTCCAACACTAGTTATTCTATTGCTAGGAGCCCTCCTTCATTGCCATCCATGTTTCGACAGCCTGGAATACTCTTTCTCATTTTCCCTTCAAGCTTCATCAACCCTTTCTCTAAATATTCCAACCTCTTTATTGGTTTACTAGCGATTTTTTTCCATTCGTTGATTACTTCCAAGTCCACTTTATGTTGTTCCAAATGCCTGGCTTCAGACACGAACCTTTTTACGCAACATATTGTATTTGACTTGTGCTTCAGTAATGTTGTTTGTAACCCTATTCTTCAGATTAATCCCTAGCTTGACATTCCCTGCTATATCATCTACCAACCATGATGGACAAAAGTGCACATGGACGCGATTATACCGATCTGGCTCGATGGTATCTTTCTCTACAAGGATCTTTTGATGCCATATGTGTTGTGCCTCTAACTTGAATGGAATGGTGTTCCCCTGGAAGTTTGCTTTGTACTGAACCATTTTAGAGATTGGTGGTATAACCTGCTTCCTTCTAGCTTGCCTCATAATCCTAATAGGAGCATAAGGATAGATCCCCATCAACCCGATTACCACTAGATGAGGAGTATCTCTCGACCTGATGATGAAATCACTTCTAGGGAACCACTCAAACATCCAATATACCTTGTCATCAGTGTGATTGCTGAAGAAATATGCCCAGCTCATAGCGTTTTCCTGTTGGTGATAGGTTATGTGGTCATTCCATGGTCGTCGCGGATGTTCTTGATAGTATTCTCCTCTCTGAAGGTGTTCCAACATCCATACTTGTAGCAACAGATTGCAACCCTCGAAATACCTATACTCCTTTATTGCAATGGTCTAAAGCCCGATATATATAAGCTAGAATAATAGGGATGGTAGTGTAAGTTTGCCCCTTAATTCCATCCATTAAAGTCTTAGTAACCATAGCTAGGCGAGTTTGGATCCTTTCTCCTTTTATTTGAAATATTAGCATCCCCAGAAAACAGATAATGAATACAAAAACTCGGTGGTGAGTCCAACCTAAAGACGATGGCAAACTCATCATGGTAAAGACGATATGACTTGTTGTGTCCATAACGCTCATAGAGGAAATTTAATGGTATGTAAGACTTCTTTAGACAAACTAAATCATCATTTTTCCTGAAACCTGTGATTTTTAAGAAACCTCGAGAAGTGTGGTTTTCCGGTACCAACAAACAAGGCTATCCCATGGGAGCCTAGCAAAGCCTCTTATTTCTTTTAAAAGGGGAGTCATTTCTATGTTACCAAAATAGAAAACAACTCTCTTCTCATCCCCAAAACATGGTGGCGGCCTCAATTAATGCATTATTTGGCTGAATGTCTAACATAGAGGGAAAATTCTCGAGGACTCTCTTCATATGGTTTTTGTCACTTGGGGGAGATTTCCCCACCAATCCAGCAACAACGGTGGGATATTTTAAACAATGCCTAACATGGGGACTTAGTGCCTCATTTCTGCAAAACAACTAGAGTTAGCCTTTCCTCCTCCAAATTTGGCTATTTACACGTTAATGATCAACATATTGGCATGTTTTCTCCAAATAATGCATAGATAGTGATTGTGCCCATTGGGATTATGAAAATCTCGACGGACTTTGGACAAGACTTATCTTAGCAAGTTATTACACAGACAACGTTCTAACACATACTAGGTTTGGACATGATGCATGCACAGTTAATATTGGAGTGGGGGTTTCTAGAAGAGTCTAGACCGGTACCCTCATGCGGACAACTTGAGAGGGAAAGGCACGGAACTATCGACTGCACCGCTGATCGACTAGTTTTACCGCAAATAAGCATTTTCAAATTTAAAGGGTGATTTAGGAAGAGCACAGACACTCATCAAGTACCTCTATGGCATTTATTACGCACGAGTGAAATATGATGTGGAGCATGCTTTATGCAAAGATAACATGTTGTCTATTATTTCTCCCAATTTGATGATGTCATTAAATTGATGGTTTTTAATAACCATCAACCTTTCGTAGTATTGTGGATCTTGAGCTCGGATAAAGAACTCATTCATCTGTTCTTCTTCAGTGATGGCCTTACTTTCACAGCTTCTGATCTTTATAGAGTAGCTTCTCTCAAAAAGTTCTATTGGCTTCTTCTTAAGACTCTGAATGTAGAAGATGTGTGGTGCATTTTATACATTGAACCTAAACCGATCCATGAAATCTGATGCCATGTTTACCCAGCTAACCCATTTCTTCGAGTTTTGACTGATGTACCAGGATAGGACGTCACTAGTGAGACTCATCATGAACAACTTCATGTGGATTCTTTCATCTTTTCCAACCCCTATGAGCTTGTCACAATATGTTCTCAAGTGTACATTTGGATCACCTGTCCCGCTGAACATTTCGAACTTAGGAGGTTTGTAACCTTCTGGTAGTTATACGTCCGGCTGAATACACAAATCCTCATAATTCAAACCTTCGATGCCTTTACCACATTCAACACTTTGGACTCGTCTAGTAAGTTTCTTGAGTTCTTCCGCCGTGTTCTATCGTTCAGATTCCCAAGGTCGCACATGTCCAACACTAGTTATTCTATTGCTAGGAGCCTTCCTTCATTGCCATCCATGTTTCGACAGCCTGGAACACTCTTTCTCATTTTCCCTTCAAGCTTCATCAACCCTTTCTCTAAATATTCCAATGTCTTTATTGGTTTAGTAGCAATTTCTTTCCATTCGTTGATTACTTCCAAGTCCTTTCTGTTGTTCCAAATGCCTGGCTTCAGACACGAACCCTTTTATGCAACATATTGTATTTGACTTGTGCTTCAGTAATGTTATCTGTAACCCTATTCTTCAGATTAATCCCTAGATTGACATTCCCTGCTATATCATCTACCAACCATGATGGACAAAAGTGCACATGGACGTCATAATACCGATCTGGCTCGATGGTATCTTTCTCTACAATGATCTTTTGATTCCACGTGTGTTGTGCCTCTAACTTGAATGGAATGGCTTTCCCCTGGAAGTTTGCTTTGTACTAAACCATTTTAGAGACTGGTGGTATAGCCTGCTTCCTTCTAGCTTGCCTCATAACCCTAATAGGAGCATAAGGATAGATCCCCGTCAACCCGATTACCACTAGATGAGGAGAATCTCTCGAACTGATGATGAAATCACTTCTAGTGAAACCACTCAAACATCCAATATACCTTGTCATCAGTGTGGTTGCTGAAGAAATGTGCCCAGCTCATAGCATTTTCCTGTTGGTGATAGGTTATGTGGTCATTCCATGGTCGTCGCGGATGTTCTTGACAGTATTCTCCTCTCTGAAGGTGTTCCAACATCCATACTTGTAGCAACATATTGCAACCCTCAAAATACCTATACTCCTTTATTGCAATGGTCTAAAGCCCGATACATATAAGCTAGAATCATAGGGACGGTAGTGTAAGTTTGCCCCTTAATTCCCTCCATTAAAGTCTTAGTAACCATAGCTAGGCGAGTTTAGATCCTTTCTCCTTGTATTTGAAATACCAACATCCCCAGAAAATAGATAATGAATACAAAAACTCGGTGGTGAGTCCAACCTAAAGATGATGGCAAACTCATCATGGTAAAGGCGATATGACTTGTTGTGCCCATAACGCTCATAGAGGAAATTGAATGGTATGTAAGACTTCTTCAGACAAAGTAAATCATCATTTTTCCTGAAACTCATGATTTTTAAGAAACCTCGAGAAATGTGATTTTCCGATACCAACAAACCAGGCTATCCCTTGGGAGCCTAGCAAAGCCTCTTATTTCTTCTAAAAGGGGAGTCATTTCTATGTTACCAAAAATAGAAAACGACTCTCTTCTCATCCCAAAACATGGAGGCGGCCTCAATTAATGCATTATTTGGCTGAATGTCTAACATAGAGGGAAAATTCTCGAGGACTCTCTTCGTATGGTTTTTGTCACTTGGGGGAGATTTCCCCACCAATCCAGCAACAAAGGTGGGATATTTTAAACAATGCCTAACCTGGGGACTTAGTGCCTCATTTCTGCAAAACAACTAGAGTTAGCCTTTCCCCCTCCAAATTTGGCTATTTACACGTTAATGATCAACATATTGGCATGTTTTCTCCAAATAATGCATAGATAGTGATTGTGCCCATTGGGATTATGGAAATCTCGGCGGACTTTGGACAAGACTTGTCTTAGCAAGTTATTACACGGACAGTGTTCTAACACATACTAGGTTTGGACATGATGCATGCACAGTTAATATTAGAGTGGGGGTTTCTAGAAGAGTCTAGACCGGTACCCTAATGCAGACAACTTGAGAGGGAAAGGTATGAATCTATCGACTACACTGTTGATCGACTAGTTTTATCGCAAATAAGCATATTCAAATTTAAAGGGTAATTTAGGAAGAGAACAGACACTCATCAAGTGCCTCTATGGTATTAATTACACACGAGTGGAATATGATGTGGAGCAGGCTTTATGCAAATATAACATGTTGTCTATTCTTTCTCCCAATTTGATGATGTCAGCAAATATATGGTTTTCAATAACCATAAACCTTTAGTAGTATTGTGGATCTTAGGCTCAGACAAAGAACTCATTCATCTGTTCTTCTTCAGTGATGGCCTTACTTTCATAGCTTCTGATCTTTATCGAGTAGCTTACTCTCGAAAAGTTTGTGTTGGATTCTTCTTAAGATTCTGAATGTAGAAGATGTGTGGCGCATTTTCTACATTGAACCTAAAACGATCCACGAAATCTAACGCCATGCTTACCTAGTTAACCCATTTCTTCGGGTTTTGACTAATGTACCAGGACAGGGCGTCACTAGTGAGACTCCTCATGAACAACTTGATGTGGATTCTTTCATATTTACCAAACCCTATGAGCTTGACACAATATGTTCTCAAGTGTACCTTTGGATCACCGTCTGGTAGTTATACGTCCGGTTGAATACACAAATCCTCATAATTCAAACCTTCGATGCCTTTACCATATTCAACACCTTGGACTTATCTAGCAAGTTTCTTGAGTTCATCCGCCATGTTCTTAATGAGCAGGTCCTTCTTGGTAAATTCAAGTTTGTATAGGGTTTATTGTGGAGTGTGGGGTAAGGTTTCGACGTATATGGGGTTGCTTTGATGGACTTTAGGAATTTTGACATAGTGGTGGATGTTGGTTGAACTTTGTGGATCTGGTGTAGGTTGTGGTGCATTTTTAGGAGTGTGGTAGGTGGCAGTTTGTGGATACTGGATTGGAAAGTGATGATGTTGTGGAGGGGTCGACACTGGTGAATGATTAGGATTTTAAGGAGGAGTGGCATACTGATGAGGTGCGGGAGGATTTTGTTGGTTTCGTGCGTTCTGGGGAGGTGCAAGGTTTTGGGCATTTTGTTGGTTGATGCCAGAGACGTTCAAGGTAAGGGAAAGGTTTGACAAGTTACGGACCTTCTCAAGTTCCCCTTGTAGATCCAGTATCTTCTGTTCTACCCTAAAACCAAATCATTTTGTGCCGGAGTACTCTGACCATCCAAAGTCTCAAAATTCTCTACATGCATATCGTTGTCTTTCCTGATACCACTCATATCATCCATTCTGGTTTTTCTCTTACTTTTAGGATCACTTGGAGGACAAGGTAATGGAGGACCTCTAGATCTGGTATGATATGTTGATGATTCCAGTATGCACGAACCAACGTTAAGGGATGGGAATACACAAATAAAGAAAAGAATAAATCCAAAAGGTAAGCAAGTCCATAAGGAGTATTAAAAGGATGTCTGCGATATTTAAACACATATTGCGAAAAAATAAATTCATGTCCTCATTTGGGGGCATCATTATGCCCGAGGTAGGCCTAAGCGACATATAGTATTATAAATGAACCAAATCTCTACTAAAATGACAATAATGATAAAGAGTCACTAATGGCATTTTCCTTATTACAACCAAAGTCTAAAACGAGTCAAGAAAACAAGTAAAACATCATTCCTAATCTATTTGGTCACAGAGGGACCTTCTCCATTCTTGGCCTTCTTTGCTCCATCGATCAGATTCCCAAGGTCGCGCATGTCCAACAGTAGATATTCCATTGCTAGGAGCCCTCCTTCATTGTCATCCATGTTTTGACAGCCTGGAACACTCTTTCTCATTTTCCCTTCAAGCTTCATCAACCCCTTCTCTAAATGTTCTAACCTCTTTATTGGTTTAGTAGCGATTTCTTTCCATTCGTTGATTACTTCCATGTCCACTTTCTATTGTTCCAAATGCCTGGCTTCAGACATGAACCCTTTTATGCAACATCCTGTATTTGACTTGTGCTTCAGTAATGTTGTCTGTAACCCTATTCTTCAGATTAATCCCTAGCTTGACATTCCCTGCTATATCATATACCAACCATGATAGACACAAGTGCACATGGCCGGCATGATACTGATCTGGCTCGATGGTATTTTTCTCTATAATGACCTTTTGATGCCACATATGTTGTGTCTTGAACTTGAATGGAATGGCATTCCCCTGGAAGTCTGCTTTGTACTGAACCATTTTAGAGATTGGTGTTACAACCTTCTTCCTTCCAACTTGCCTCATAACCCTAATGAGCATAAGGATAGATCCCTCTCAATCCGATTAGAACTAGATGAGGAGTATCTCTGGACCTGATGATGAATTCACTTCTAGGGAACCACTCGAACATCTAATATACCTTGTTATCAGTCAGATACTGATGAAATGTGCCCAACTCACAGCGTTTTCCTTTCGTTGATAGGTTATGTGGTCATTCCATGGTCGTCACGGAAGTTCTTGACGGTATTCTCCTCTCTGAAGGTATTCCAACAACCATACTTGAAGTAACAGATTGCAACCCTCAAAATACCTATACCTCTTTTTGTAACGGTCTAAAGCCTGGTACATATCAGCCAGAATCATAGGGACAATAATATAAGTTTTCCCCTTAATTCCATCCATTAAAGTTTTAGTGACCATAGCTAGGCGAGTGTGGATCCTTTCTCCTTGTATTGGAAATACCAGCATCCTCAACACCGACAATGAATACAAAAACTCAGCGGTGAGTCCAACCTAAAGAAGTGATGGAAAACTCATCATGGTAAAGGCGGTATGACTTGTTGTGCCCATAACGCTCATAGAGGAAATCGAATGGTATGTAAGACTTCTTTAGCAAACTAAATCATCATTTTTCCTGAAACCCATCATTTTCAAGAAACCTCGAGAAGTGCGATTTTCTAGTACCAACAAACCAAGCTATCCCATGGGAGCCCAGCGAAGCCTCCTATAACCAAATGAATTTTCCAAAAGTGTTAAGTAAAGAATCAAAGGTCTTCCTGGCTCTGGCGGGGCCAACACGAGTGGGTTCGACAAGTACCCTTTTATTTTATCGAACGCTTCTTGACACTCATCGGTCCATTTGACCGCAGCATCCTTTTTCAACAATTTGAAAATTGGCTCACAAGTTGTTGTGAGCTGAGCAATAAACCTGCTAATATAATTTAACCTTCCCAACAAACTCATTACTTCAGTTTTGTTCCTAGGAGGTGGCAATTCTTGGATGGCTTTGATTTTTGATGGGTCTAGCTCGATGCCTCGTCGACTGACTATGAATCCTAGCAACTTTCCAGATGGAACTCCAAATGCGCATTTGGCAGGGTTAAGCTTGAGGTTGTACCTGCGGAGTCTTAAGAAGAACTTCCTCAAATCCCCAACGTGGTCGGCCTGATGCTTTGATTTTATGATCACATCGTCCACGTATACTTCAATTTCCTTGTGTATCATATCATGAAACACTGTGGTCATTGCTCTCATATAGGTTGCTCCGACGTTCTTTAAACCGAATGGCATTACCCGATAGCAATAAGTTCCCCATGGTGTGATGAATGTCGTCTTTTCTGCGTCTTCTTTATCCATTAGAATTTGATGGTACCCGGCATAACAATCCATGAAAGATCCTATATCATGCTTGGCACAATTGTCGATCAAAATATGGATATTGGGTAATGGGAAATTATCCTTTGGACTTGCTTTGTTGAGATTGCGGTAGTCGACGCATACTCTAATTTTGCCGTCTTTCTTTGGTACAGGAACGATATTAGCCAACCAAACAGGATATCGAGTGACTCGAATGACCTTTGCTTCCAATTGTTTGGTGATTTCTTCATTAATTCTCACACTCATGTCAGCCTTGAATTTTCTCAGCCTTTGCTTGACAGGAGGCACCGTTGGATCGGTGGGCAATTTGTGAACTACTAAATCAGTGCTCAGGCCCGGCATGTCGTCATATGACCATGCAAAAATATCTTTGAATTTTATGAGTGCTTTAATTAACTCTTCTCGGATCTTTGGTTCGAGATGGACACTTATTTTAGTTTCCCGGATATTACTCGTGTCCCCTATATTGATGTCTTCGATATCACTCAAGTTAGGTTTGATTTTTTCCTCAAAGTGAATTAACTCTTTACTAATCTCTTCAAAAACCTCATCTTCATCATATTCTGATTCATAATCACAATATATTTCTTGAATTATTACTTCGGAACCAGATTGATTTTTAAGACTGGGCTGAGGATTCCTCATGCATGCCATATCACTAGAGCCAGCGTAAAAAGAACTGTACAGAAAAAAGAAAAAGAAAAGAAAACTATCAGGAATGATAATAAAAAGGAAAATGCTTTTCATTGGATGATGAAAGATAACAAGGTTTGCACACTTCAAACAAACTGTAAGATAAGCTTTGGGATTACAACCCTGAAGTAACCCAAACAAACTTGAAAGAAAATCAAAATAAACTGCCAAGACTCCTTTCGAATGGGGAGAGGAGTGGCTTTCCAATTATTAAGCTTTGTTTCTGGCCCAATGAATTGAACTTCTGCGTCGCTACACCCTTCTCCATTTTCCAACATATTCACATCATCAAATAATTTCTCGAATCTTTCAATTAATTCTTCCTCAGGATTGACCCGGGATTTAGGAATTGTTGTTATCGGGCGATTTTTAGCACCGGTCTAGACAAAAGACTTTGACAGATGTGGGAATGGTTTTGGAAGAACCCATGCCTTGTGTTTCAACTTTCTGGCCTTTATCACGTCATTTACGGTGGGTATGAACCCCAAACCGAATGTTCCCCAGTTCTCGGGGAGAGATACTGGTTGTATAATTCCTTGCAAAGATAAGCCCAGACCTTTGCCGGGTATAAAACCATTCTTTAACATTTCATAAGCTACCATGACTGATGCAGAGGATATCTTTGGATTCGGAAGGTATTTCCCCTCTGGAATTTTCTCCACCGACATTGTGTCGGACACTTGGTATACCCATGGTCCCTGGTCATTTTCTATTCCCTCGACCGGTACAATGGCACTGTTACGAGCATTTAAACTTTCTTCCCCATGTACAACTATTTCTTGATGATCCCATTCAAACTTGACAGCTTGATGTAGTGTTGACGGGACTGCTTTAGCAGCATGGATCCATGGTCGACCCAACAACAAGTTGTAAGAAACAATTATGTCCAACACTTGAAATTCCATTGTGAATTCAACTGGCCCTATTGTTAGTTCCAACACTATGTTGCCATATGAATCTCTGCTTCCACCGTCAAACCCCCATACGCAAATACTATTTTTCTGGATCCTCTCTTCTTTGATCTTCAATTTGCTTAAAGTGGAGAGAGGGCAGATGTTTGCACTTGACCCATTGTCAACCAATACCCGGGTTACTACGGAGTTATCACATTTCACGGTGAGGTAAAGAGCTCTGTTCTGCTCGGTACCTTCCATAGGCAATTCATCATCAGAAAATGTAATTCTGTTTGCCTCAAAGATTCTGTTGGCTATTCTTCCCAAATGATTTACAGAGATTTTTTCAGGAACATGAGCCTCATTCAGGATTTTCATCAAAGCCAGACGGTGCTCCTCTGAATGGATCAGTAATGATAACAATGAAATTTGAGCGGGTGTCTTCTTCAATTGATCCACAACAGAATAGTCATGGAGTTTCATTTTTCTTAAAAACTCTTCCGCCTCTTCTTCCGTCACAACTCTCTTTATTGGTGTTGGATTATTTTTAGTTTTTCTTAACTCTTCGGGCGTAAAACATCTTCCTGAACGAGTCAAGCCTTGCACCTCACACACTTCTTCCTTGACTTCTTTTCCCTTGTACATTACAGTCACCCGTTCATAGTTCCATGGGATGGCTTTGCTGTTGATGACTGGCAGCTGGGTCACAGGTGTGATGATGACCCGATATGTACGGTCTCCTTCCACGAATACAATGGGTTTGTTAGCAACCCCTGGTACTATCACTTTCGGCCTTTCTTGTTTTGGAGCAACTTTGCTCGATGATCCCTCCTTGTCTACCACAGATGATTCATCGCCATTTCTGCTCTGTTTAGGTACCGACTTCTCCTCTGTTAACTGCTTATCTGGTTTGGCTTCATGAGACTTGATCATCATGACAGTTTGTGACGGCTTCTTTGTCTCCCCATCAGCTTGTATGATTTCTATCATATTGGCCTCTTGATGGGCTGGCATTGGATTTCTATTGATATTGCGAGCTTCGGAGGTTTAAACCTCGATTTTATTAGTATCAATCAGCTCTTGTATTGCATTTTTCAAATGCCAGCATTTCTCCGTATCATGGCCTGGTGCACCGGAGCAATACTCACAGCAAATGGTGTAATCCAGATTCTTTGGAGGAGGATTGGGTAGCTTGGATTCTATGGGTCTTAGCATGTCTAGCTGTCTCAGCCTGTGGAACATACTGGTGTAAGACTCTCCCAATGGAGTGTAAGTTTTCTTTTTCTGTTCCTTTTCTCCAATGAATGCTGGCCTGGGCCTGAAACCTGGTCCGGGATAGGCTCTTGGGTAAGTACTTGGTGTGGCAGGAGCACGCCAATTGGTGTGAACAGGTGGCTGATTGTATGCTTGAGCATGGTTAATGGAAAAATGAGGCTCTGAAGGGTGATAGTAGTGTTGGGATGAATCATGGTGGTAAGCTGATTGGCGAGGTCGTTGTTGACTATAGTAAAACGGTGAACCTCTGGGTCCCGACCAAATTCCTGAATCAACTACCGTTGCTTCCTCCCTCTTCTTTCTTCCGATTCCTCCTACCCCGCCTTGAATAGCTTAAGTAGTTGCCTTAATTGCTGAATAACTCATAATTTTATTTGTTTTGAGGCCTTCTTCCACCATACCTCCCATCTTCACCACTTCGTTGAATGATTTCCCAACCGCTGAAACTAGATGGGCATAGTAAGTTGGTTCCAAGGCTTGGAGGAAGTAGTCTACCATTTCACTCTCCTTCATAGGAGGATTCACTCTTGCTGCCTGTTCTCTCCACCAGAAGCCGTACTCTCTGAAACTTTCATTGTGTTTCTTCTCAAATTTTGTCAAAGATAGTCGATCTGGGATGATTTCCAGATTGTATTGGAAATGGTATGCGAATGCCTGTGCCAGGTCATCCCAGGTGTACCATCTCCCATGGTCCTGGCGTGTATACCACTCCAAAGCTGATCCGCTTAAACTTTGACTGAAGTAAGCCATCAATAATTCATCCTTTCCCCCAGCTCCTCGCATCTTGCTGCAGAAACCCCTTAAGTGGGCTACTGGGTCGCCGTGCCCATTGTATAGGTCAAATTTGGGCAACTTGAAGCCAACTGGCAATTGCACATTTGGGAATAAGCATAAATCTTTGTAGGCCACACTGACTTGCCCACCTAATCCTCGCATATCTCTGAACGATTGTTCTAGACTCTTGACCTTCCTAAACATCTCTTCTTGTTCAGCATTTTTGGCTGGTTTGTCAATTTCGGTTGGGAGATCAAAACGAGGAGTAGTTGAATAGATTTCGGAGGCTTTGAGGGTGGGCTCCAGGGGTAATATTGGTTGTCCTGGGCCTGGAATGTAGGCTCACTAGGAGATTTGTAGAATGTAGCAGGGGGAGGTGCTACAAAAACAGGAGTTATAGGTGGAGGAAAGTATGGAACTGGTTTCGGAGGTGGAGATTGTGGTGTCTGAGAGGTGGTGCCTCGGTAGTGCTGGTAAATGGGGAAATTTGGGGATAATTCGGTGGTAATATTATCCTGAGTTTGGGTCATTGATGGAGTAGGGTTAGTTGAATAAGACGGGGGTAACTGTCCTGTAGACCAGGCTTGGTACATCTCAGCCATTTGCTGCTTGAGTTTAAACATCTCTTCTTTCATTTTCCCGACATCCATCTCCTCTATCTCCATACCTGTGTCAACATCTGGGATAGACATACTTTCGGGTATTGGTCCTTTTGATCTTGTGTGATAGTGATAATATGCCAGTATACTCTTTAGAGAAACTAACTGCTTGAATTCTGGAAATGAACAAACTTGTTAGTTTTGAGAGTTTAATACATATATAATCACACGTTGAGATGCAATGCTCCTAAACAAATAATCCTTTTCTATTATGTATTTGCTCGGCTGCTTGTGTCGTCCCAGCTTTCTTGAAATTTTTATTGTTATTCACTTTTATTTATTATATATATCTTTTATCGTGGTGGTCGAATCTTATAGAGGTTGCCTACGTATCATGCCCTTACATGAATCAGACCTTGCGTAGTTCGGACTAAAGGCAATCACTTTTATTCGTTATACAAAGATGGAATTACATCTGAAAACTTTTAAGAAAATGGTTTGAAACACACACACTTAAATCAAAATAAAAGATATAATTCTTAACATCTCACAACATGCCCCACTTTCCACTTTTGTTGTCAATTATTGGATTATCTGCTCAATGTGGGGCTTGACCTGGATGGCCTCCCAGCGTACGATACATCCTTTCCAACTCCATTGCTAGATGACGAGCAAAAGTGGGTGCATGCTCTGTAAACCTTTCATAATCCATTCCTTGGCAATTTACGTAACTTTGAGAAGTGTAGATTGCCAGGTCGTGGATTTGTGCCCTGAAATCTTGGAGACGTTGGTCTTGGTTCTGCAATTGCTGCTGACGAGTGGTGGCTATATCTCTGACACGGTTTTCATGATCTAGAGCTGATTCTAACAGAGCTCGGAGTCTAGCCTGCTCTAATCTTGCTTGCGCTCTTTCTCTGTCGAGGTCTGCTTGTTGATGTTCTCTGTTGCATCTTCTTGCCTCTTCTAGTTGTGCACGAAGATGGTTTTCTGATCGTATCCAATGGTTTTTTTCCTTCTTGAATTGTGCCCTGTCTTTTTCGGATTGCCTATCTTGGCGTTCCTTAATAGACATGGCTTCTTCGTTTAATCGTTGGATCCTTTCTTTTGCTTTGCTCAACGTCCTTTCGTTTTATGCAAGAATAGAATCATAATCTTGCATTCTTTCAAAAAGATTGGCGATGGTTTTTTGATCCTTCCAGCTCCTCTTTGGTGTTTCAGAAACTCTTTTCATTTTTTGGAATCGAGCATGAAGATTTTCATTCTCACAAGCTAGACTCTTCTTCTCGCCTTCGGCTTCTTGTGCTTGCAAATCTTTCTCCAAACTGAGGCTTCTCAGATTTTCTTTTAGGGCATGGATAGTTGTTTTGTACCCTTTTTCCTTTTCTCCCCAGATCAACCGCTCTTGGATTTTATCATTGAAGTTTTGAACATGGGGTCTTTTTGTTGGCCTTCTTAGCTCAGGCTCTGGTACATCATCCACGCGAGACCGTTTTTCAAACCATCTTGCATATCCAGGATTTATCTCACCCTTTGTAGTGTCTGGGACTTGATTATCACTTTTCAAGTATCGACATCCATTCCACATCTGCTGAAGTAGAGCCTCGGGAATAGTGGCTTCTGGGTGTAATTCGATTACTTGCATACTCAAATCTTCATCATCAGGAACTACTTGATATCTCCCTAGTTGCCTTAGGACTCTTAGTGGCGCATACGGCTGAATGCTTCTCAATCCCAATAGTAGTAGATAACTATTTGAGGTTGACATGTGTATTACTTCCCTCATCGGGAGCCATCCCAAAGCCTATTCAATCTGATTTGCCGTTAAAGCCTTTAGATGAGATACCCATGCTTCTATCCCTTCTGGAGTCTGATAATTTTTTTGTTCTTTACTCATAGCTCTCGATGCAATTATCATTGTTTGACCCATACTGTATGATCTTGGGCTGTTGTTGGAGATGTTCCATCACCCACATTTGCAACAAAATTTTGCATCCTTCGAAGACCTTTGCTCCTGATTTACATAAAGTCAAAGCCCGATAAATGTCTTATAGAATGATGGGGACAAGGGTGTGATTTTCTTTGGTGGTGAGGATTTGTACAACTTTTGCGGTGCGGATATCAATTGTTCGCTCTTTGTTTGGGAAGATCACGATTCCTAGAAAAGCCACCATGAAGGCAAAGTGACGGTGAATCTGCCAGATATCTTTGTTTTGCTTGTTAGTAAGGCCTTTCTCATGAATTTCGAACCCATCTGACTTTCCGAACCTTGAATACAAAAAGTTGAAGGAACAATATCCATTGATGACATTGCTTTTCCTGATTTGACTGCTGATGTTCAGAAGACCGAAGAATCGAGGTACCGAAGGAGCCTTTGTGAATATCAGGCTTTGATTTCTTAGACTTCCGTCAAAACCAGCATATCCAGCTATCTCCTCTAATGTAGGAATAAGCTCGAAGTAAGAGAAACGAAAGACATTGTGAACAGGGTCCCAAAAAGTTACTAATGTCGCAATCAGATCATCACGGGGTTTAACCTTCATAATATCCGTGAGATTTCCCAAATGCTTGACGACCCATTTTTGACCATCTTCGCCTAAATCATACCACCACGTTTGAAGCTGAAATAGAAACTCTTCTGTATTCGTGGATGGGGGGTTTTGCGTGGTGCTCATTTTGTATCTGAAATTTAATTTAATAAAGTCAAGACTTATTTTGAAAATATACACATAAAAAAAAATCATTTTCGAAATTTTTTTTATTTATTAAAACCTTTATTTCAAGATATAAAACTATTTTTTGGAATTTTTTTTTTTTTTAAAACAACTCATTTTATTCCTTGGTTCTCACCATGATTTCATTTAAGCTGGTCAACAAGCATGTTCGAGGCAAATGAATGCACAGGTAGCAAGTAGGATGCATCAGGATGGTCTTTTTGTTTCGGGTTCACCTGTCCTAGACAGACCCAACCCCTGTGTTGAGTCTCCAAGGCCAAATGTACATGATGCAAATAGACGTTCCTACTAGGGATCCGGTTCATGGCTGAGTTATTCTAGGCAAAAACCTGAGGTTGATTGTTCTAAACCTGGCTTACCCAAACGGACAGTTTGAGCCGAAGCGGGGGCAACGTACCGGGAGCACGAAAGTCTACGTCTTATTTGGTATGACTTTAACAGAAAGGTGGGTCACGCGCACGTGTACACCATAAATTTAGAAGACTTAGAAAGAAGGGGGTTTCGTAGCAGTTGTATATATTCACAATTCAAATAATATTTAAAGCGGTAAAAAAACATTTAGCATGTTAAGCATATAAACAATTGAAAATCATATAGTAAATAAAGCCAATTATCGCAGTTATTTAAAGCTCGAATTCTTTAAACCCTGAACCAGTGGTTCTGGGTTATAACACTTTTTTCCCCAGCAGAGTCGCCAGAGCTGTCGCACCTCCTTTTTACCGCGCCCGCGGGGTGCGTGGGGAGTTTTCTCCAATTTAAAGGACAGTCGAAACGGGATTTACATTATTATTTCAGAGTCGCCACCTGGGAATTTTAAGGCGTCCCAAGTCACCAATTTTTTAATCCCTGAATCAAGGAGAATATGACTCTATTTGTTATTCTGCGAACCAGAAATCCTGAGTAAGGAATTCTGTTAATCCGGAAGAAGGTGTTAGGCATTTCCGAATTCCGTGGTTCTAGCACGGTCGCTTAACTGTTTTTATTATTGGCTTAATTATCTTGATTTTTACTAAATACGTTTTTATTGCATGATTTTAACTTCCGCTTTTACTTATTGTTTATGACGAATTATGCGTACGTATATTCGTATTGTATCTCTTTTATAATTACAGAAGATCGTGCCACGCATACGTGTACACAATAAAATTGTCCATGTTATAGTTTTTTTTTTATTAAAAAAAAAAATATATATGTTCGAAATTTAAGATAAAATTAGGAACATCATCACCCTTGTATTTAGACAATGAACTGCACATCTCGGGTTATATAAAATTATTTTGACATCCGCGAAGAAATCTTTTTTATTAAATATTTGCTCGGAATTGCGCGTACGCATAATCCGAATTTGCTTTTAAAATATAATAAAGGTACGCGAACGCATCCCTAATTGTGTAAAAATATTTATAATGGTATCATGGATTTTCCACAAATTGTTTATTATATCTACACGTTTTATATGAAAATCCTGAGAAATTCACATTTTAAGGATGCCTTTAAATTTTTTTAAACGAAATTCACAATTTTTTAAATGTTACCCGTCGATTATAATTCCCGCGCATAAATTATATTTATCCAGACTATTCAAATTCAAAGAAAGAATAAAAATATGATTAACACTATTTCGACAAATACAACATATATATATATACCAAAGAATGAATCGCTTATGAAACTAAAAAATGATTCATCAAGGGAAGAAATATTTCCAAGAATTTTCATTATTTTTATTTAGTGCAAATTCTATTTTTTTTTACTTACCATTGATTTAAAGTGTTGCAATTTGTACATGTACATCTCAACTTATTCTCATATATTCGGTTTTTAATCTAATAGGCGAAATTATTTTAATTAATTATGCTTAAGACTGAGTTGGTATAGATATGTATATATAATCAAACCAATTTAATTCTCAATCTATATGAATTATTGCTAAGCATTATCTTTCACATTGTATAAGTTCTTAGACCCTTTATTATTAAGAAAGAGAACAAATCTACCTGTTGACTTAATAAAAAGATATTGCATACAATATTACTCATCATATTTGACATCGTGAACCTAGCGGATTATACTAACGCGTTTTTCAACCATTGATTATAACACGACCAAGTTTGTGCCAAAAGATAGCAAATTGCAACCAACATCATCTAGCTTTAAACAACAACTAACTTACTAACAAAATAAACCAATAGCGTATTTTTCCTTGATATTTCCATATTGCGCTATACCTAGCTAACAATACCATAAAGTGTAAATAAAAGCCAACTTTCTGACATGCTTCCTATTTACACAACTCAAAGATAACTAAACTAATGAAATTTTGACATGGAAAACATTATTACAAAGTTTTATATGAATTTCAAATAAAGACAATTAACTCATAACTATCAAGTTGAATTCACTACTAGTTAACTAACATGAAACAAAAAATGAAATTTAAACTAATGAACTTGGACAAATGGAAAATAGAATTGCAATTCAAGCTTCATTGATTTGTCATGCTGAATCTTTTTCCAACATAGAATTTAAGAGATAAGTACCTGGAAATGAAGGTAGAAGAAGTAAGTTTTCAGCAGTTGCAGCAGTAACAAAATACTGGCAGAATATCAGTATTTCCACAGATTTGAGCAATTATAAGACCCGAGAAACCCAGATACACAGTAACAGTATTTTTAAAAAAAACTTCAGATTTTAACTGAACTATGGATTCAAATAAATCCGAACAAATTCAACAAAGGGACAATATTTCAGATTTCAGTTTCTTTTCTGTTTCAAATTCCTGTTTTTGATTTTTTCCTGTTTCTGATTTTTTCTGTTTCTTCTTTCTCTTCAAATCTGATTTTCTCTTCTCAGATTTCTATTTCACTCAAATGTACATGTATTTCTGTGTGTATTTTCTATGCTTTAGAAATCAACCTCTCTTTTCTTTCTTTTTCTTTTCTCTCTTTTCTTTCTTTTTCTCTGATCCTTTTTTCTCTCTTAAAATCTCCTAAAGTCTGCCCCTTTAAAGTCTGTCCAGCTCCCTGTATTTATACAGGGCTGGTCCTATCTTTTTAAGTGCTTCTTGGACCATTTTCTCCTTTTAAAATCAGAAAGTTTTCCATTAAAACTGCTTTTGAATACTTTAAATCTAAGTGCTCTTATCCTGATTTTTCAGCAGCCCCATTATCCCTTGTTTCCCATTATCACTTTAAATAATAGCCACTAACTTTCCATTTTCAGCCCATTATGCTATCATATTACCCTTACTGTTCTGTCCCAAAATGTCCCAAATTTACTGTTTTCTACTGGCATTACTGTCTCAAATTTTAACAAGTTATCTGAATCTAAACTTGTCTAGCAGCTACAACCAATCCTAAAGTTTTGGACTGATTCCTAGCTAAGAATGTAATCTTCTAACATAATTACATTTAATCAACATTTGTAAAATTACTGAATTCAGAACTATCCTCATAACAACATCTCACTGAAATTATTATAACAATTCAGACTGGACTTAAACGTTGAACCAAGATCAAACACACACAGGAGCATTGTCAATATACTGACAATGCCCAGTACAGAAAACAATATATACACATCATACATTTGAATTTATTGATTTGCAAACAAACATGATTTAATTGACGAGTATTAATCAGTTGACTCTTTACAACATTTGTCCATAATCAGTCTAAAACAATAGAAGCAGACTGTTTCAATCAGCATTATCATAAATGAGAATTCATAATATAACTAATCGACGAACTTAATCGAGTCGATTACTTACATTGTAAATAATCACAACCAACAGAAACAATTTACATTTAGAATCAAGTAGACGGGTAGGAGACAGTATAACAGAATGAACTAGAAAATTATAAAAATTTAAACAAACTAATGAAACGAACATAGAATACATGTAGAATACACATAAGAAACAGAAAATTACCTCTGAACCTTCAAATTCAACCGGACTCAACTCAACTTGGATTTGGACTTTGTTTGAAATCAAACAGACCTTAGTCGAAGTATTTTCTACTGAAAATACTTTGAATAAGGTCGATTAAACCTCAATCTTTCGTCTGAAATGAAAAAGATGCCAAGGTTGGAAAATTTAGGGTTTCAGAAGGTTCGATTTTGGGTTTAACCATTTCTGGTTAGATTCGAGGGGAACCAACAATAACACAAGGGTGAAGGTAGCCTAGGGGTCATTTGGCGTCAGTTTAGAACAGATCTGAGTTTGTTCTTGTTTGGTCCGAATCTTCAAAAGAAGATTCGAGAAGCTCGGAAACGATTCGAGCCAAACTAACTTCAGATCCATAACGAGGCATGCTAGGGGGTGCTATGGTGTTAACTAGGGGTTGTTTGGTTTAGATCTGAGTTTGGCTCGAATCTTCAAATGAAGATTCGAGAACCTTCAGGAAGATTCGAGCCAAGAGGCTAACAAATTCGGATAGAGGGTGTTCAGGGGGTTCTGGGGTGTTAAGGTGGTGACCGGCGGCGTTGATGCCGCCGGGTTTCAAGAGAAGGGGAATAGGGGCAGCTAGGGTTAGGGGTTTGGTTTGGGAACTATGATGAACAGTGAGAGGAGGGGGGGTGTTAAGTTAGGGGCCGGGTTAGGGGTTTGATCCTTAAATAGGGGTGGGGTGGATTGATCTCATTCGTTGGATCAATTAAGATGCACGGTTGAGATCAATCCACTTAACCAAATGTTGTCGTTTGGTCTAAGTTCCGGGTCAGCCTGGATCGGGTCATTGGATCGGGTAAAGGGTTATGGGTAATGGGGTGAGACCTTCGCCGTTGGATTGATTTAATCCAACGGTCTTTGATGAAGTGCGACCAAACGCTGTCGTTTTGGCTTGTGTAAATTGGACCGGACAGGCTATTTGGATTGGGCTGTGGGGGGGGGGGGTA
Organism: Nicotiana tabacum; assembly: GCF_000715075.1. Taxonomy (NCBI): domain Eukaryota; kingdom Viridiplantae; phylum Streptophyta; class Magnoliopsida; order Solanales; family Solanaceae; genus Nicotiana; species Nicotiana tabacum. Next base: position 153,352,323 of record NC_134101.1, read on the forward strand.
ATTTGATTTGGGCCTGGATTTTAATCCAGGTCCAATTTTTATTTACAACTTATTTTATTTTATTTTATTTTATTATTTATCATTAAAAAATCCTAATAAAAATTATAAAACAATTTTAACCTTACACAAAAATATTAATTACTTTATAACAACTATTTAACACATAGTCAAAACATTAATCACAGATTAACATATTTAAAAATAGAACGAATGCATATTTTTGTGATTTTATTTAAATTATCTTTCAAATGCATAATTAAATCCTATATGCATGCAACATGTATTTTATTTTAATTTTCATTTTATTATGACAAAGTAAACATTTACGGTCATAAAACAAATATTTAACACCACGCAAATTCAAAAAAATTACACAGTAAAAGAAATTTATTTTATTTTTTGATTTATTTTGGAGTAGTTTTCGTAAGGCAAAAATCACGTGCTCACACAGACTAGAATCGCTATAATGTCACTAAAATTTAAAGCTTTATTCTGTTATTCCTTCATTATCTCGTTCTATACTTTGGTTCTTTGCCGGCTAAAAGCCAAGGCCACCAAAATTCTGGATTCTTGCTCTTCGTTGATATTCAAAATATTGTGGATTTCTGTTCTTTCTTGTTTTTTCACTTAACTAGTAAGTTACATGACTTTGTAGTTACATTCCTATGTATCTATGATTGGCATATGTTTTCATGCCTGGAGTTTTTGCTTAATGTGTTCTTCTAAGTTGTTTTGTGTGCAATTCTATTTGTTGTACTTCAATTTTTAGCTCTCCTTAACTTTTAACTTCATTTTGACAGTTTAAAGCATGCCTAAACCTGATTTGAGTAAATTAGATCCCTTTCAAGCTTACCTAGCCTATGTGTTGCTATTTATTGATGTTTAGGACCTTTGCATCTCTTTGTTGTTTAATTTTGCTATCAATCATGTCACTTGAACGTGCTTTACTTACATGATTTGTATCCCTTTTAATAGACTAGTTGGTTGTGTTCAAAAGCATGAATGTATATATCAACTATATAGCATGAGTCCGTCTCCTGTCTTATTCTGAATTTGTTATGATGATATCCTGCCTATGTAGCATGTTTGATCTTGTTCCTTATTAGTATGTTTCTAACATGTCTTGACTTCCTAGTAGTTGCAATGATCTATTCTTATCTTGTATAAATTCTTTTGCCAATTAAAATCATTCCCTCGTGTAACACTAGTACCTATACTTAGCAGTTGGAGCCCCCCTCGGCCTCTAGCAACAGGGGGAGCAACGCCTCCACAGTCGGGTACATCTCTCGCGCATGTTCTCACCATATGTGAGAGAATAAGAGAAAGATACTTAGGAAAACATCAACTCCACGATGAGAGGTTTTCTAACACCCTATAGCCTCTCGAAGATAAGTACGTACGTCTCCATACTGATCCGCAAGACTCTCTTAGGCCTGCTCATAACTTGTGAAACCTATGTGAACTTAGTGCTCTGATACTATGTTGTCACGATCCAATCTTCCTATAAGCCATAATGGCGCCAACGTCGCCTATGGGGAAGACAACAGTGAACTAGCTATGTATACATTCTTTTTAATCTTTTATAAATAGTTGATTTTTAATTATTAAATATGTAAGAGGTGAGAAATTTAATAATGTAAAGTGTAAGCAATTATTAAAACAAGTGCTATGCAATAAATACTAAAAATCATCAAGGGTCTACTAGCATAATTCCAAGACCTGGTGTCACAAGTGTATGAGCTACTAGTAGAATATACAAAACACTAAATTACAGTCTGAAATAAAGTAGACAGCAAGTAAATACAAAAGAGAGACTTTGGGTGCTATGGAACGGACCCGGAAGGCAGCTCACCACTAAGTCTCGGAGTATCAGGAGTGCGCGCAGGTATGACTAACAGATGCACCTGCCTCAGATCGTGCATGGTTAGTGTAGGAGTGTAGCGTGAGTACATAAACGACATGTACCCTATAAGTATCCAGCCTAACCTCGAAGAAGTAGTGATGAAGGGTCGACATCAACACTTACTAGTGATCCAATATTGAAATGCAGGAATTATAAACAGGTATGGAACATGGAAATAATAATAATAATAATAATAATAATAAAAATAATAATAATAATAATAATAATAATAATAATAACACAATAACAAGCAGTGAATAAATGATTCTTAACTGATAATAAATTCCAAGAATTTCTCTAGCCAACACCTAGTCATCCCAATTCATTTTCTATCATTAAATAACTTATAACCTCTCTAGTCATAATGTTAAGTATAATTAGGCTCTGAGAATTATCACGCACGATTTATGTCGATGTCGTACGACCCGATCAAAAATAAATATATTGTGCTCACTTCGAGAGTCGAAGGACATGAACCATAGACGCATCTATTAACCTGCTGAGGCGAATGACCCGCTCCCATGAGAGTAGAGGAATTTACCTCGCTTGCGGAATTACTTGCAACGCGAGTGGACATGGACTTCTCAAAGTTATTATATAAATCTTCAGATCTTTCCAAAAATAAGAAATCTAAACTAAAGACTTTAAATCTTAAAATCCTTAATCTTAGCTCTGTTTAAGACGATTAATATGCAGAATCAACATAACAATGCAAACAAGGCATGATGTAAATCTAAGACTACCTTGACACCACATGAAATATAGCTACACACGGACTCTCGTCACCTAGTGCATACGTAGCTCCCCGCACAAGTAATTCACAACAAAATACACCTAACGAAATAAGTTCCTTCTTACAAGGTTAGGGAAGAGCCTTACCTCATTCTCAAGCTCACTTCCGGTCCACAAATACGCTTTAAATCCTCAACTCGTTGCCAAACAACTGAAAACTAGCCAAATATTATATAAGTAAGTCAATATATATAATCAAGAGTCTATAATTTAACTATTAGGGCAATTATCCACCCCTAATTGTAAGACGCCTAAAATTCACCCCTACGCCCACGTTCCCATATTCTGCCTTTTTTTTGAAAATAAGTGTTACCCATAATCTCACAAACTCAAATATATAATTTTCACCCAATTCCATAAATATTTTCGTGGTTAAATCCCATTTTTATCAAAACCTAGGTTTTTCAACTAAAACCATAATTTTCACAATGTTACATGTTAAAATCTCCTAATAATCTATGTATTAAACTTACATTTGATAGATATTACTTACCTTCAATAGTTGGGTGAAAACCCCTCTTTAAGAAGCTCCAAAATCACCCAAGAAATGAAAGAAATGAGTCACAAATGACCTAAGTCGCGTATTAAATGGACCATTCTGCATCCAACGTTTTCGCTTTTTTGGACCTGGGACCAGAACTGCGGCATCGCACCAGCAGCAAATCCATCACAGGTGTGGTCCTAGCCCAGTCTAGCTGATTCCGCTTCTGTGAAAAGTGGAGCGCGTCTACGGTTTAGGCCTGGCCAGCCTTTTCTCGCACCTGCGGACTTTTCATCGCAGAAGCGAGGCCGTTTCTACGGAAGTTCCTCTGCTTCTACAGACCATTGGCCACATGCCCAAAGTTGCTTATGGAGCAAGAGCTCGCATCTACGGGCTTGCACATGCGGCCAAAAGCTCATAGGTTCGGGCACACTAGAACTGGTGCACCAGCAGCCCCTTTCAAGCTCAAACTTGATCCGTGCATTGTTCGAGTAGCACCCGAAGACCCCGAGGTCTCGTCCAAACATAAAAACTAGTTTATAAATATAAAACAGACTCGCTCGCACTATCGGAACACGGAAAACAACATCAAAACTAAGGATCACAACCCAAAACCAAACATAATCAACTATGAACCTCAAATTCTTCCAACTTACTCTGAACGCGCTGACTCATACTTAAACTACTTAGAACGACACCAAATTTTGCATGCAAGTCTTAAATAACCATGAGGAACTATTCCAGGGCTCAAAATCCTAAATGGATCTAGATAATACCAAAACCTTCTTCAAACCAAATTTAAATAACTATAAAACCTTCAATGTGCCAATTTTCAACTTTATGCACCGAAATGCCCCGGGTCTTCCAAAACCCGATCTGAACATACTCCTACCTCCAAAATAATCATACAAACCTACTGGATTGTCAAATCCCAGTTCTGAGTTGTTTACTAAAAATGTTGACCCAAGTCAAACTTAACCCTTTAAAGCCAATATTAAGGAACTGAGTGTTCCGATTTCAACCCAAACCCTTCCAAATCCCGAACTAACCATCTCGGTTCAAGTCATAAAATATTAAAAGAACATACGAGGAGTCTTATTTAGGGAAATAGAGATCTAGAAAGTAAAATAACCGGTCAGGTCGTTACATAAGTTGTTTCATTGACTATGTTTTTCATGCTTAGGTTAGATTATTACTTCTTTAATTATCCGCCTCGTATGTTTATTTTAATGATGTTGGAAATTCTGAAAGTGGAGTTTATTGTCATGGCATTATACAACAACAATAACATACCCAATATTATCCCATACCGTAGGGTCTGGGGAGGGTAGTGTGTACGCAGACCTTACCCCTACATTGTGAGGATAAAAAGGTTGTTTCCAATAGATTATCGGCTAAAGAAAGCATAAGCATCACATTAATGAAAATATAGACAAGAAGGGACAGTACCACAAAGCATATAAAAGCAGAATAAAAATAACAAGATAGTAAGGTGATCAACAACTAGAGAAAACAACGGTTAGTCATAAAAACCTACTACCAATAGAAAGAGAGACTGCATGCTAATACTAACACTCTAGACTACCTACTCTACTACCCTAATCCTTGACATCCATACCTTCCTATCAAGGGTCATGTCCTCGATCAATTGAAGTTGCGTTATTTCTTGCCTTATCACCTCTTCTTTGTCCTGCCTCTACCTCTCTGTAGTCCCTCTAATGTCAACCTCTCACACCTCCTTACCGGGGCGTCTATGCTCCTCCTCCTCACATGCCCAAACCACCTAAGTCGTGCTTCCCGTTTCTTTTCCTCAATAGGGGACACACTCACCTTGTCGTGAATATCCTCATTCCGGATCCTATCTAACATGGTGTACCCGTACGTCCATCGCAACATCATCATCTCTACTACTTTCATCTTCTGGGCATGAGAGATCTTGACTTGCCAATAGTCCGCCCCATATAACATTATTGATCTGACCACCACTCTGTAGAACTTAGCCTTAAGTTTGGGTGACACCTTCTTGTCACACAAAACACCGGAAGCGAGTCTCAATTTCACCCATCACGCCCTAATACAATGTGTGACATCTTCATCTATCTCCCCATCCACCTGAATAATATACCCAAGGTACTCAAAACTCCCTATCCTAGGGATGATCTACGAGTCTAGCCTCAGCTCTCTTTCCCCTCCTTGAGCCTCTCCATTGAACTTACACCATGTATTCGGTGTTGGTCCAGCTCAACTTGAAACCTTTGGATTCCAAGGTTTTCCTCCATACTATTAATTGTACGTTCACATCATCTCGCATCTCGTCAATCAATATAATATCATCCATAGATAGCATGCACTACGACACCTCTCCTTGGATGTGGCGCGTTAGTATGTCCATCACCAGATTAAACAAATAAGGGCTGAGCACCGAACCCTAATATAACACCATCATAACTAGAAAATGGTCTGAGTCTCCACCCATCGTCCTCACTCGGGTCTTTACTCCATCATGCATCTCCTTAATCAACCTACCATAGGCAACATGTATAGTACTAGGCTCCAAATATATCTACAAAACATCCCTCAGAGCTTTATCATATGCTTCTTCTATATTGATGAACACTATATGCAAATCTTTCTTTTTTCTCCTTATACTGATCCATCAATCTTCTACCAAGGTGGATGGATTCTGTAGCCATGGCACTATAATTGAAGTGAAATTGCTTCCTGCCTTGCATTGTTAATTTGGATTTGTATTGTTATTTGGTGAGGAAGAGCAAAAAGTACAAAGGGTGTTGCCATACGTTATTGTAATTTTATTATCATTTATACGAGAGATTGAAGGGACTAAAGCATAAAGGGCGATGTCGTGCCATTGACTGATTTTTATCATTTATCATATCATGAGAGGAAGAGAGTAAAAGCACGAATGATGATGTCATGCCATTTCATTTATGATATTATGTAGTGTCGACGAGAGTAAAAGTATGAAAGGTTATGCCGTGCCATTTTTTCATTGCCTTATTGATTCCTGGATTGGTGATTTGCTTGGTTATGTTGTTGCCTATTTCGAAAAGATGTTATTTGGTGATTTCATACTTGTCATCATTATGATATTCCCACATTCATATTCCCCCTCCCAGTTAATGTTTTAATTGCCCTACTTGTTATTCTATTGGACTATGTGTGTATATGTACATGTTTAAGTAGGTGTCTTGTTATAGCCTCGTCACTACCTCTTCGAGGTTAAGCTCAACACTTACGGATTACATGGGTCGATTGTACTCATGCTACACTTTTGCACTTCCCGTGCAGATACTTGTGTTGATTCCAACGGTGTCTAGTGGTGTTCTTCTCGGATTCAGCTACATTTGGAGGCTTGAGGTATAGCTGCATGGCGTCCATAGCTCTATAGTCCCCTTCTATATACATTTTTACTATTTATCTAGTCTAAAATAGTTGTACCTTATTTTAGACAATATGTGCACTATTCTAGTTGTTCATTTATTTGTGACTCCAAATTCTGGGAAATGTTTAGAGATCATCGTTGGTATTTTATTATTCCATTTTAGATTATTTTACTTTATTTTATTAATGTTTTTTTAAAACTTGATGAATAACTTAGCTAACGTTGACTTTGCAAGGAAATGTTATATACCATAACGGTCCCGAGAGTGGGATTCTAGGTCGTGACAGATTTAAAGTCAAACAAAATCCCTAGTAGAGGTCACTGGACAATGATTATTCTATTGGAAAAGACACATAAAACACCTTTATTAAACTATCTATTATAAATAGAATTATATTTAAGGTGAATGTATTTTAGAGGGTGTTTACCGCGAAAATGGTAATAACAATTAGATTTGATTTTGTGGTTCTAAAAATACATGATTTATTTTTATGTTAGTTGTTAGGCAATATATTCTAAGTGAAAGATCGGAAAAATAATATAGTAGCTTGAATATAGTGCAATAATCAAACCAAATGGCTGGAAATTGGGCCCTCGGGCTTGCGTATTCCGGGCCTCGAGGTCGAGTCGGATGCGCAACTAAGGGCAGTCGATGGAGGATTAATAGTTATGATAAATTTGATGCCGGCTTTTTATGGCCAATAATGAGCAATAACCGAAGAACAATAAATAGAACACGATGAATGCAAGCAACAAATGTAAATAAAGGGGGGCCAAGAGAGAATATGTTAGAGAGCAAAGAGAATGTTCTTGTGTATTCAATATTGTGTATAGGATGTCCTTACAAAATGACAAGGATCACCTTTATATATATGGGGGGAATCCTAACATATTACAAATGCATTTATTACAAAGATATATGGCTGCTACAACCATTTAATGCCACGGTACGGGCTCATTCTAGCCTAATAGACCTAAGTTAGCTTTAATCACGTGTTTTGGGAGCTTCTCATCTGTCAATCATTGCCTTTGATTTGTGCTGCCTCGGGGCGAACTCTGAGCTAAACTTCGAGCCTTCCGGGGTGGTCTTTACAAGGCACCCTAACGATCATAAAATCGAGCCCACTGATTTTATCATATATAGATAGTCCCCGCATTTCTTAGATTAAAATGATAAGAAACCATTGTGACATCGATCTTCTCGAGCCTCTTGTGGTGATGTTATGCTTATGACATCAGCTTTTGAGATAACTTAGACATCCTATCAATTCGTCTTTTCTAGGAACATTTATTGTAGTGCCGGTTTACTTGCTCAAGGCGATAATATCACCGCCAATCCGTCTCCCAACAGGCATTGATTGCACATGTCGATACATTTCCCAAAGACATTGATTGCGCTGTCGATTGATGATAACTAGGGATTATAATGTATTTTACACTCCTTCTTGCTTAAGTTTTGATTAGAAATGTGTACAAAATAGTCCCAAAGGTTCACATGTTGTACTTGATTTTAGGGTTTGGTCAACAAGGTGACAATTTGTCAAAACCAGTTCAAAAAGGAGTGAAACATGCACAAGTACCAAGAACAAGGCCAAGCTCAGTATAACAGGACTAGTGCGGCCGCACACCATTATGTGTGGTCCGCAAAGAGGAGGTTCAGAGAGTGTGCATTTCAGGCAGCCAAGCAATGTGGCCGCAAAACATTTCATACGGACCGCATTAAATTCAATGCGGACACACTTGATTTTGTGTGGTTCGCAAAGCTCAAGTTCAGAGAGGTGCCAAGTTGGAGGAACATTGCCAATGCAGTTCGCAGTTCAGAGAGCTGCGCTCGTGAATAGTACTCCTTTTCTATTTTGAGTAATTTTAGCTTAGTTTCATCATTGAATCTTCAAGTTTTATCTAGTAATTAAATATTATGGGTTTCTTTTCGTCTATCTTTGTTTTCTTCTATAATCGTGAGTAGCTAGACCCATTAGCTAGGGTTGTGGCTCAACAGTAGTGTGGGTAATTGATGGGTCTTGTGTTTTAATGCTTGAATATCTATGGGTGTTTGATATATGGACTAATTTATGGTTTAAATATTGAATTAGAGGTTGCAAACACAAGTTTATGCCTAGTTAATTTTGGCTCTTCTTGAGAAAGAGAGCCTAAGTCCATGAAATTGGTCCAACAAGGAATTGGGGCGTATTCAAGAGATTTATAACCCCAATTAAAAGGGTTAAACCTAGAGATAGTAATAGCCGACTTGAACCTCTATTGCTTGCACAAATTATCATACCCAATTAGTCTTGAGAAAGTCAATTAAGGCAAAATCACTAGAACTACTGAGAGGTATAGAGTGAGTAGAATCGTGCAATAGTTATATCATACTACCCAAATATTATAATCTAGCCTTAGACTCCAGAATCCGTCAATTACCCACCTAGGAGAAAGTCACTCCCCTAGTGCCTTTTACCTTTTTGGACAACCTTCAATAGTTTACTCTTAGCTTCACTTAGCCTAATGTAGCATCTTAGTAGTATAAAATTAGAAATAATATCAAAACCAATTATAAATAGAAGTGTAATTAGGAACAATTACACAACTCCAATTTAGATAGAAACTCAATTCCAATCTCTAGCTCCCTATGGAAATTGATCCGGACCTTCTCGGGTAAAATTTGCTTCGACCTCTCTTGCTACTTTGCAGTAGTACAGAGTTGGCTTCGATCACTTTTTGGTGCCATTACCGGGGAGCTAATGGTTTTGGCTATCTATCTAAGTAGTTTTGTGTATTGTTCTTCTTTCCTTATGTGTTACTAATTTGTCTGTGTCACAACTACAGGTACAAAATGGCAGCAAACTTAAACAACACACCTCTTGGAGATCTTCCGCCGGGGGAGGAGGTAGATGACAATGTTGATGATGAGGTCCCTATTGTGCCTCAAGGACAAAGGAGAGGCCGACAAGCCAATGATAATATTCCAGACCCTCCCCCGCTACCTCCAAGAGTGGCTACTCGAGTGCTTCCCAACCAAGACTATGCAAGTGCAATTGTCCCACCCCAAATCCGGACAGACAATTTTCAAATTACTAATGTGATGCTGACATTGCTGGAGCAGTGTGGGTATTTCACGGGCGCTGCCAATCAAAATGCTTATAAACATCTGAAGGGTTTCGTGGATACCTGTTGGGGAGCAAGCAAACTAATGTGTCCGAGGATGCACTTTGATTTAGACTTATCCCATTTTCACTTAGAGGGAAGGCATTGGATTAGCTTGAGCAACTTGCCGACCATTCTATCACTACTTGGGATGAGTTGGCGGACAAGTTCATTGCAAAATTCTTCTCACCGGGGCATATGGCAGCATTGAGAGATGAGGTCATGTCTTTCAAGCATGAGGCCACCGAACCATTACATGAGATTTGGGAGCGCTATAAAACAATGGGAAAGGAATGCCCAAACAATGATATGCCTAAGGCGATGATCCAACAGACTTTCTACTGGGGCATTAACACAACAAATTAGTTCATAGTGAACCAACTTGCTGGGGGAAACTTCATGAAGCTGACTTATTATGAGGCTTGTGACATTTTTGATAAGATGGCTGACACTTCCTCCGTTTAATACGTGAATATCAAGGCCAAAGGGGAAATTCTTCCAACCATCAACAATGGAGACCCCAAGGCAATTGGGGATATCAACAACAAAAAAGGCAATGGTAATTGGGGGAACAACAATCAAAATTCCAATTGGGGAAACCAGAATAGTAATCAGAACAATCAGGGTAATTGGAAGGGCAACAACAACAAATGGGGTGGTAACAACAATCAGGGTGGTTGGAACAATGTCAATCAAGGAAATCGGGGGCAAGGCTTTCAAAGGCCCCCAATGTACCAACAACTAAATAATCCACCCCCATTTCCATCCCAAGGTCCTAGTTCTTCCAACAATGACATGGGGAGAATTGAAATGATATTTGAACAGATAATGAAAAACAATGTGGATTCCGATGCTCGGTTGTCTTCCCACAATACTTCAATTAGAAATTTGGAGGTGCAATTAGGACAAATCTCATAGTCCTTGAATACTCACCCTAAGGGGGCTCTACCAAGTGATAAGGTAGTAAACCCGAAGAGAGGTAACAATCATGTTATGGCGGTAACTACAAGGAGTAGATGAGGCGGTGATGTGAATGCCTCCAAACAAAAGTAAATTTTTAGTGATGAAGTTAAGTTTCAATAAGATGACGTTCCTTTGGTGGTTGAAAATGTGATTGATGAGAATGTGAATGAAGAAGTGAGGATTGATATTCAAGATGCCAAGGTGGAAACTCAAAATGACGTGAACCCGTCTAGGGAACACGTAAGATATGCCATAGCCGGTTGTGCCTAAAGCCAATGCTCCTTTGCCAAGGCCACCTCCACCTTATCATCAAAGGCTCGCGAAGCAGAAAAATGAGAATCAGTTTAAAAAGATTATTGATATGATGAAGAGCTTATCCATTAGTGTGCCTTTGGTGGAGGCTCTTGAACAAATGCCGGGCTATACTAAATTCATAAAGGACTTAGTGACAAAGAAATGATCCATGGATTGTGAAACTATAAAGTTGACCCACCAAGTTAGTGAAACAGTGCATTTAATGGCCCTGAAGCTTGAAGATCCCGGTGCTTTCACCATTCCTTGCACCATTGGAAGTGTGGACTTTGCTAAGGCTCTATGTGATTTGGGGCAAATATCAACTTGATGCCCTACTCAGTTTTCAAAACTTTGGGTATTGGACAACTGAGGCCGGCTTCCATGAGATTGAAAATGGTGGATAGAACGATGAAGAGACTATTGGGTACTATTGATGATGTGCTTGTCCTTGTGGACAAATTTATCTTGCCAACTGATTTTGTGATCCTGGATTATGAGGTGTATTATGAAGTTCCAATCATATTGAGGAGACCTTTCCTTGCTACTGGGAAGGCCTTAGTTGACGTGGAAGCAAGGGAACTCACCTTCCGGGTGGGTGATGAAAAAGTGGTCTTTCATGTGTACAAGTCAATGAAGCAGCCCAACAGTTCCGAGGTGTGATATTTTGTAGACCTTGTCACGGCAATGATAGTTGATGATACAAGTGCAATGATCAATGTGGAGGACCCTCTAGAGGCCGTATTGTTAAATCTTGATGTCAATGATGATGAAGGCTTAGTGGAGTGTGTGAATTCTTTACATGGTATGGGATATTACTCTTATGATCCTAGGAAACTATCTTTGGACCTTGAGAATAGGAAGACTCCACCAACAAAACCTTCAATTGAGGAACCTCCGGTGTTGGAGTTGAAGCCATTGCCTCCATACCTTAGGTATGAGTTCTTAGGCCCTAGTTCTACTTTACCAGTTATTCTTTACTCTTGTCTCACTAAAATGGAGGTTGATGCCACATTGGCGGTGCTCCAAAAGTAGAAGAAGACGATTGGATGGACTTTAGTTGATATTCGGGGGATAAGCCCCACATTCTGTATGCACAAGATTATTCTAGACAATGATGCAAATCCCTCCTTTGAACATCAAAGGAGGTTGAACGAGGCAATGCAAGACGTTGTGAAAAAGGAGGTGATCAAGTGGTTGGATGTTGGGGTTGTGTACCCTATCTCTGATAGTTCTTGGACTTCGCCGGTGCAATGTGTACTGAAGAAGGGTGGCATGACAATGGTTGCAAATTAGCAAAATAAGTTGATTCCTACCAAGACCATGACCGGTTGGAGGGTATGCATGAACTACCGCAAGTTGAATAAAGTGACCCGCAAGGATCACTTTCCATTTCCTTTTCTTGATCAGATGTTAGACCAACTTGCTGAGCATGTCTTCTACTGTGTCTTGGATGGGTATTCTGGATACAACCAAATCTTGATTGCTCTGGAAGATTAGGAGAAGACCACATTAACTTGTCCATATGGCACCTTTTCCTTTTCTAGGATGCCTTTTGGGTTGTGTAATGCACCGACAATATTTCAGCGGTGCATGACAGCCATTTTCACCGATATGGTGGAAGATATTTTGGAGGTGTTTATGTATGACTTTAGTGTTGTGGGTGATTCATTTGAAGAGTGTTTGAAAAATCTTGATAGAGTGTTGGCCCATTCTGAAGAAACCAATCTTGTTCTTAATTTGGAGAAATGCCACTTCATGGTGGAAGAGCGTTAGTTCTTGGGCATAAAATTTCAAAGCATGGTATCGAGGTGGACAAAGCAAAAATTGATGTGATTTCAAGGCTCCCTCTCCTACCTCTGTCAAGGGAGTTAGAAGTTTTCTTGGACATGCGGGGTTCTACCGGAGAATTATCAAAGACTTTTCGAAGGTAGTGAACCCCTTATGCAAGTTAGTGGAAAAAGATTACAAGTTTGTGTTCGATGAGAGATGTATGCAAGCCTTTGAACTTCTGAAGCACAAGTTGACCACCACTCATATCATTACTGCACCTAATTGGAGCTTAGCATTTGAGCTCATGTGTGATGCGAGTGATGTTGCGGTTGGGGCGGTTTTGGGTCAAAAAGTGAATAAAATGTTTCATCCGGTGTACTATGCGAGCAAGACAATGAATGATGCTCAAGTGAACTACACGGTGACCAAGAAAGAACTTTTGGCTATTGTGTTTGCCATGGAGAAATGTCGGTTGTATCTTATGGGTGCCAAGGTCATAGTCCATACCGATCATGTCGTACTACGGTAATTGATGACGAAGAAGGATTTAAAAGCTAAACTGATGCGATGGGTCTTGTTACTTCAAGAGTTTGATTTGGTGATTGTGGACCGGAAGGGTAGTGAAAACCAAGTGGAGGACCACTTGTACCTCTTGGAGGAGGAGGGGAGGCCTCGTGATGGCCTAGAGATCAATGATTCATTTCCCGACGAACAACTCCTTTCGGTGTCGGTGAATGGTATGCCATGGTTTGTGGACGTTGCTAATTTCTTTGTGACTGGTATAATCTCGTGTGAGCTATCTTCTAATCAAAGGAAGAAGCTCAAACAGGATAGTTTGGATTTCTATTTGGATGAGCCATACTTGTTCAAGATTTGCACGGATGGTGTGATCCGAAGGTGTGTCCCGGAGGAAGAGCAATTGAGTATCTTGGAGGCTTGTCATTCCTTTCCTTGTGGTGGCCATAATGGCGGGGTGAGGACGACTTCCAAAGTTCTTAGTTGTGGGTTTTATTGGACAACTTTGTACAAATATGCAAGTGAACTTATGAAGAGGTGTGACAAAAGTCAAAGAGCGGGTGGAATTTCGAAGAAAGATGAGATATCTCTCAATACCATCCTTGAAGTTGATATTTTTGATGTATGGTGCATTAATTTTATGGGCCCATTTGTTAGCTCATGTGGGAACACATACATTCCTGTGGCGGTTGACTATATTCAAAACGGGTTGAAGCCGTGGCTTTACCGAATAATGAGGCTCGAAGTGTTGTTGCGTTTCTCAAGAAGAGCATTTTTACAAGGTTTGGCACTACTCGTGCAATCATACGTGATGGGGGTCTTATTTTTGTAATAGAGCTTTTGGCACTTAGCTTGCAAAGTATGGTGTCAACAACAAAGTTTCTACTCTTTATCATCCTCAAGCGAGTGGCCAAGTTGAAGTCTCAAACAGGGAAATCAAGAGTATATTGTCAAAGATGGTCAATGCAAATAGGACCGATTGGTCAAACAAGTTAGATGATGCTCTATGGGCTTATAGGACTGCTTACAAGACTCCGATTGGTATGTCTCCATATCGGTTGGTGTTTGCAAAAGCTTGCCATCGACAGGTTGAGTTAGAGAATAAGTCCATGTGGGCTTTGAGGAAGTTGAATCTTGAATGGGATGTGGCAGCACATCTTCATGTGGAGCAGCTTAATGAACTTGATGAATTCCGATTCCATGCCTACTCCAGTTAGTCCTTGTACAAGGATAAGATGAAATACCTTCATGATAAATATGCTCATGGCAAGAAGTTCAAAGTGGGTGATTTGGTTCTCTTATTCAACTATCGGTTACGTCTGTTTCCGGGAAAGCTTATGTAAAAATGGAGGGGACCTTTTGAAGTGGTGTTTGTAACTCCGTTTGTTGCACTTGACTTGAAGAACAAAAGTGGGGAAGTTTTTAGAGTGAATTGGCACAGCGTCAAACACTACCTGCACAAGATTGATGACAGCCACGTGGTGGCAATTCTTCATCTAAAGTGATTTGATGGTAACCTGCATCATGCAGCGACGTTAAATCAGGCGCTTCTTGGGAGGCAACCCATGTGTCTTTATTCTTATTTTTTCTTTGATTTTCATTGTAGTGTAGGATTTATTTTTGGATTGACTGGTTGTGAGATGCTGTAGGATTGCGTTGATGCAGTACATGAACAAGTTGAAAAATGATCACTCTCTGAAGTTGGCAATGCGGACCACACTCATTTTGTGCGGCCGCAATGGCCTTTGTGCGGGGCAAGACATCAATGCGGTCCTCAAAAGTGATTTGACAAAAGTAGGAAGTCTCTGAAGTTTTCCACCGTGGCCGCATTGCATTTTGTGCGGTCCCCGGTGGTCCACTGTGGCCGCATTGGATTTCTTACGGTCCGCAGTGGTTAATTTGCCAGTGCATCATGGTCTTGAGCACCCGGACCACGGTGCTATTTTTTGCGGTCCACGGTGGGTAGGTGAGCTGAGGCCCATGACCTTTTTCTATAAATAGGACTCGAGGCTCTCCTTTTGAACTTTTCGTTCTTTTTATTCTCAGAAGCAAAAAAATCACTATTCATCACTCTAATTGCATGCAATTAACTGCTAAGGCTCATTAAGCATCACTGCATCTCATTTCTGGTAACTTTATTTCCTTCTCATTTGTTTAATTTTGTTATTTTCTTTGAATTT
Organism: Nicotiana tabacum; assembly: GCF_000715075.1. Classification (NCBI taxonomy): domain Eukaryota; kingdom Viridiplantae; phylum Streptophyta; class Magnoliopsida; order Solanales; family Solanaceae; genus Nicotiana; species Nicotiana tabacum. The sequence goes on from NC_134101.1 coordinate 153,367,769, forward strand.
TTGTTTTTCATTGTTCCTTTTTCCTTCCCTTCCCATTTTTCTTTCAATCTTGTAGCATAGGTTAGTTAAATACTGTTTTAATTAGGACTAGGTAGTAAAAACATTGAGGAAACACTTAGGGAATCATTAACAGGTGAATAAGTTGTCTAAAAATGAACAAAACATGAACCCTAGGTTGGTATTGCTGCTGGGCAGTCAGTGCAGACCGCGGTGGATTTTGTACGGTCTGCGGTGCTTCTGTGCGATCCGCAATGCTATTTTGTGCGGACCGCAATTGACAAAGTTCTGAATGCTGATATTTGAGGACCGCAGCCACAATGGATTTTATGCGGTCTACGGTGCCTCAATGCGGACCAGAATGCATTTTTGTGCAGTCTACGGTGCATAGATTCCAAGAGTGGGTAGTCTGAATCCCACCTCTGTGTGCATCGCAATGGATTTTGTGCAGTCTGCGGTAGCCTCTTTGCGGCTGCACCTCATTTTATGCGGTCCGCATTCTGCAACATTTAAACTATCAACAACAAATTTTACTGCTACTTTACATTTCATTGTTCCTACTGATACTAACAAAGCATAATTGAATGTTGTTTGCATGACAATGGTGAAATCTCGAGGAAAAGGTCGTAAACAATCAGGAAGAGGAGAGTCCTCCCGGGGTAGGGGGTAAGGAATGCTAAGATCGACCCCACAAGTCCGACAAAACATAAAGAACACAAGGAGGATCATAATAGCTGTTGACAGAGCCATTGACTAGTCGGGGAGTGAGTATAAGCCTTTTTGAGAGGCATCTTCAGGCTCCATGCCAGAGTATGTTCCTGACTAGCCAGAGAGGAACAAGTTGAGGGATACACCTCCATTCTCTCCCACTGCCCAAACATCAGTATGTATATCTTCTAAGTCATCTGAGGGCTCAACTACTGGCAGTGGAAATAAATACTCCACCTCTCCTACAGCTTCACTATCCAGAGAGGGTCCAGTAACAGAAGATAAGGAAGAAGTGGAAGGGGGTGAGCCCCAAGTAGGTGGGGTAGAGAGGACTAGAAATTCGGAGGCATGGCAGGACCGGTTTGTAAGTGAGGTTGCCTACCACAAGATTCGAGAGTGGTGGCCCGAGAGAAAATTAATACCTGGGCGTAAATTTATCACCCGGGACCTTTTGCCTCACAACCCCAATGTGTTGAGGCAATTCAGAGAGAGAGCTGGATGGGACTACTTTTTAGGCCATGTGAAGAATGCCAATGAGCATTTAGTGAAGGAGTTATATACAATTGTGTCCCGCATAAAAAAGGGCACCACAGTCACCAAAGTGCGGAACTTGAAGGTGAAATTCGATGGAAAGACCATAAATAATTACCTGGGCTTCTTGGAGGGGGATGAGTCCTTGTACTTGGAGAAGATGGAATTGGGTGAGGAAGCTCGTCCTTGGTTGGCAGAGTACTTGGCAATCCCAGGTACCACCCCAGACTGGTTGATTGCGGGAGTAAAGATCTTGAGGAGAACTTTGAATTTTGAGGCTAAGGGGTGAGAGACATTTGTGTGCACCAGGCTAGATCCCACCACCCACGACAACTCACTCCCTATTCACTGGGCGATTTTGGTAGCATCTATCATGGCGGGGTACCCGATTAATGCCGAGAACGTGATGTCTCAGGTTATTACGCAGGTAGTGAACGAAGGTGACAGATCTTATCCCTTACCAACATCCTGACCATGTACCTGGAGGACCAAGATGTGGAAAAGCAGAAGTTTGATATAAAAGTGATGGCGAAGGCACCTTTCTCATGGAATAGCCTACAGGGTGATGACAACCCTAAGGGCAAGCACTTAATGGGCAAAGCCACTACTTCGACTGGCTAGTCTGAATAGCCAGTAGTGGTAGTGGCTCCTACTCAGCCTCCTTCTACCTCAGCAGACATGGCCACAGGTCCATCCACTTTTACAGCTCTAGAGATAACCTCCACCACTGTATACCCATTGACTGCCCACAGCCCTCGCCAGGCCCTTGCCAGTATCAACAATTGAATGCAAATAGCTACTTCTAAGTTGTCTGTACTATTTACCACGGGTGGCAGCTCAGTCAGCACCACCTCCTCCACAGGTCCCATAGTCCATTGAGGTCACTCTCAAGGATCTTCTGGACAACTAGAAGAAGATCCTAGAGAACCAGAAATTACTTACGGACGCTGTTGATTCACATAGAAAGGCACTCAAGGAACTTGCTAGGGAGGCAAAGAAAATGAGGAAGACTCGGCCTTCAAAAGAGTCGATGAAGGAGCTATGGGTCGAGGTTGGGATATTGAAGGCGGATCACCTACCTTTAGATATACTATTACATGACCCAGCACCAGCAACACAGCCCCAGCCAGAGCAGGAGTCCGAGAGGCCTCCCAAGAGGAAGAGGGTGATCTCTCAGTCTGACGATGCAGTTATTCAGTTGGAGGACCCGCAGGGAGGTTCCTCCACCCAGCCCCAGGACTTAGTCCAAGTCCAGACCCAGGTCCAAGCAGAGCCACAGATCACAAGGAGCCAGTCACAGGATCCCGATAAGACAGAGGACCCAGTGACCCAAACTCAGGATCCCATGTAGACGGAGGGCCCATAGGTAGTTTCTTTTTCCTCTCCTCTCTATTTTTGTGCTTATTTTGGTTAGTTGGCATTGAGAACAATGTCAGCTTTCATTTGAGGGGGTAGCCCTATTTGGATATTTGGATGACTGTACATATGACAATATTTTACGCTTTCTTTCCTTTTTTATCTTTGGTATGTATATAATTTTAGCATTTCATTGCACTTTTCGTACTTTTTACTTTGGGTCTGTATATAAAAGTTACGTTCTTATGTATGTATTCATTCCCCCTATTGTATATTTGATTAAATCCCCTCTTGTATATATTCATTTTACTTTCCGCATTTTTCCTTCCTTAGCTTCTTATTTTTTGTTAGTAGCTTCTTGTTTTGAAATTTTGCAATGAGCCTTTGGTTTTCTTAATTCCACGGTTCTTTCCAAAGATGGAATTTGTGTGAACCAGGTGACTCTTCCCATTGATGGATGGCACGAAAACCTTCTTAAGGGTTTGAGCCTGTTTTCCTTTTTGCTTTTTAGTAGTTTGTTGGTAAGGGTGCCTCAAGCAAAGCTTCACTTGTGCCTAACACATTTGTCTTTGATCCTATGGTCAAAAACAAATCGTTGTACGTAGGATGGTGAAAGTTGAGACCTTGAGACTATTGTGTTGGCCGATAATTATTAAGTGGTTTTTAGGGACCATTGTGTGCTCAAATCTTATCTAAGGTAATTGTGGGCCCCCAGACTCTTTGTCTTTAGCAATCCTATAGCTTGTGTGGTGAGAATATGAATTGCAAGTCCAAGTCCCGAGCCATTGGTCTAAAACATGCCCTGAATGTTTGTCTAGGCGAAATCCCAAGTGTAATTCGACTTAAGATATGATTATAGGCTCTCCTTGATCCGAATGATATCTTGAACACTTCCATAGCCTACTAATGATAAAATCCCTAGTCAACCCATTTGAACCTTAGAACTTTTTCCTTCAATAACCACGATACAAGCCTTTAGCCGTTCTAAAGAGACCCTCTATTGGCACCCGATCCTTCCTTAGCACATGGAAAAAGTATAAGTTTGGGGGGAAAGATGAGGATTGCAACAAAGTGGTAAAAGATATAAAATGAAGAAAAGGAAAGGCAATGAAAAAAAAGAGAAAATCAAAGAGACAAAAAGAATGTTCAATCTACAAAAGAATGAGGGGATTCAATAAAAGCAAAGAATGAAAGGTGTGGAAAGTTGAGAAAGGATAAACGATTTGAAATGAACAAGAAATAGTGATAGTGTGTCTCTCTAACCCCTTAGAAAGAAGTGAAATTACTTAAAAAGTCAAGTGAATGCGTACCAAAACGAATCAAAAGAAGTGCTAAAGGGAAGATCAAGCGCAACTTGTAAGCATTTTGGGACTAGTTTCTGGCAGTTAATGCACAAAGCTTAGGTAAGAATGGGTATAAAACATGTAGAAATCACAGTTATCAGCAAGCATATGGTACTTAGAGCCGGACTTGTGACTTTCCTTGAGAGAGATGACTGTATTTTCATTAACCTCGTTCTGAGTGCTACTATTCCAAAGGTGAGGTTTGCTTAGGGAGAGTCGAGGATGTGTGAGTTTGGGTTCCACAATGACCAAAGTACTAGAAAGAGTTTCTTTGATGTGTTGAGTCAACTCTTGAGGCTCTTGTGTCGCACTAAATCCATGATGTTTAAAAGAGTGAATGTTGTTAATGATTCATTTGAATTGAGGGCAATTGTTAGTCCAAATTGATGCAAGATGAGGTCACATTAGATCAGCTGAATTTTCTTGGATTTACTCTTAAGGGGTGGGTCTTATTATGTTTGTTTGAGGACAAGCAAAAGCTTAAGTTTGGGGGAGTTGATAACTAAGGATTATGATGCATGTTACACTCCTTCTTGGTTTAGTTTTTATTAGAAATGTGTACAAAATAGTCCCAAAGGCTCACATGTTGTACTTGATTGCAGGGTTTGGTCAACAAGGTGACAATTTGTCAAAACCAGCTCAAAAAGGAGTGAAACATGCACAAGTACCAAGAACAAGGCAAAGCTCAGTATAACAAGACTAGTGCGGCTGCACACGATTCTGTGCGGTCTGCAAAGAGGTGGTTCAGAAAGTGCATTTTAGGTAGCAAAGCAATACGGCCTCAAAACATTTCATGTGGACTACATTGACTTTACTGAGGCCGCACTTGCTTTTGTCTGGTCCGCAAAGCTCAAGTTCAGAGAGGTGCCATGTTGGAGGAGCATTACCAATGCGGTCCAGGGTCCATTTTGTGCGGTCCGCAATAGAAGACACTGCGGCGACGGTGCATTTTGTGCGGCCCACGGTGGACAACTTTAGAGAGCAGATTGTTTCAGCCAATAGTCTTAGTGCGGCCGCACTAGATTTTGTGCATTCCGCACTATCCCATAGGGGTATTTTTGTCCATAATTTTAAACATAGTATAAATAGTGTCTATTTTGAGTAATTTTAGCTTAGTTTCATCATTGAATCTTCAAGTTTTATCTAGTAATTAAATATTATGGGTTTTTATTCATCTATTTCTTTGTTTTCTTCTATAATCATGAGTATCTAGACCCATTAGCTAGGGTTGTGGCTCAACTCTAGTGTGAGTAATTGATGGGTCTTGTGTTTTAATGCTTGAATGTCTATGGGTGTTTGATATCTGGACTAATTTTTGGTTTAAATGTTGAATTAGTGGTTGCAAACACTAGTTTATGCCTAGCTGATTTTGGCTCTTCTTGTGAAAGAGAGCCTAAGTCCATGAAATTGGTCCAACAAGAAATTGGGGCATATTCAAGAAATTGATAGCCCCAATTAAAGGGTTAAACCTAGAGATAGTAATACCCGACTTGAACCTCTATTGCTTGCACAAATTATCATACCCAATTGGTCTTGAGAAAGTCAATTAGGACAAAATCACTCGAACTACCGAGAGGTATAGAGTGAGTAGAATCGATCAATTGTTATATCATACTCCCCAAATATGACAATCTAGCCTTAGACTCGAGAATTCATCAATTACCCACCTAGGAGAAAGTCAATCCCCTAGTGCCTTTTACCTATTTAGACAACCTTCAACAGTTTACTCTTAGGTTCACTTAGCCTAATTTAGCATCTTAGTAGTATAAAATTATAAGTAATATCAAAACCAATTATGAATAGAAGTTCAACTAGGAACAATTACGCAACTCCAACTTAGATAGAAACTCAACTCCAATCTCTAGCTCCCTGTGGAAATCGATACCAACCTTCTCGGGTAAAAGTTGCCTCGACCTTTCTTGCTACTTTGTAGTAGTACAATGTTGGCTTTGATCAGTTGTGCTACCACTTTTTCTTTAAATGGAAGCTTTATTGAACCAAAGCTTCATTCAATCGTTCTTCAACAACCTTTTTACTCTCTTCTTCTCTTCGTCCTCATCCAGTGCTATTTCTCATATTTGAAGCACATGGTCTTAAGGTCATATGGCAGTGTTCTCATCAGTTACGCCATGGCCCTTTCCCAAAGCTTCCCCTACTGAGCGAGATTGTACCGATTTGTTGTTGTTGTTGTTCGCCCAAGGTAATGGGAGAGAAATCTCAAATTATCTTCACATTAAAGGATATACGGACTATGAACTTCTACTCATCTCTTTTAACTACCCGGTGCGGCGCCTCACTCATTTTTCTTTCCATGGAGTGAGGTGGTGCCATCTACTAACTATTGCATCCTGCACCGGTGCAACATCTCAAGAAGTGGCTTCACAATAGTAGTGCTGGCGAGATCCATAGTTGCCAAATTTTTCACCCAGCCATTTCTTCATCCCTTTCTGCTTCTTCATCTTTTTCTGCTCCTTCTTCATCGTTTCCTTCTCCTTCTTCATCCTTGATGATGTCATTTGGAATATTGAGATGAGGCCACCAAGGAGATGGTTCTCAAAAATACTGCCGCTGAGGACGCACCCCCGAGAATAGATTAGACTCTTAGTTTTAATTATTATTATTTTTTTGCTTCTTTGTTTCTGTGTAAGGACCCCTTGCGGGATTTTGTAATCATATGTAAAGACCCTTCATGGGACTTTATAATCATGGTTTATTAATACAGAGATGTTTCTTCGATTTTTCTCTGATTTATGCCGGATTTCCTTTTATTTGCATTTGTGATGAATCTAAGCATGCGACTCTACCGATTAGACCGAATACTGGACCAGGGTGTAGGTGTTCCCTCGGTTCTTGGTTGGTCAATACAATTTTCCCTGAAACCCTTTGCCATTTCTCAGACCAAGTCTGGGTCGACTTGGTACAGACTTAGGCTGCCGAAGCTGGCGACTTTGAATTGAGTGAGAATTGGGCCTCGATTTTTAGAACAAAGTTATCTCCTTTTAGACCCCATTGGTAGCCTTCGAGGGAGAATTTTCTCAAACGCCTGAGAATAAAGGTAGCCCCATGACTTTCACAAACAATCCCATAGTGAGTTTTAGCCCAAGTTCGGGTGGCCTAAAAACTTTGATTTGAACTTAGGGTGAAGGTAGTCCTAAGGCTTCATTAATAAATCCTGAATGTGAACTGGCTCGAGCTCAGGTAGCTGGAGGGCAAAGGAACCGGGTGAACGATCCTCATTTGAAATAGCAGAAATCCTCAAGGCAGGATACCACCTCGAGGTTGGGCTTATATATGAGTAGCTATTTAAAGCTTATCCTTCGTTTTGACAGGGATCTTCGAGATCGGGCACTATTTTGAGACTCATAGTGATATTAATGGCTCCTTAGAGTCTATCTTCTTTTTGATGGAGATCCTCTAGATCAGGTACCATCTTGAGGCTTGTAATGATATTAATGGCTCCTTAGAGCCTTTTTTTTACGGATGTCCTCGAGATGGGGTACCATCTCGAGGCTTGTAATAATATTAGTGCCTCCTTAGAGCCTTTCTTTTTTTTTAACGAAGGTCCTCGAGATCGGGTGCCATCTCGAGGCTTGTAATGATATTAATGGATCCTTAGAGCCTTTCTTCATTTTTGACAAAAGTTCTAGAGATCGGGTACCATCTCAAGGCTTGTAATGATATTAATGGCTCTTTAGAGCCTTTCTTCTTCTTTTTCTTCTTCTTCTTCTTTTTTGACGGATGTCCTCAAGATCGGGTATCATATCGAGTCTTGTAATTATATTAATGGCTCCTTAGAGCCTTTCTTCTTTTTTTGACGGAAGTTCTCGAAATCGAGTATCATCTCGAGGCTTGTAATGATATTAATGGCTCCTTAGAGCCTTCATTCACGAGAGTAGAAATCCTCGAGATTGGGTACCATGTCGAGGCTAGGTTGATGCGGGGATTTTTGATCCCAAAACATCGTATGGTAGTGATAATTGTATGAAATGGTTAAGAAATGACCGAGGCAATCCAGCCGGTACATCTTCCCAAAGCAATAAAGGCTTAGTCAGTTTTTTTAATTGGCCTTTGAGGCAGGCAGATAGTTATCACTTTCTCTATATATATAGGTTTGTCTTCCTGTTGATACCCAATTTTTCTCTATATATTTTTTATGTAAAATACCTTTCAAATAGCATGTATATGCATATATAAGTATACCCCAAGGCTACATTATTTTTTTTCTTAACTTTTCAAAGATTTTTAAATTAATTTACTACCCTATTTTATCAAGAAAACCCCAATAATTATCACAAAATTATCATTTTTGGTGATTCATTTATTGTAGTCTCATTTTTATATTAAAATATATCTAAAATATGTTTTACACATTTTTTACAAATTTATTTGGTATTTAAAGGATAGAATTGCATAATTGCAATATTAGCCATTTTTAGGTTTAAATTCGTCTCATTTTTATAAAATGAGATTTTATAATTTTTAATTGATAATTATGTATTATAAATCATTTTTATATTTTTAATTTATTTCCAGAAACTAATTTACTATTTTTTAAATTTTTTAAAAGGGAAAACTGGCTATTTCAATAACAGCCCAATTCATTTCAATTTTAGCCTAAAATCTGGCCTAATTAAACCCAATCCCCAATCCAAATTAAACCGACCCAAGACCTCAATTCCAATGCTAAAACTACCCGGCCCAACCTGGATCAAATCTTAGTTGATGATCAATTTGGATCAACGGTCTAGATCCGCCCTTACCATTTTTAATCAAACCACCCCCCCAATACCACTCATTTTCCCTCAGACGTCTCTATCTATCTACCTCTAGTTCTCCCTAGAACCCTCCCTTCCCCTCCTCTCCGATGAGTTCTTTTAATCTTCTCCAGCCACATTCTGACCTAAACCCATGGTGGTTTCACTACCTACAAGCTACATATGGCTTCTCGCGTTTGGTTAAATAAAGACTCGTGGCCTAACCACGAAGGGTTGGTCCAGACCTTTGTCGATTCAAAGTTCCACGGACATCTACGGCCTGCTCCAGCAAGCCATGCCTGCTTAGATCCAAGCCTTTATCACCGTTTGGGTTCCTCTGAAAACCCTAGTTTTGAAGTTTTTCTGGTCTCTTTATCTCTAAGTTTTTAAATGATTTTTTGGATTTTCTTGCAAAAAGCTACTTTCTAAACCATTTCTTTTTCCGATCTAGGGTTTTTCTGAGATATTTAGATGTTTCTCTGATTTTCTCTTTCTTTTGTGTGTTTCTTCTGCTATATTTTCCTCTATTGTGTTCTTGTGTGTTTTTTCTACTATATTTTCCTCTACTGTGTTCTTGTGTGTTTTCTCTATTGTATTTTCCTCTACTGTGTTCTTGTGTGTTTGCTTATTAAACTTCCTCTACGGTGTTCTTGAGTGTTTCTTATTAAATTTCCTCTACTGTGTTCTAGTTAAGTTTCTTCTAATACTTCTTAATATGCTTCTCCTACTATTCTTAGCATTATTTTCATTATGTTTTGTATTAGTTTCTTCTGCTATGTTTGCTTTGAGCACCTACTGTGTTTCACATGTTACTCTTCTACCATGTTTCTCATAAGTTTCTGTTGCTGAAAGGAACATGTTAAAGGTTTCAGTTCTTTTCTGAGACATCTGAACTTGTTCCGACTCAATTACTTGTCCTCTCATCTATGCACTCGATTGGTGGTAGAACCCTAGAATTTGGGGTTTTTTCCAAGTTTGGAAACCATTGGCTATGTGATTTGCCTGAACTGGTTTTGTTTCAAAAACCATAACCCTTTCAGACCTATTTCTAGTCTCTAAATTGAGTTTTGAAATCCTTGTTTTTCATATGATTCTGACTTTTGCTAAACTCTTCTAAGGTCTTTTACACTGGATCCTTTGTATGCTACTAGATGCTACTTCTCTTCTACATTGCTAACCTATGTGACAACCATGGCCCTGTAGTCTATTATCTACTGATTTTGCAATGACACGACATCTTTTTTCGGCTTAACATGTTTATATGCTCTTTATATGTGATGAACATCTCTCTAAAATGGATTTCAAATTTGTGATTAGTTCAGACTTCCTTCTGAATAGGTTTAATTGATTTCTTTCCATTGTTTGCTGATTTCCCTGTGATTCGACTTAAGTTAAAACCTTTCTCAGCTTTCCTGACTTGGTTCATTCATGGACTAATAATTACAAAATCTCTGACTCTTGATTTACTGGCTACTAATTGATTCTCTTACCTTATTCTTACCACCGTGTATTTCAAAATTCTGTCCCTCAAATAACTTTTTATGTATTTGCCCCTAATTGCCTACTTTGCACAAAAGAAGCTTGTTTGATTTCTTTCCTTAAATAACTTTTACCGTTTGAATATGATTTTCTTATTTAAAGGAAGTCTTGTGTGATTGATTCTTAATTGATAATCAGTTCCTTAACTATTTTCTTATCTTATTTCTGCCTGATTTTCACACTATAAATGCATGAATCTTTCACAAACACACCATCATTCATTCACAATCATTCTGAACTCACATTCATACACAATATTATTCTCTCTTGTCTGCACTATGGCCTGTTTACAAGACCTACTACTTTTCTCTATTTGTTTCTTTGAAACTGGTATCTCCTGATTTAAGCTTTAGCACCACAACAATGTGTTTATTTACTTCTTTTATATCCATGTCTACTTACTATTTCTGTACTTGAATTAGCATGCTAATTTCTGTCCACCTGCTCCTATTATGAATCCCAAAACCCCTGCCCCCTATGTGTTTGAGCTATGGTTTAAGGCATGGCAATATTCAAATTATTGTCCATGGACACTTGAGGGTTGTCCCTTCCGCACTACACTTATCTTAATGTGATAATGTATTTGGATGTGAGCATTGCCCGGAGTCCCCTTTGAGGCTATTAGGAAACTTTGACGCATCCAAATGAGAGAAAGTATTTTGATCATGATCTCTTGGAGTTGGTTTACCTCATATTTCATAAATGACACCTCAATCAGGCTCTCCTTGGTTGTACTTTTCAATTTCTGATGTATTCTATTACTTTTTTTTTCTGGGCTGTAATAATTTGTAATAAATTCTTGGGGATGGCTTGTGAAAAAGGGAGGTGTAACTATTTATGCAAAGGGTAGATATCCTACCTATAGGTAATTCTGAAATTCTGCATTCTCACATAGATATTGTGCCTATAGGTATTCTAATTTTCTCACATAGATGTCATGTCTATAAGTATTTCTGAATTCTGCATGCTCTCATATAGAAATCATGCCCATAAGTGCTTGGAAATCTGAATTCTGCATATGCATATAGAGAAATATGCCTATAGGTCCTTCTAAATCCCGTATATCCGTTCTTCATCTAGCAATCATGTTCATAGGTCTTAAACAAAAATTCAGCATCTAGATATCATGTCTATAAGGCTTCTGCATTCTTTACCATGTTTATAAAAGGTTTTAAAATCGACAATGCATAGAAAGCATATCTATAGGAATTATTAATCGAATATGAATCGCTTCATTCACTTATAAGTCTAAAACCAGTAATGACGACGTGTCATCATCTGCAGAACCTATAACCCTTTTTGCTAAAAACTTGCCTTCCTTTAATAATCTTGCAACATTTCTTAACCAGTACGCATTCAGTTTATTTCAATGCTTTCTGAATTCATTAGACACCATGTCTATAGGATCGTTGTCCAACACTTAGGCAAGCTTTAGGGTGAAATTTATAAATAGAATCTGTTTTTATTAATTACAACCAGCAGGCAGGTCTGATTTGGGTTTATTATTTGAATTATGTAATAAATCAGTCTGCCTCAACTTTTAAGTTATTAATCAGGCCCTAAACAGTATGTGTAAGTCATGCTAACTATGGGCTTCTTTGATTGAAGGAGGTATATCTGAGCCTTTTTACTTGTTGTGTGCTCCTCCCCAACTTGCTATACATGTTTTGTATGTCGCCTTAGAATTTTGCCTTTGAAACTACAAATAAGCCTAATATCCCTCCTTTTTAGGATTAGTAGTCTTAAATACCTCTGGGACTGATAATATTGGGACGGGTAATAGGATGAAATAAGTAAATGAGACCATTCAGCGCTTTAACACAATAACGGGGTGGGAAAGGGTAGATATGGATATGATGACCACGCGATAACATCACATGTAGCCCCTCACTGAGGAGTGATTACCGGATGTTGTGTGGGGTGATGCATTTTATTAATAAACCTAGGACTTCCTTTTCCCTTTATTTCTTTGTTTCTTCTAAAGATTTCAAACTCTTTTTTTTAGAAAAATCAGCATTCTTTTAGTTCTTTCCAACTTTATTTGTTTATAAACCCTTATGTGAAAATCCCCTCTTATTTGAAGCTTTATTTTTTGCTTACGTGTTATTTGCACCTAAGTTTATAACAATAGTTTGACCAAGAACCACACTAGTGGATCCTGAGGGGTGCCTAGCACCTTCCCCTTGGGATAATTTCAAGCCTTTACCCTACCTCTGGTTACTCAAATCAAACTCTCTTGGTGTCCTAATGCACCCTAATCATTAGGTGGCGACTCTTAAAATTCAAAACCAATTCCCAAAAGGAAATGAGTTGTCCTCCCAAATGTCATGAACTTGATTTAGCTCGAGAAAAAGGGGCGCGATAGCGTGGCGACTCTGCTGGGGATTCTTAGTCTTTTACCATTTCAGACTATTATTGTGAATTTATGCTTCTTTATGCGCAATTATCTGTTTATTTCTTTCAAACATTCAATTTTTCTTTCGATTGCAAAACTTACTTGTCTTTTTATTTCTTTCCCTTACTACTTTCCTTTACTGCTTTCCTTTACTACCACTTTAAATTATGAAAATACTGTTGTATTTACTGCTTTCCTAACGTGCAAATACGTGACAACCTGCTTTAATTATTGCATAATCATGCTCAACATCATATTCGACTCGTGCCAAACAAAATACCATAGCAACGCTTATAATGAGTGGTTGCGCTCTTCCAATATTATCACCCCTTTAAATCCAAAAAGACGTATTTGCGGTAAAACCAGTCGATCAACAGTGTAGTCGATGGTTCCGTGCCTTTTCCCTATGAGTTGTCCGCTCAAGGGTACCAGTCTAAAACCCCATAGAAACCTTACTATATTTAACTGTGCATGCATCATGGTCAAACCTAGCCGAGTCAGTTATGTTGTCCACATAATGGCTCTTTAATATAGCCTTGTCCAAAGTCCACTGGATTTCCCTAAAACCCAAACGCACACCATCCCGTTCTTTGTATTTATTTGGAGAACTAAATGTTTTTATGTCAATTATTGATATTTAATAGTCGAGTCTAGTGGAGGTAAGGGACTAACCCTTTCGTATTGTAGAAATATGAGGCATGAAGTCCCTAGATTTGGCATGGTCACCAACATCCACCCAAAATTGCTAAGCTGGTGGGAGGATGTTCATTCCAGTGATCAGACTCTTGTCCGGAAATACCTAGGAAATCTAATTTCTCTTATGGAAGTCCAACCTAACAACAAGATCATAGAAGCTGCTACTCTATTCTGGGATTGTGATAGGTCTGTGTTATGCTTCAGGGACATTGAGATGACACCCCTGCCTGAAGAAATAAGTGGATTAGCTAGTATACCATGAGAAACTTTGGGTTTGTTAATGTCGGAAAATCGCAAGGGTAGAGGTTTCCTCAAAATGATGGGTCTAAAGAAGAATCTAGACTTGACATGCTTGAAAGAGTCGTATATCCCCTTTGATTATTTGTACGAGAGGTGCGGTCACAACAAATCTTATCATACTTATCCTGACGAGTTTGCCCTCACATCATTGGGGCATATTCACCGAAGGGTCTTTGTCTTCATGTTTTGCTTCTTGGGGAGGATAGTGTTTCCAATGAAGAAAGCTTGGATCCACACCAGGCTAGCTATGGTGACCAGAACTCTAATGGAGGGAATTGGTGGGCAACCATTCAGCATTGTGCGCATGATTATTGTAGAGATATACCGATCCTTGGAGAAGTGTCAACGAGGATCTGAACGCTTCGAAGGCTTCAATTTGCTACTTCAACTTTGGCTCATGGAAAATCTCCAAAGGGGTGAATACCGGTAGGAAATTCAACGAAGAGACTGGGATGATCATATCGCCTTCCATCATCCGAAATGAATGAACTACATGCCTAACATGTTCGCCCAGCCAGAATACGCCAAGGGATGGTTAGAGCTGTTTGAAAATCTAACCGAGGATCAAGTACAATGGATGTTCGAGTGGTTCCCTACTGAGGAGTTCATCGTCCGATCTAGGGATGCGCCGTTTTTGATACAAATCGGTTTGAGAGGAACCTACACTTATGTCCCTTTCCGAGTTATGAGACAGGCTGGTAGGAAGCAGGTTATACCAAGGGTGGACAAGATGAGTCACTTTCGGGCTGACTTTCAAGCTGATGACAGTCCTTATAAGTGCCAAGCTCAGCATATGTGGCATTGGAAGATCATCATGGGAAGAGTCACTATCGAACCAGACAGATACCATGCTTGTTGTACTCTATACTATTTAGGCTGGTTAGAATCTAATCACGATTGTCTGGGTCAGCCAGGACTTGCTAGGTCCAAATGATCATAGATTAGAAGGCTGAGGCACAGGTCAAATACAATCAACTGCGCAAAAGGATCCGGGAATGTAAAAGCGAGCACCGTGAGATACAAGAAGCCAACCAAAAACTGATCAAAGAGTGGAAAGATATGGCTGTAACTGCCAACAAACGACCGGGACACTTGGAGTGAGGCATAGTGGAGATAGAAAGGAAGTTCCTCAAAAGGATCGAGGATTGCCAAAATACTGAGGGAAATGAGGGCGGATATCTAGCCAAAGCCTACCTATTGCTGGGACTTCACGAGCTTGGAAAGCTGTTCGATGGAGCAAATGATGCCGAGTCTGGGGAAGGTCCTTCTGGGACCAAATAGATAGGAGTTTTTCTTTTGATTTAAGAAATGTAATAAGGCCAACGGCCACTAGTGATATTTTTATTTCATGCTATTTAAGGTCGATTTGGGATTCGTCTACTTTTTATCAATAAAATGAGGCATTTAGCATTCTATGTTATCCAAATTAATTTGTCGCTAGGCCTACCTCGGGCCCAAAGAGGTTCCCAAATAGGACACGATGTACATTCTCGCACTATGTGTTTAAATATCGCAACATTTTCTTATAATCCTCACTTACTTGTTACCTTTTTGTTTTTACTTTTTGTTTATTTATTCCCCTCCCCAAAGGTTAGTTCGTGCACTCTGGCAACATCATCTTATTCAATAAGATCCAGGGGCCCTCCACCCACTCATCCTCTTAGTCCTATCAGAAACAAGAACAAAGAGAAGATGGAAGATTCGAACAAAAAGGAAAACTGAACTGAATGGGTAGAGGTCACTCATGGTACTCAGGTTTCCAAAGAATGTGCATCCCAGCTTGAACAAAAGCTACTGAAATTTCAATAAGAACTTGATCAGGTTTGGAATCTGGCGAATCTGTCATTTTCCCTCACCACTCCCGACATTAATTTCCCAAATGCTCAGAACCCCGCACCTCGACAAAATATCCCAAAGTCATGAAACCATCTTGCTCCTCACTACCACTACAACACTTGCCACGCCTCCAACAATACTCCACTGCTCATCCCGGAACCTTTGAACTCCACAAATGTCCCCTTTCACACCCGTCATAACACCCTCATCTACGTGGAGACTGTGACACACTCCACTCAACAAATCTCAAGCACACCCGAGTCTGATGATAAAGACTTGATCATCAAGAATTTGGCTGAAGAACTTAAGAAATTGACCAGCAGGATCCAGGGTGTCGAAGGAAGTAAGGGGATTGAAAGGTTGAACTATGAAGATCTCTGCATACAACCCGATGTTGAACTGCCCGAGGGGTACAAACCTACAAAGTTCGAAATGTTTGATGGTACAGGAGATCCAAGGGTCCATCTGAGAACGTACTATGACAAGCTGGTTGGAGTAGGGAAAAATGAGAGAACCCGCATAAAGCTTCTCATGAGAAACTTGAAAGGAGATGCTTTGTCTTGGTACATTGGCCAGGCTCCAAAGAAATGGTCAAACTGGGTAAGCATGGCGTCCGACTTTATGGACAATTCAGGTTCAATACAAAAAATGCACCAGATGTGTTCTACATCCAGAACCTAAAGAAGAAGCCCACGAAAACATTCCGCGAGTATGCCACTCACTGGAGATCAAAAGCTGCTAAGGTTAGGCCTGCTTTAGAGGAGGAACAAATGAACAAGTTTTTCGTCCGAGCACAGGACCTGCAATATTATGAAAGGCTGATGATGATTGAGAGCCACAAATTTTCCGACATTATCAAGCTGGGAGAAACGATCTAAGAAGGCATCAAAAGTGGTATGGTTACAAACTTTGAAGCCTTGCAAGCTACCAATAAGGCTTTACAGTCTGATGGTACGTCCAAGAAAAGGGATGTATGTGCCGTAATGGTGGCACAGAGAACCAAATCCCCTATAAAATACCAAACCTATGCAATGCCTCCACTCACATATCAGCCTACTCCGAATTACCAGACACCCTCACCCTCTTACCAAACTCCACCACCCACTTATCAATCACATCCACCTCCTACATATCAACCTACCTCACCAAGATATTCCCAACCTGCACATGTCTACCAAGCCTACAATGCCCAACCATCCCACTATCAATCGCCTCCCACACGTCAAAACTTTCCAAGACTTTGACCAAATTTTGACCGCTGACCTCCTAAACAGTATACAGCCATTGCCGAACCCATTGACCAGTTGTACGCGAGGCTCAAAGCTGATGGTTATGTCACCCTTATCCCTGCTATAACCCCCAAAAACCCTTCTTAGTGGGTTAATCCAAACAAATCCTGCGCATACCATTCCGGCATGAAAGGACACACCATCGACGAATGTCGCTCCCTGAAAGACAAGATCCAGGCTTTGATTGACAACAAAATTATTGTGGCAAAGGAACCTGCTCCTAATGTCCGCAATAACCCGTACTAGACCATAAGAGTGGAGACATTCACATGATTGAAATATAGGATGATTGAGACCCCAAGGGATTGATCGGTTTGATCACAGAAGGCGACGATCCAAAGGAGCCAATAGTCACCCTTAATCCGATTGTTGTCCAGATTCAGCCTTCGGATTAACATTCACATGAGTGGAGACATTCACATGATTCAATGTTGATTTTCAAGTAATAGACGTGCTGGCATCTTACAATTTGCTATTAGGACGACCATGGATTCATGCTGCTGGGACCGTAGTGTCAACACTACATCAGGCGGTGAAATTTGAGTGGAGCCACCAAGAAGTCATCATTCACGGCGACGGTAGCAATCCCATAAACAGTCGCCAAACCATCCCAGCAATTGGAGGCAGAGGAAAGATAGGCGGGAAGACCTACCACCACATCGAGCGAGTCAACGCCGTTGACAAGGACAAATGGTAGGACAATAAAATTGAAAGCATATTGAACTGGAGTGGATACGAACCTGCAAGGGGCTTGGCAATAACATCCAAGGAGTTGCTAAGCCTATCAAACTAAAGAAACATGGCACCACCTTTGGTTTGGGATATGAGTACACTTGGGAGGAATTCAACAACTGGCCGCCACCATGGCATAGATCTTACTATCCACTAGAGCAGCCAATTCCACATTTGAAGCAAGCTTTCCTACTGGCTGATGTTATCTATGGGTCGGAAGAAGAGGAAGCATTTGCAGCAGTAAGGAATTTGTTCCTGGAAGATAATCATAGGGATTGTTGTGTTGTTTTCGAGGAGGAGGGGGAGAAAGGCCCTTCTATACAGGCAGTGAGCAGAGGAGCATGCCTCAATAACTGGACCATCAGGACCACCAGAGCCTGGAAAGCCTCGGGGTAGCAAGGCTGAACAAGAATCATGCACTATCTTTCATTTTTACTAGTTGACTTTCCTTTCGCATTTTAAAATTTCGCAATAAGATCTTCAATGTTCAAAACAGTTAAGGAATTTTTCAAAGCATTTCGATTTTCCATATAAATCTTACACTTATTATTTTCTCTCATTACTTTACTTATACAACATTACTATTACTTATCTTGATGAACCAATGGTTGTGACATACAACAAGACAACGAAACAAACGGATACAGATTCGGAGGAAGATGAAATATCGGAAGAGATTGTTAAGGAAGTCGAGAATTTTAAGAACAGACCTAAGTCCAACCTGGATGAGACCGAGATTGTTAACCTGGGAGATGTAGAGAACGTCAAAGAAACAAGAATCAATGTCCACTTATTTCAATCAGAAAAGAAGAAATACACAGAATTTCCAAGGGATTATGAAGACATATTTGCTTGGTCGTATGATGACATGACTAGTATGAGTACATTTATTGTGGCACACAAACTGCCAACTGATCCGAAATGTCCGCCGATAAAGCAAAAGCTCAAAAAGTTCATGCCTAATGTGATCTTGAAAATTAAAGAAGAAGTCACTAAGCAGGTCAAAACCAAGGTTCTTAGGGTAGTAGAATATCCGACGTGGTTAGACAACATCTTGCCAGTACCAAAGAAGGACGGGAAGGTCAGAGTCTGTGTTGACTACTGGGATCTCAACCGGACCAGTACAAAAGATGACTTTCCCTTACCAAACATACACATCCTGATCGACAATTGCGCCAGGAATGAGTTGCAGTCATTTGTAGATTGTTTTGCGGGGTATCATCAGATCTGGATGGATGAACAAGATGCTGAGAAAACGGTTTTCATTACCCCATGGGGCATGTATTGTTACAAGATGATGCCGTTTGGATTAAAAAAAGCTGGGGGCACCTACATGAGGGCCATGACCACCATTTTCCACGATATGATACACAAGGAGATCGAAGTATATGTAGACGATGTTATCATCAAGTCCAAAAAAGCCACTGATCACATGGAAGATTTGAGGAAGTTCTTCAATAGACTGAGAAGATACAACCTAAAACTCAATCCCGCAAAATGTGCATTTGGGGTTCCCGCCAGAAAACTACTTGGATTCATTGTAAGTCGCCGAGAAATAGAACTGGATCCATCAAAGGTCAAAGCTATTCAAGAGTTGTCACCGCCAAAGAACAAGAAGGACGTGATGAGTTTCTTGGGGAGACTTAACTATATCAGCCGGTTCATATCACAATCTATAGTTATCTATGAGTCGATCTTTAAGATGTTGAAGAAGGAGGCCACTACCAAATGGACTGATGAGTTCCAAAAGGCCTTCGACAGAATCAAGGAGCACCTGTCAACACCACCAGTCTTGGTCCCGCCCGAGCCAGGTAGACCTTTATTACTCTACCTCACAGTATTGGATGGAGCATTCGGTTGTGTTCTGGGACAGCATGATGAAATGGGAAGGAAGGAACATGCTATCTATTACCTCAGTAAGAAGTTCACCCCATACGAGGCCTGGTATTCTCTATTAGAGCGCACCTGTTGTGCTTTAACTTGGGTAACTAAGAAGTTGAGGCACTACTTCTATGCCTATACTACATATCTCATATCAAGGATAGATCCTTTGAAGTACATCTTCCAGAAGCCCATGCCCACTGGAAAGCTAGCCAAGAGGAAAATCTTGTTGAGTGAATTTAACATTGTCTACATAACTCAGAAGGCAATCAAGGGACATGCATTAGCAGATCACCTTGCGGAAAACCTCGTGGATGGGGAATACGAACCCCTAGAAACGTATTTTCCTGACGAAGAGGTATCATTCATAGGAGAAGATATTGCAGAATCCTATGTCGGTTGGATAATGTTTTTCGACGGAGCAGCAAACTTCAAAGGAGTTGGCATAAGAGCAATCCTCGTATCGGAAATCGCTCAGAATTATCTGGTGTCCGCCAAACTTAGATTCTCGTGCACCAACAATATGGCCGAGTATGAAGCATGCATCTTAGGTCTCAAAATGGCCATCGACAGGAACATCCAAGAGATGCTAGTGATCGGAGATACAGACTTGCTTATACATCAGGTCCGAGAAGAATGGGCGACCAAGAACTCCAAGATACTCCCTTATTTGCATCATGTACAGGAATTGAGAAAGAGGTTCACAAAGACGGAATTCCAACATGTTCGCAGAATCTAGAATGAGTTTGCCGATGCATTGGCTACCCTATCATCCATGATACAACATCCAGACAAGAACTTCATTGATCCTATTCTGGTAAAGATCTATGATCAGCGAGCTTACTATGCTCATGTCGAAGAAGAAGCAGAAGGAAAGCCTTGGTTTCATGATATCAAGGAATATTTGGCAAAGGGATAATACCCAGAACTTGCAAAAACTACTCAGAAGCGCACACTCCGAAGGTTGTCTAACAATTTCTTTCACAATGGAGGAATCCTGTATAGGAGGACTCCGGGCTTGGGATTACTAAGGTGTGTCAACGCAAAGGAAGCATCCAAACTGCTAGAAGAAATCCATGCCAGGTCCTGCGGTCCATATATGAACAGTTTTGTTTTAGCCAAGAAGATACTCTGGGCGGGTTATTTTTGGATGACTATGGAAACAGACTGCATCCAGTATGTCCGAAAGTGCCATTGCTGTCTGATACATGTAGATATGATAAAGGTGCCTCCAAACGAGCTTAATGCAACAAGCTCTTCATGGCCGTTTGCTGCCTGGGGAATGGATGTTATTGGACCAGTTGAGTATACCGCCTCCAGCGGGCACAAATTTATCCTAGTAGTAATCGACTACTTCACCAAATTTGGTCGAAGCAACATCTTACAAAGCAGTGACTAAGAAAGTCATGCCAGACTTCATCCACGACCGTATCGTTTGTCGGTTCGGGATTCTGGAATCAATCATCACTGATAATGGTTCCAATCTCAACAGTGACCTAATGAAAGCCATATGCGAAACCTTCAAGATCAAACAAAAGAATTCTATAGCCTACAGACCTCAGATGAACGGAGCAGTAGAAGCTGCCAATAAGAATATCAAGAAGATACTAAGGAAAATAATAGAGAAGCATAAGTAGTGGCATGAGAAGCTATCATTTGCTTTATTGGGATACCGCACCACAGTCCGCACATCAATCGGGGCAACCCCCTACATGCTGGTTTATGGTACAGAAGCCGTTATTCTCGCCGAGGTGGAAATTCCCTCATTAAGTATCATACAGGAATCAAAGCTAGACGATGCTGAATGTGTAAAGAATCATTACAAGTAGCTAGCTCTTATAGATTGAAAGAGAATGAATGCAGTTTGCCACGGTTAGCTTTATCAAAACAGGATGTCCAGAGCCTTCAATAAAAGAGTCAAGCCAAAACAGTTCACACCGGGGCAGTTGGTGTTAAAGAAAATTTCCCCGCATCAAGATAAAGCCAAAGGGAAATTCTCTTCCAACTGGAAAGATTCGTACATGGTTCACCGGGTTCTAACAGGAGGAGCCCTCATACTTGTGGAAATGGACGAAAAAGTCTGGCCAAAGCTGATCAATTCAGATGCAGTCAAGTGCTACTATGTGTAATCTTTATGCTTTCCCGTATAATGTAATTTGAACTACGCCTGACCTGATTCCCGTTTAAGAGGGGATACGTAGGCAGCCCTACGAGTTCAGTTACAATTCAATAAAAAATTTATTTCCCCCGTAATTGGAAACTGGGGCAGAATTTTGATGAGGACCCTCAAAATTCCAAAGAAATTTCAGCCAGTCACAGCAAGCAGCCGTCAGAAGCAGTAGCCCATAAGGAGGACCCTCAAAATTTAGGAGTAAGAGAAGTTGCAATGTCTTGAACCACATCGCAGTCGTCGGTTCATCTAAAGAAAACTATTCTCGATTATGTATTTATGTTATATTTTTACTAAATCATGCACGTCTGTTAACAAATTGCTTTGTTTAGCAATGCTACCCCAATGATACACACAGTATCACCGAAATAGAGCCGAGCAGGTCAAGCAAAGTCAGCGGGGATACGAACTAACCTTTCCCCTTTACAAAACTCACGATTTTTCTTTAGATGCAGGCACCTGAGTCGCAAAATCATCGAATATATTATACACTCATATTGTTCAGGAATACAACTCTCAGAACCGTCACACCGATTCATAGTTGCTATCCGCAGACAATATCCCTAGCAGCCACAATATCGTGAATCAGCTATCAGCTAAGAAAACTCTATTACCATTTGCCTTTTTATCTCTTGCAAAAGGCTACTATTCTACCTTCCAAGACTAAGCACTGTCTCCATCTGCATTTCTTGCATTGCATAAGGCTACTATTCTGCCTTTCGAGACTAAGCACTGTCTCCATCTGCATTTCTTGCATTGCATAAGGCTACCATTCTGCCTTCCGAGACTAAGCAATCTCTCCATCTACATTTCTTGCATTGCATAAGGCTATTATTCTGCCTTCCGAGACTAAGCACTGTCTCCATCTGCATTTCTTGCATTGCATAAGGCTACTATTCTGCCTTTCGAGACTAAGCACTGTCTCCATCTGCATTTCTTGCATTGCATAAGGCTATTATTATGCCTTCCGAGACTAAGCATTGTCTCTATCTGCATTCTTTGCATTGCATAAGTCTACCATTCTGCCTTACGAGACTAAGATCTATCTCCATCTGCATTCTCTACATTGCATTAGGCTACCATTTTGCCTTCCGAGACTAAGCATTGTCTCCATCTACATGGCTGAAAGATCTCCACTTTATTTACATTGGCTGAAATATTGCTGCTTCATCTACATCTTGCATGGATGAAATATCGCCACTTTATTTACACTTTTTTGCATGGCTGAAATATTTCCACCTTATTTACATCTTGCATGGCTGAAATATCGCCACCTTCTGCATCACATGGGCTGAAAGATCGCCAATTTGTCCAGAGGCATCATTATTCGGAGGCACCATTTTCATAGCCCGAGGATGCCATGCCATGGCCTGAGGACCCCTTTTATCTTTTGCATATCATTATTCAAAGGCATCATAGTTCGGAGGCATCATTATCATAGCCCGAGAGCACCATTTCATGGCCTGCGAATCCTTTATTATACTCTTCATGGCCCAGGACATCATGGTCTGAGGACATCATCCTAACCGTCCAAAGACAACATTCATGGTCTGACGGGAACTTGCATCATGCTTAAAGTTATGCACAATATATGCTTGTATTGCTTATTTCCATCTAAACCGGTGAGCAACGGCTATCTCAACTAGATCAATCTCGCTCCAATTCCCGCACCCCTACTAGACCTTAACCATTCATCCCAACCTGAATATTGCGTCTGTTCTTGAAAAATCTCCATCAGCATACTCCGCCGATGGATCCTGAACTACATATGGCCTGATTCCGGTAGGACCAGGAATATGTAGGAAGCACAAAAGCTAGGGCGTGGACAAACCTTTTCAAACCCCTTCGTTCGGTCAAAAATTGGGCATCGTATCTTTACCCGACAACTCTTTTATCCTTCCTGGGTAAAGAGGGGCAGCCGTTGATACCCAATTTTCCCTATATTTTTTTTATGTAAAATACCTTTACAATATCATGTATATGCATATATAAGTATACCCCAAGGCTACATTATTTTTTTCCTTAACTTTTCAAAGATTCTTAAATCGTTTACTTCCCTATTTTATCAAGAAAAACCCAATAGTTATCCCAAAATTATCATTTTTGGTGATTCATTTATTAGAGTGTCATGTTTATATTAAAATATATCTACTGTATTTTTTACACATTGTTTACAAATTTATTTGGTATTTAAAAGGATAGAATTGCATAATTGCAATATTAGCTATTTTTTAGGTTTAAATTCGTCTCATATTCATAAAATGAGATTTTATATTTTTTAATTGATAATTATATATTATAAATCATTTTGATGCTTTCAATTTATTTCCAGAAATTAATTTACTATTTTTTTAATTTTTTAGAAGGGAAAACTGGCTATTTCAGTAACAGCCCAATTTATTTCAATTTTAGCCTAAAATCTGGCCTAATTTAACCCAATCTCCAATCCAAATTAAACTGACCCAAGACCCCAAGCCCAATCCTAAAACTACCCAACCCAACCCGGACCTAATCTTGGTCGTTGATCAATTTTGATCAACGGTCTAGATCCGCCCTTACCTTTTTTTAATCAAACGACCCCCCCCAATACCCCTCATTTTCCCTCACTCGTCTCTATCTCTCTACCTCTGGTTCTCTCTATAACCCTCCCTTCCCCTCCTCTCCGATGAGTTCTTTTCATCTTCTCCGACCACCTTCTGACCTAAACACATGGTGTGGTTTCACTACCCACAAGCCACATATGGCTCCTCGCGTTTGGTTAACTGAAGACTCGTGGCCTGACCATGAAGGGTTGGTCCAGACCTTTGTCGATTCAAAGTTTCACGGCCATCTCCGTCCTGCTCCGGCAAGTCATGCCTGCTTCGAGCCTAGTTTCAACCCCTCCTGCTTAGATCCAAGCATTTCTCACCGTTTGGGTTCCTCTGAAAACCCTAGTTTTGAGGTTTTTCTGATCTCTTTAGATCTGTTCCAGGTCTATGTTTTCACTAAATTTTTAAACAATTTTCTGAATTTTCTTTCACAAAACTACATTCAAAACCATTTCTTTTTCCGATCTAGGGTTGTTTTGAGATATTTAGATGTTTCTCTGATTTTCTCTTTCTATTGTGTGTTTCTTCTACTGTATTTTCCTCTACATTGTTCTTGTGTGTTTTCTCTACTATATTTTCCTCTACTGTGTTATTCTATGTTTTCTCTACTGTATTTTCCTCTACTATGTTCTTGTGTATTTTCTTATTAAATTTGCTCTACTGTGTTCTTGAGTGTTTCTTATTAAATTTTCTCTACTGTGTTCTAGTTAAGTTTCTTCTAATACTTCTTAATATGCTTCTCCTACTGTTCTTAGCATTTTTTCATTATGTTTCGTATTAGTTTCTTCTGCCATGTTTTCTTTGAGCACCTACTGTGCTTCGCATGTTACTCTTCTACCATGTTTCTCATAAGTTTCCGTTGTTGAAAGGAACATGTTAAATGTTTCAGTTCTTTTCTGAGACCTCTGAACTTGTTCCGACTCAATTACTTGTCCTCTCATCTCTGCACTCGATTGATGGTAGAACGCTAGAATTTGGGGGTTTTTCCATGTTTGGAAACCATTGCCTATGTGATTTGCCTTAACTGGTTTTGTTTCAAAAACCCTAACCCTTTAAGACCTATTTCGAGTCTCTGAACTGAATTTTGAAATCCTTGTTTTTCATATGATTCTGACTTTTGCTAAACTCTTCTAAAGTCTTTTACACTGGATCTTTTGTATGCTACTAGATGCTACTTCTCTTCTACATTGCTAACCTATGTGACAACCATGCCCCTGTAGTCTATTATCTACTGATTTTGCAATGACACGACATCTTCTTTCGGCTTAACATGTTTATATGCTCTTTATATGTGATGAACTTCCCTCTAAAATAGCTTTCAAATTTGTGATTAGTTCAAACTTCCTTCTGAATAGGTCTGATTGATTTCTTTCCATTGTTTGCTGATTTCCCTGTGATTCGACTTAACTTAAAACCTTTCTCAGCTTTTCTAACGTGGTTCATTCATGGACCAATAATTACAAAATCTCTAACTCTTGATTTACTGGCTACTAATTGATTCTCTTACCTTATTTGTACAACCGTGTATTTCAAAATTCTGTCCCTTAAATAACTTTTTATGTATTTGCCCCTAATTGCCTACTTTGCACAAAAGAAGCTTGTTTGATTTCTTTTCTTAAATAACTTTTACTGTTTGAATCTGATTTTCTTAATTAAAGGAAGTCTTGTGTGATTGATTCTTAATTGATAATCAGTTCCTTAACTGTTTTCTTACCTTATATCTGCCTGATTTTCACACTATAAATGCACGACTCTTTCACAAACACACCATCATTCATTCACAATCTTTCTGAACTCACATTCATACACAATATTATTCTCTGTTGTCTGCATTATGGCCTGTTTACAAGACCTACTATTTTTCTCTATTTGTTTCTTTGAAACTGGTATGTCCTGATTTAAGCTTTAGCACCACAACAATGTGTTTATTTACTACTTTTGTATCCATGTCTACTTACTATTTTTGTACATGAATTAGCATGCTTATTTCTTTCCATCTTCTCCTATTATGAATCCCAAAACCCTGCCTCCTATGTGTTTGAGCTATGGTTTAAGGCATGACAATATTCAAATTATTGTCCATGAACTAAACTTGATCACTCGGGATCATAGCTTCTAATAATGTGTTCTAGTAGGCTTCTGGGTGTATTAGCACTCTCCATTGCTGGGTATACCCACAACCTGCCTAGTCTTTTCAACTTCCCTATTCCCCTTGTACCCCTATGTGCACTTATTTGTAGTTGAGGGCTAGCCCATCCACACTGCACTTGTCTTAATCTGATAATGTATTTGGATGTGAGAATTGCCCAGATTCCTCTTTGAGGCTCTTAGGAAACTTTGACACATCCAAATGAGAGAAAGTCTTTGGATCATGATCTCTTGGAGTTGGTTTACCTCGTATTTCAGAAATGAAGCCTCAATCAGGCTCTCCTTAGTTGTACTTTTCAATTTCTGATGTATTCTATTACTTTTTTTTGGGCTTTAATAATTTGTAATAAATTCTTGGGGATGGCTAGTGAAAAAGGGAGGGGTAACTATGTATGCAAAGGGTAGATATCCTGCCTATAGGTAATTCTGAAATTCTGCATTCTCATATAGATATCGTGCCTATAGGTATTCTGATTTTCTCACATAGATGCCATGTCTATAAGTATTTCTGAATTCTGCATGCTCTCATATATAAATCATGCCCATAAGTACCTGGAAATCTGAATTTTGCATATGCATATAGAGAAATATGCCTATAGGTCCTTCTAAATCCCGTATATCCATTCTTCATCTAGCAATCATGTTCATAGGTCTTAAACAAAAATTCAACATCTAGATATCATGTCTATAAGGCATCTACATTCCTTACCATGTCTATAAAAGGTTTTAAAATCGACAACGCATAGAAAGCATGTCTATAGGAATTATTAATCGAATGTGAATCGCATCATTCACTTATAAGGCTAAAACCAGTAATAACGACGTGCCATCATCTGTAGAACTTATAACTCCTTTTGCTAAAAACTTACCTTCCTTTAATAATCTGGCAACCTTTCTTAACCAATACGCATCCAGTTTATTTCAATGCTTTCTGAATTCATTAGACACCATGTCTATAGGATCCTTGTCCAACACTTAGGCAAGCTTTAGGGTGAAATTTATAAATAGAATCTGTTTTTATTAATTACAACCAGCATGCAGGTCTGATTCGGGTTTCTTATCTGAATTATGTAATAAATCAGTCTGCCTCAACTTTTAAGTTCTTAATCAGGCCCTAAACAGTATGTGTAAGTCATGCTAACTATGTGCTTCTTTGATTGAAGGAGGTATATCTGAGCCTTTTTACTTGTTGTGTGCTCCTCCCCAACTTGCTATACATGTTTTATATGTCGCCTTAGAATTCTGCCTTTGAAACTACAAATAAGCCTAATATCACTCCCTTTTAGTATTAGTAGTCTTAAATACCTTTGGGACTGATAGGATTGGGATGGGTAATAGCATGAAATAAGTAAACAAGACCATTTCGCGCTTTAACACCTTAACGGGGTGGGAAAGGGTAGATATGGATATGATGACAATGCGATAACATCACGTGTAGCCCCCCACTGAGGAGTGATTACCGAATGTTGTGTGGGGTGATCCATATTATTAATAAACCTAGGACTCCCCTTTCCTTTTGTTTCTTTGTTTCTTCTAAAGATTTCAAAGTCTTTGTTTAGAAAAATCAGCATTCTTTTAGTTCTTTCCAACTTTTTTTTTATATACTCTTATGTGAAAATCCCCTCTTATTTGAAGCTTTATTTGCTTACGTGTTATTTGCACCTAAGTTCAAAATAATAGTCTGGTCGGGAACCACACTAGTGGATCCTGAGGGGAGCCTAACACCTTCCCCTTGGGATAATTTCAAGACCTTACCTTTTCTCTGGTTACTCAAATCAAACTCTCTTGGTGACCTAATACCCCCTAGTCATTAGGTGGCGACTCTTAAAATTCAAATACAATTCCCAAAAGGAAATGAGTTGTCCTCCCAAATTTCATGAACCCGATTTCGCTCGAGAAAAATGGGGCGCAACACTTCCTTCCTTTGAAGATTCCACTATCCTAAGTAGTTATCCCCCTTCACAGAGTTCTTCTTTCCTGTGTTAGGCCTTTTACCATTTTAACTTTGAATCCCTCGCTCAAATTCCCACTACAGTTTTCTGATTTTACCATAGTTATGGATGCTATGGCTGGATCTGTTCAGCAAGGAGGTGGAAGTTCCCCCTGGTTGATGGTGTGTTGCTAGTGCCCGGAGAGCCAACCTCGAGACATTTTGTTTTGAGGGGGGATTTTTCATCAGAAAACCTCCCAACGTTCAAGGTCGTTAGAAGTATGCCTCTATATTTATTTCTTCAATAGGAGGGGGGCACCTTGAGTCAGTGAGGAAATATTGTGGATGGGGGGAAAAGGTAGTACTGCATGTACCTTCCCCGAAGGAGAGCATTATGGATCATGCCGAGGGGTTTTTGAATGTATACTCGTACCCCTTTACGCTGGGTCCCCTTGATACGGTTGTGCTCGACTGCTGTTGGAAGTATCAGGCTACCTTGGCATATGTTCATCCATCATTTTGGAGGATAGTATTGATGATGCGATTCTTTACGGAGGAAGCATGGCTCGAGTTCACCTTTAGCCATTTGATCATGTTGTACCGGCCTTTTCACCACCGAGGCCTGCTAACCCTACGATGCCGATCCACCAGGCCCTTCATTGTCGACGATGAAGAAGATGGGGATCGAGGATGGATGAGTTGATTCGTCCGAGTACGGACTGTTGACATTATCCCCGTGGAGTTTCAGCCATTTCCCGAGGAATGGAATTTTACACATAAGTGGTACACTTTTGCCTTTTGTTGTTTTGTTTATGGCGGAGGCGGGCCATGTAAATGCACCTTTCTTTCCCTTTTTCCATCAATTCCATGGATGCCCCACGAGGTCCCCGACCTGACGGATTGGGCTTAGAAGTTGGCAACCCACTCGACTTATGATGGGCGTAAGTGGCGAGACTTGTCTAAGGGTAGATGGGAGGCAAAACACCACGGTACGTGCTAAGTGATTTTCTACCTTTTTGAAAGGCACTTTTTTCTTATGCGTACTAACTCCGTCATCGTAGGCATTTGAGGAGTTCTTCGAGGCAAGATCGTTCCCTTTTGGAGAAGGATCGTTAGCTTCGGGACCAAGGAATGACAATAACAAGGAAAAGGGGCCTTTGCAGGGTGATGGTGCTTATCGTAAGACGAGTCCACACCGGGGGCTCAGAGAGGATGTATCAGCCGAGCCTGCAGTGCCTGAAAATCTCTGGTTTTAGAAAAATGGTCCCTCCTCCGCTGTCATCTTCTTCGAGGAACGAGGTTTCTCTGCCACCGACTTCTTCTCTCGACAAAGGTACTTGCAGGGATAATTGAAGCTAGGGGCCGCATATATCGGGTGATCGTATACCAACCGGGAATGGTTCTGCTGGGGTTGATGGAGCTAGGCTATTAGATGTGTGCTCGACTTTTAAGGAAGCTCAGCGGCTCTACTTTGTGTTGAGTTTTAGCCGATAGTATTGGTTTTATAGTTTTTGAAATTTTCATTCTCTTATCGAGTTTTTATTCCATGGGATTTTAACAAGATCAAGTTTGAGCTTCTTCGCCGTGAGGCCAGGCTGTGAAAAGTTGTGGATGGGGAGAAATCCCTCTGGCTTCTTTGCCATGAAAGGGAAGACGAGTTGGCACACTTGCGGTATGAGGTGAGTCGAAGTCTGAACTACGAAAGCTACCTCGAGGAGCAGGTGATTTTTGTTCCAAGGAGGGTGCATACTTTTTCTTCTATCTTTTGAGGCTAATGTTTTGTCTACATCAGTTGCAAAAAAAGGCGGAGGACCTGGAATGCCTTTGGGGTGAAGTCGGTCAAGCTAAGCATGAGTGCGACGAGCTAGAGGCTTAGATGGATGCCCATATCGTGTCCAATAAGAACTCTTTGGATAAGGTTTCTACTCTCGAGATACAGTTTCGAAATGATCGTGAAAACAGCTCGGTTCAGATAAGCAAGATTGCAAGTCTTGAGTCTGATCTTTTGAAGATAAAGGCCGAGATCGTGGATGCCCGGGCTCAAGCTGAAGAGATTCGAGCTAAGTCCGACAATAAAGTGGTTGTCTACTTGAAAGACGCTGTTGATGCTCGAACTAAATTGAGTTGTGCTTCCGATCATGAGAGCAGAAGCAATGAGTATGCCCAGTGCAAATCCCAGAGGGAAACCCTCGAAGAGGTTCATGCTAGGGGCTTCGATCTCTCGGAGGAAATAACACCGGCCAAGACTGATGAATACGATGCAAAATTCATTTTGTCTGATGCCGAGGATAACGAGGAAAAGGCTCACAGACCACAGTCCCCGAGGAGGACATAGACTAGACCTTTTCTTCTTGATTTTTTGTATGGTGTTCTTGGAGAACTTTTGCAAATGTAACCTTTGGATAGTTTCATACGTGTGTATATAAAGAAACCTTTCAGTTTTCTCCTTCCATGGATTTCTATTTGCTTGTGTATGCCCTTCTTTGTTTTTGAGTTTTGACATTTTGTCAATGATTAACCAGGCGAATTGGCCTTTGAGAAAAAACCTTTAGGCTTACAATTCGGCCCTGGGGCTCATTAGACTGACTTGCAGGCTCTTACGCATTTCCCTTTAGGTGTATTTAGTTAACTGTTTCTGTCACGACGCTGGTTTGCCCTCCGTGAACCATCGTGATGGTGCCTAGTCTCTATGACTAGGTAAGCTTAAATGCAGAAAGATAAACCAATTTGTGGAAGAAAACAATTTAAAGCAGAAATAGAGTAATAAAACAACGTTTAAAAGTGCCGCTCGGCATACACAATATTAACTCTCAAAAACTAATACATTTTCCCAAAACCCCGAAACCCATGAATTACAAGCTACGAATATAATAAAAATGCTCTAACTCCGGAATATTTATATCAACAGAAGAGATAGAAGGGCTATCACTACAAGATAGAATGGGAAGGGACTCCTCGATCTGCGGACGTGGCAGATATACCTCGAAGTCTCTGGAGCAGTCGCCTCACCTCAAGGGTGATAGGACTGAGTCGAAGTACCTAGATCTGCACATGAAAAACATGTGCAAAAAGGGCGTGAGTACACCACAGCGGTACTTAGTAAGTGCCAAGCCTAACATCGGTCGGGTAGTGACAAGGAAGGTCAGGGCCCTACTAAGATAAAACAAAAATATAAGGTATGACAGAATAAGATAAGCAATACAGTTGAAAGCTAACAATAAGAATTTAATACAGGAATATAAGGAGCTCAATAACTGAACAGAGGCAAAAACAATCACAAGGAGATACCATTCTTCACAAGGATAATAACCAGGGATCTCTTTGTATCCCGAGTATCTCTTAGTACCCTCAATGTATGCTAGGGATCTCTTGGTATCCCGAGGATCTCTAGGTATCCTCAATATATGCTAGGGATCTCTTGGTATCCCGAGGATCTCTCGGTATCCTCAATATGTGCCAGGGATCTCTTGGTATCCCGAGGATCTCTCGGTATCCTCAATATGTGCTAAGGATCTCTTGGCATCCTCAATATACGTGCTAGGGATCTCTCGGTATCCCGCACCTCATCTCAAATCATAAATACGCGCGGGAGATTTCCTGGGATGCCGTCCCATAGTCCCAAAGTAAAACACGCAACAACCACATAAGGAATACTCAATTAGGCTCTATTTCGTACCAAGTAAACATGCAATTCTAACCTAACATGCTTCACATAGTGCAATTAAGGCAATTTAAGCAAATAAGTCAATTAAACATGCTTTTTCTAAGCTAACAACATGCTTAAATTGCAAATAGTATAAAACAAGACAAAGAAACACAATTGAAATTACTTAAGGAAAATCGGATTTTCAACAATTATCTCAAGTATGTACTCATTACCTCACGTACAAGGCATTTCAATTATCAAATATACCAAATCCTAAGGGGAAGGCCCACCACACAAGGTTAGGCAAGCCATTTACCTCGAACCAGCTCCAATCAATTCGAAACTACGATCTTGCCACGAGTACTCTACTCCAAATGGCCCAAATCTATTCAATTCAATTTCATAATGTAAATAACACTTCAAGTAACTGATTCTACAAAGAAATTCTAAGCTAATACGTGATATTCGATAAAATAACAAAAACGCCCCTTGAGCCCATGTCTCAAAATCAGGTAAAATTTGCATTTCTAGAATATTCACACTCTCACAATTTCAGTCATACCAAAAGTACAAAAATCGGACCTCAAATGGTCCCTCGAATCATCATTCAAAGGTCTCTAATTAGTCAAACCCTAACCCCCAAATTACCACTTCTTCTCCTTAAATTTTCATGTTTAAAATGATAACAATCACCTCAATAATGAATTTAGATTCCAAGAATGTTACCTCCTCGAAGTAACCTTGAATTCCCTCTCAAAAACCTCCCAAAATCTCACTTCCCGAATGAAAATGGTGAAAGAATAGCTCAAATTCACGAAGGCAACTATTTATATGTTCTGCCCAGCAATCCTGCATCTGTGGTCCACCAATCGCATTTGTGATACCGTTCTGGAGTTGGTAACTGCTTCTGCGGTTCTCACTTAAAACCTCCCCGCCGCACCTACGACCCAGAATTCGCAACTGTGGTCTCGCAGGTGCAGTACATATGCTGCTTTTGCGGTTCCTATCCCCTTCCTCATCTACCTCTTTTATGGCGGAATTCTGTATCTATGGGAGTCACACCTGTGCCCTCTCAACCACAGATGCATTTATGACAACAGTTATAGCTTCAGCTGCAATTCCAAACCTTAAATCCTTCCGTCAACCATCCGAAATCATCCCGATGCCCCAGTGACCTCAACCAAAAGCACAAAGAAGTCCAATACCCCTGTCTAAACTTATACCAATACTTAAAACACCTAAAACAACATCGAAACGAAGAATTAACCACGAATTCAAGCTTAAGAACTCCAAAACTCTAAAACTACGCTTTCCATCAAAAAGTCTATCAATCCTCATCTGAATGACCTGAAATTTTGCACACACGTCACATTCAACACTATGGAGCTACTCCAACTTTCTAGAATTCCAGTCCGACTCTCGGATAAAAATCTCACTATCGAACCGGAAACATCAAAATTTGACTTTCGGCATTTCAAGCAAAAATTAGCTATGGACCTCCAAACCACAATCCGAACACGCCCTTAAGCCCGAAATCACCCAGCGGAGCTAACAGAACTATCAGAATTCTATTTTGAGGCTGTCTTTACACTATTCCAACTACGGTCAAATTTCCAACACTTAAGCTCTCATTTGGGGACTAAGTGTCCCAAAACTCTCTGAAACTCTAAACCGAACATCCTGGCAAATAAAAATAGCAGAAATAAATCTAGGGAAAGTAGTTAATAGGGTATAGGGTCATTAATTCTTAATACGACTAGCCGGGTCATCACAGTTTCAGGCTTAGTCTCCGAGTCGGAATTTCGACTCGAGCTCATTGTCCCTCAAGTTTTTAAGCTAGCTCTTAAGATCTTACGCGTAGGGTCGGTACGACCTCTTAATATGGGCTGACGATAGTGGCTCTTATGCGTAGGGTCAGTATGACCTCTTTAGGCTTTGTTTTCCCTCGTCAAGGATTTTGAATTATTTTGTTTGCCTGACTCTTCGACGACTTACTAAGAG
Source organism: Nicotiana tabacum (assembly GCF_000715075.1). Classification (NCBI taxonomy): domain Eukaryota; kingdom Viridiplantae; phylum Streptophyta; class Magnoliopsida; order Solanales; family Solanaceae; genus Nicotiana; species Nicotiana tabacum. The sequence continues at coordinate 153,401,609 of NC_134101.1, forward strand.
CCTTGACTGTGAGTCATTATGTAGCAATGGACGAGCACCTCGGGAGTTTTTTCTCAGTGGCTAAATGAAGCATATAAATTAGAGCTGACATGGTTGAAGTTCTTTAGCCTATGTCGAGGGTTGCCTGTTTAACCGGTTTTTTTCGAAGTACTTTCAAAGTATATGAAGGCTTATGATTTTATAGCAACGGTCGGGCATCCCCGAGTCGCGTTAGTTTTGTTGGTAAAGCCTTATGACCATAGTCATTGTGTTTGGCCAGAGCCTTTCAGTCCCCAAATGAAGTAATTTTGGCGTCTATATCGAGGGTATGCCTTTTTAGAGGTCTTACAAGTTCGAATATATAGCCTTAAGGTCAGGATAATGCCTTTTCTTAAGGTCTTAAAATTTTTACATGCATTTTAGGTCTTACAATTTTGGTTACTTGGTAAAAGTATGGTTCATGCCTTGCTTGAGGTCTTATAGTTTTGGTGTTGCCTTATAAAGGTCTTACGGGGTTGAGGTTTCCCATATGAAGTATTATGGCCTCGATAGTACCTGGGACATTGAATGTTTAGTTTGCCTTGGAGCCGTTATTGTAGACTTGACATTGCCTCGTTGAGGGCTTATGAGTTTGAAGCTTCCGACCTGGGGGTCGTACAGTTTTGAGTTTTGACGTTAGTCTCCGAGTGTTTGGGACGTTTTAGGCTTTGGAGCAATTTTAATAACCTTGATGTTGCCTCATTGAGGGCCTACAAGTTTGAAGCTTTCGACCAGGTGGTCATACGACTTTGAGTTTTTGACATCGGTTCCCGAGTGTTCGGGACGTTTTTGGCCCTGGAGCCATTTTTGTAAGAAATACTAAACTCTTTTGAAACGCGCAAATACTTTGATGGAGGAAAATTATTCTTTGATTACTTGGTACAAGTATACACATCTTTTTTGTCAAAGGCTCGGTTATTGCATACGGACACAGTTCGTTCGACCGTTTGGCCTGGTACATCGTTTTCCTATCGAGACCCTATTTAGCACATCTTGGCTTCTACGAGGAGGTGACCTTTCGTGGGGATGCCCCCCAATATTCGAGGTTGATTAAAAAGAGTCCTTGAATACTTGTTGAGTCTTTCTTAGGCAGCATATCGATGTTGCCTCGTTAAAAACCTTGCAGGTAAAACCCTTTTCGGGATACAAACCCGATCGAAGGAAAAGAGTGCAACGTATGCTTTGAAAACTTAAGGTCTTCGAGATGGATAACGCTTCGACTATCCTGGTCAGACACTTGTACGAAGGTTAGTGTAAGATGTAAACAAAAAGGAGTAATGGCCATACCTTAGTGGCGATGATGATTTGAGCCTCGATATGCTCCCAACGTTCGCTTAGGAGACACGGTACCATCCTTTGTTTGTTGTATTTGGGTGTAGCCGAGGATGTGCCTTGTGAGCGCTATTTTAATGTGTGCTTATACTTTGACTCTTTCGATGTTGAAGGAGTTGATGCCAGTGCCACATCGTGCACTGCGAACATCTGTTTGGCTGCATAATATTCCCCATAAGATTTTTATTCCGTCTTTCGTAGGAAATTTCATAATTTGATGCAGGGTTGATGGTACTACTCTCATGTAGTGTATCCATAGCCTCCCGAGCTAGGTGTTGTACCTCATGTCTCCTTCGATGTCATGGAACTTGGAATTTTGCGTTGTTCCAGACATGTTGACCAGGAGGGTGATTTCCATTTGGTTGTCTCGCTCGCCAAATTGAATCTGTTGAGGACTTGAGAGGCGGGCATGATCTGGTCGAGCACTCCGAGCTGCTCCACGACTGTTGACATGATAATGTTGGCAGAGCTACCTCGATCCACAAGTACACGTTTAATTTTAAATGTATTCACAAGAAAAGATATTACCAATGCATCGTTATGAGGCTGAGATAGGGTCTCGATGTCCTCGTCGCTGACTGTGAGAGCGTCTTCGGGTATGTAACTTTGAGTCTACTTTTCTTTGGTAATGGATATTTTTGTTCTTGTGATAGTGGGTTGTTTTGGGACGTCGATTCCTCCCATGATTATGTGGATGACATATTGCAGCTTATCTATTTCATTCTTCATGTTCGCCTCTCTTTATCAGAATTGTTTTTTGGCTCGGTCGCTAAGGAACTCTCAGAGGTGTCCTTTGCTGAGTAGTCGGGCTACTTATTCCCGGAGCTTTCTGCAATCATCAGTCCTGTGACCATGTGTGCTGTGGAATTCACGCACTAAGTTGTGGTTCCTTTGTGACAGATCCGATTGTACGGGCCTTGGCCACCTAGTATCTCTAATTTTGCCAATGGCAGATATGATGCCCCACACATCAATGTTGAAGTTATATTCCGACAGGCGTGGTGCCTCCGCCGGTCCTGTGTGCCTATTGAATTCGACTCTATTCACGAGTCCCCGAGGGTTCTAACCTCGGTCTGTTCTTCGATCATTTCGAGGTATGTTTGTTACAACCCATATTCACGTATGTTAGTTTATGTCATAAGGTGGTCGACGTAAATCCATGAAGATATTATCTTTATGATGATAAGAAGTTAATCCTATTGGTCTTGTATGATACAAGGGTGTATAAGGGTGGTTAACAAGAATTAGAAGTTAAACGAATCAAGGATGTTGTAAACTGTATTTTTGAGTAAACCCAGAGATGCTTAATATACTCAAGAGGTCGTGTTTTAAGGTATTTGAGTCATATAATATCCGTATCATAAGTCTTGAAGTCAAATGAGTTATGAAACAAAGGTCGGCAAAAGTTGTCACAACTTAGGTGCATAATTTTACTTAAACATTAGGTCAAATGTCACTAAGATTTTCTCCCAATTTACTTGGAATTACGGGGTGATTTATGCATAAAATTGAATATATGTGAGTCTAGTTTCCAAATCAGTAAACCGTTTGTCAATACGATCTCGGACTAGAGAGATATTCGCGTTTTCGCAAGACTGCGCCAAGCACCTCTCTATGGGGCCCACTTAGATGGTTTAAGACATTTGGATATATATATGATGCCTCCAACAAATTTTAAGTTATTTTTTCAGTATATTCAGACCTTATAACCCTAAAAACATCCTCCCAAGTTTCTCTCATGATCTAAGACCCAAACAATGGGCAAACAACACAAATCAAGTGTCGGGAATCCTGTGGCGCTAGTAAGTTTCTTGTTCTTCTTATTGTTGCTCATTTTTGTGTATGTTCCAGCTCGTGTGGGAGGTTTTTTTAATGGGTTTATTTTCTGTAAATACTCCCTCACATTTTTAATATCAACCCTAGGTGATTTCAAGTCTTCTAAAGTGATTCTAGAGCCGAAAAACCCTAATTGATTGCTAGTTTTGCTTCTTTGTTCTTGTGGCAGCAGTGGAGGGATATTTCTTGGAGAATTAAGGTCATATTGTAGTTTTTCTTTCTTTTTAAAGGTAAGTAACCTCTTAATCTACATGTATTTAAGATTATCCAAGTTGTAGCTAAGTCGTTGAAGCTAGAACTTGTGAAATATATATCGAAAGGCTTGGTAGTAGTGTTGTTGGTTGGTGGACTATTTTGGGAGGCTCAATATGATTATTATTTATATTGTTTGGCTGTATAGTGATTTTTTTACTTGTGTGAAGTCATATAAATAGGGGAGGTGCTGTCTATTTCCTCATAAAATAGGTTGTGTTCGATACATAATAATAACGACGCCTAAACGATAACGATAATGTCATTTCTCTTATTGTAGACTAAGAAGTTGTGAAATTGCATAGCTTGAGGTTGGGAAGTATATACAAGATATGTGAGGCTATCCCTTTCCTTCTTTTGCAGGACTCCGATTGTATATAATGTAATGAATGAGATTCCAAAGATACTGCACTCTTAGAAGCTAGCAATACTTACATTGTTTCCCTTCTTATGGAACGATTGATGCTGATGTTGCTTCTCTTATTGTTATGTTATCAATGTTGTTGGTACTTCCTAATTCTTACAATATTCATGATGAAGAGTTAGTCCTAAAATGTCTATGGAGGATACCGACCTTACGTCGCTCCGAAAGGTTAAGAATGTGATTCCATGAGTCGAGCATGCATTATATATATATGTATCTATTTTACTCTACCGAGCCGCGCTATAGTCGGCCGGGTACAACACCTATTGTGCAACCACAGATCAGTTGGGTTTTATCGAGGTCGGGTACAATTCTACCGAGCCTTATGATGGCCAGGTACGTTTTTACCGAGCCTACTATGGTCGGGTACGATATGATGATGATGATGCCCACAAAGTTGTATGTTTTAAATGTTTATTTATATATATATGTATATATTATGCATTTCATTTCAGTAGCCCTTAGAGGTACCCAGATTTGTATATTCTCTATCCCTGTTTACATTACTATTCATACTTATTATTTCCTTCCTTACATACTCAGTACTTTATTCGTACGGACGTCCTTTTTATGTGTGGATGTTGCATGTCGTGCTGTGGGTCCTGATAGACGGGTAGACACAGCTCCCCTACCACAGTAGGTTGCCCAGTTCATCAGTTATTGGCGAGATTCCTTCTCCGGACTTGCATTGGTCTTGGTATGCATTTTTGTTATAAACATTATGGGTATGTCAGGGCCCTGTTCCGTCAATGTTGCAACACTTATCTTCTTTTAGAAGCTCATAGACAGGTGTCGACTCATGTATTGTTTGGAATGCCTTGTCGGTTGATTTTTGTTGTATAGTCTTTCATGGTAGCGTGGTAGCTTGTACCTTATATGTAGTTTCTTGATTGTCTAGTCATCCTATGTTATATATGCTCATGCCATCATCTTTCATTGTTGGTTGTCCATGATTCATATCTACCATTTATATTGATCTCGTCGGCCCTAAAAGATAATAAATAAGGTTAGATAAAATGTACATTGGTGCTCAGCATGTATGGCCGGGTGCTAGTCATGGCCCTCCGGTTCGGGTCATGACAAACTTGGTATCAGAGCAAGTCTATCCTAGGGGTTGTCTATTAGACGTGTCTTTTAGATTCTTGATTATGGATGTGTAGCGCGCCATATTTATAATCTGGAGGCTACATGACATCTAGGGTTGTTACTTTCTTCCTTAGTCTAGATCGTGCGTAGAGTTGAGACGTAAGTGTTCGTATCTAATATTCGCCTTGTTTTCTTTTAGTGATGCCTTCGACTAGGAAGCAAGCGATTAGTAGACGGCTTGACATAGATGTAGGAGAGGGTACCAAACAGGTGCCTCAAGACAGAGCAGGACAAAATGAAGCTCAGAGTAAGATGTCGTCTCATACCTCATATATTCCGTCTCCTTCAAAGGATATTAGAAGGTACCTAGCACCACTAGCTCCGCCGTCTGGAACTACAGACAAGGATATGCTGAGTGCAGTGCGGTTGTTGACTAGCTCGGTAGCTGCTCAGGCTCAGAGGCAGAATACCGGTATTGTTGATAAACTGGCTAGTACGAGAGTTCATGATTTTATTAATCTAGACCCTCTAGTGTTTACCAGACCAAAACCTAAGGAGGACCCGTAGACTTTTATTGGTCAGGTTCATTGTATACTGCGGGTTATGCATGCTAATGATACAGAGGCAGTTGAGTTGGCTCTTTATCGGTAACGAAATTTAGCGATTTTTTGGTATGATATTTGGGAGTGATCCAGGGGTTCGAACGCTCCTCCAGCTGTGTGGAAGGAATTTTTTAAAGCCTTTCTTCACCACTACTTGCCAATTGAGATACAACAAGATAGACCTGATAAGTTCTTGAACCTTCGACAAGGTAATAAGAGCGTGCGAGAGTATAGTATATAGTTTGATTCTTTAGCAAGGTATGCTCCCCATATGGTGGTTGAGATAAGTGATAGGGTTCATCTGTTCATGAACAGGTTGGGACCACATCTGATAAATTAGTGCACGACAGCCTCCTTGGTGGAGGGCATGGATATTTTCCATATTCAGGCTTATGTACAGACCCTAGAGGATCGTAAGTACCAGTAGAGGGCATATAGGCAGTAGGATAGGGGCCAGCATAGGAGGGCGATATTTTCAAGGTATTCTGATGACTTCATAGGCCGCGTCAGGCCCCCGTCTTCGAAGAGTTCGGCGCCACCTGTAGCTAGTGCTCCTCCATAGTTTCAGAGGCCTCGATATGATCGATTTATCTATTCTAGTCCAGGTCAGAGTTTGCGGACATCAGGCTCGCAACATCACAGGGATACTAGTCAGACGAGACCCCCAATACCACGTTGTGATTAGTCTGGCAAGGCCAACTTTGGACTGTGCCGTTGAGGTTTTGATGTATGCTATTCTTGTAGACAACATAGCCATATGATGCGGGACTGTCCTAATAGAGGATGTGGTGGTATAGCTTAGCTGGCTAGATCTATGTCTGGATCTTCCTCATCAGTTCGACCTCCAGTAAGGGGTTTTCAGTAGTCGACAGGTTGTGGTAGAGGTAGAGGTGTAGTGCCGAGTTCGAGTGGTGCTCAAAATTGAACCTATGTTCTAGTAGGTCAATAGGATCTCGAGTAGTCTCCAGATGTTGTTACAGGTATATTGTCTGTGGTTTTTTATGATGTATATGCGCTAATTGATCCAGGATCTACATTATCATATGTTACACCCTTTGTGGCTACTAAATTTGGCGTTGAACCTGAATTGATAAGTAAACCCCTTGTGGTATGTACTCTAATAGGAGATTCTGCGATTTCTATAAGGGTATATATAGGTTGCACTATGATGATTTGTAGCCGTCAAACCTCAGAAAATTTATTGGAGTTAGAAATGGTTGATTTCGATGTGATAATGAGAATGGACTGGTTGGCCTCATGCTATGCAAATGTTGACTATTGTACGAAGATGGTTAGTTTCGGTTTCCTAGTAAACCCATCATTGAATGGAAGGGGAACATTGCCACACCAAAAGGTAGGTTTATTTCCTATCTTAAGGCAAGGAAAATGATCTCAAAAGGTTACATTTATCATCTCGTTCGCGTTAGAGATGCGGAGATGAAGCCGCCTACTCTACAATCAATCCCCATGGTTAATGAATTTCCAGATGTTTTCCCAAATGAACTCCCAGGCCTTCCTCCTAAAAGGAAGATTGAGTTTAACATTGATGCGTTGCATGACACTCAACCTATCTCGATACCTCCATACATAATGGCCCCGGCAGAGTTGCGAGAGTTGAAAGAGCAGTTGAAAGATTTGCTAGATAAGGGCTTCATTAGGACTAACACTTCACCTTGGGGTGCGCCAATGTTGTTCGTTCAAAAGAAAGACGGGTCGTTAAGGGCGTGTATCAATTATCGACAGTTGAAGAAATTTACTATAAAGAACAAGTATCCACTTCCAAGGATTGATGACCTTTTTGACCAACTCCATGGTGACAAGTATTTCTCCAAGATTGACTTATGTTCAGGGTATCATCGGGTGAGGGTTAAAGAGAAAGATATTGCAAAGAAGTCCTTTCGTACAAGACATGGGCACTTTGAGTTCTTGGTGATGTCGTTTAGGCTAACAAATGCCCCAGCAGCTTTTATGGATCTCATGAATACTGTATTCAAGCCTTATCTTGATGTGTTCGTGATTGTATTCATTGATCACATTCTAGTGTATTCTCGTTCGGAGGCAGAACATGCGGGCCACTTGCAGATAGTATTACTGATGCTTCAGGATCGTAAGTTATATGCTAAGCTCTCCAAAAGTGAATTCTTGAGGAACTCAGTAGCATTCCTTGGCCATGTGAAATCTGATGATGGTATTAGTGTCGACACTCAGGAGATCGATGCAGTAAAGAATTGGCCGAGGCCTACAACACCATCAGAAGTCCGCAGCTTCCTGGGGCTAGCAGGATATTATAGGCGGTTTGTAGAAGGGTTTTCCTCAATATCATCACCATTGACTAAGTTAACACAGAAAGCTACCAAGTTCTAGTGGTCTGGAGCTTGTGAACGTAGTTTTCAGGAGCTGAAGAATCAATTGACATCCACACAAGTGCTTACTCTCCTTGAAGGAACAGAAGGTTATGTGGTATATTGTGATGCCTCAGGTATAGGTTTGGGGTGCGTATTGATGCAATGTGGAAAAGTTATTGATTATGCATCAAGACAATTGAAGAAGCATGAAAAAAATTACTCAACCCATGATTTGGAATTGACTACAGTAATATATGCTTTGATGATATGGTGGCACTACTTATACGACGTCCATGTTGACATCTACACAGATCACAAGAGTTTACAATATATCTTTAAGTAGAAGGAGTTGAATTTGAGGTAGGGTAGGTGGCTTGAATTACTGAAAGATTATGATGCCAAGATATCGTACCATCCTGGTAAAACCAATGTTGTGGCAGACGCTCTCAGTCGTAAATCAATGGGAAGCTTAGTACACATTGAGGCAGGTAGACAAGGGTTGACTAAAGAGCTTAATCAGCTAGCCAATATGAGAATTAGATTGTTAGACTTCATGGCGGAGGTGTTACTGTACAGAATACATCAGAATCATCTTTGGTAGCCAAGGCATAAGTACGACAATATGAAGATCCTATCTTAGTACGATTGAGAGAGAGCATTCAGTAGTGTAAAAATTACGGCCTTTTAGATCGGAAGAGATGGGGCACTAAGATACTAGGGCCAATTATGTGTGCCTAATGTGGCAAGGTTGCGAGAGAAGATTATGAATGAGATTCATCAATCCCGATATTCCATCCGTCCCGGCTCGACAAAGATGTATCATGATGTCAAGGAGCAGTATTGGTGGGATAACATGAAGAAGTCTATTTCAAAACTTGTAGCCCAGTGTCCCAATTGTTAACAAGTAAAGATAGAACATCAGAAACCCGGTGGATTGATTCAGAATATAGAGATTCCTACCTGGAAATTGGAGGTGATTAATATGGACTTCATTATTGGATTACCTCAATCTTATCATATGTTTGACTCCATCTGGGTGGTAGTTGATCGACTTACAAAATGTGGCCATTTTCAGCCAGTCAAGACAAATTACATGGCCGAAGATTATGCAAAGTTGTATATCAAGGAGATTGTTAGGCTTCATGGTGTGCCGGTATCTATTATATTAGACTGATGAGCTCAATTTACGGCTAACTTTTGGAGGTCTTTTCATAAGGGTTTAGGCACACAAGTGAATCTCAGCACTACATTTCATCTGCAGACTGATGGACAGGCAGAATGTACCATTCAAACTCTTGAACATATTCTTCGAGCATGTGTTTTAGATTTAAAGGGGAATTGGGATGACCATTCTTCACTCATAGAATTCGCCTACAATAATAGCTACCACTCCAGTATTAAAATGGCCCCATACAATGAACTATATGGGAGGAGATGTAGATCACCAGTTGGATGGTTCGAAGTCAGTGAAATAGAATTATATGGACCAGATTTGATTCACCAAGCCATTGAGAAGGTGAAAGTGATACAGGAGCGATTGAGGTTGGCACAAAGCAGGCAAAAGCCTTATTCTGATGTCCCACCTCCTAATCTGAAGTTTGAGTTTTGTGATTGGGTTTTCTTGAGGATCTCACCAATGAAGGGTGTTATGCATTTCGGGAAGAAAGGTAAGCTGAGTCCAAGGTATATCGGGTCGTATAAAATTCTTCGACAAATTGGACAGATTGCTTATGAGTTAGAATTTCCATCCGAATTGGAATTTGTCCATCCGGTATTACATGTATCTGTGTTGAGTAAATATATTGGAGACCCTTCTCAAGTCGTCCCTATCAAAGATGTACAAGTTACAGAGGATATAGCATATGAATAAGGTCTAGTGGATATATTAGATCGACAAGTCCACAAGTTGAGAACAAAAAATGTAGCTTCCATCAAAGTATTATGGAGGAACAATAATATAGAAGAAATGACATGGGAAGCAGAAGAAGAGATGAAGTGTAAATACCCTTACCTATTCCAAAATTAAGATAACAAGGATGTCGGTGGAATGCAAGATACATTAGAAGGTAAAACGACTTTATGAGGTAAGCAATAACATGAGAATACTCTTCCTTAATACAAATGATGATATGCAGATAATGTACATATCCATAATGCTTTGTGTAGGCTTGTGAGGCAATAAGTTGGGTTTGACTGCTTGCGAGTTTGGCTAGTTTCCATACTATAGGGTAAACTAGGCCGGAGATTTCCATTTGAAGCCACGATGATTTAGACTCCCCATAAAACCCTTACATTCGAGGACGAATATTCCTAAGCGGGGAGGGTGTTACAACCCATATTCGCGTACGTTGGTTCATGCTATAAGGTGGTTGACGTAAATCCATAAAGAGATTATCTTTAAGCTGATAACAAGTTAATCCTATTGGTCTTGCATGATACATGGGTGTATAAGGGTAGTTAACAAGTATTAGAAGTTAAGCGAATCAAGAATGTTGTAAACCATATTTTTGAGTAAACCTAGAGAGGCTTAATATAATCAAGAGGTAGTGTTTTAAGGTATTTGAATCATATAATATCCGTACCATAAGTGTTGAAGTCAACCGAGTTATGAAACAAATGTCGACAAAAGTTGTCGCAACTTAGGTTCATAATTTTACTTAAACATAAGGTCAAACGTTATTAAATATTTCTCTCAATTTACTTGGAATTATGGGGTGATCTACCCATAAAATTGAAGATCCATGAGTCTAGTTTTTAACTCATTAAACCGTTTGTCGATACGATTTTGGAATAGAGAGATATTCGTGTTTTCGCCAGACCGCGCCAAGCACCTCCCTATGGGGCCCACTTAGGCGGTTTAAGATATTTGGATATATATATGATGCCTCCAACCCATTTTAAGTCATTTTTTCAGTATATTCATACCTTAGAAACGTAAAAACATCCTCTCAAGTTTCTCTCATGATCCAAGACCCAAAGAAAGGGAAAACAACACAAATCAAGTGTTGGGAATCCTGTGGCGCTAGTACGTTTCTTGTTCTTCTTCTTGTTGCTCATTTTTGTGTTATTCCAGGTCATGTGGGAGGTTTTTTAATGGGATTATATTCTGTAAATACTCCCTCAGGATTTTAGTATCAACCCCAGGTGATTTCAAGTCTTCTAAAGTGATTCTAGTGCCGAAAAAACCCTAATTGATTGCTAGTTTTGCTTTTTTGTTCTTGTGGCAGCATTAGAGGGATATTTCTTGGATAATTAAGGTCAAATTGGAGTTTTTCTTTCTGTTTAAAGGTAAGGAACCGCATACTCTACATGTATTTAAGATTATCCAAGTTGCAGCTAAGTTATTGAAGTTAGAACTTGTGAAATATATGTTGAAAGGATTGGTAGTAGTGTTGTTGATTGGTGGACTATTTTGGGAGGCTCAATATTATTATTATTGATGTTGTTTGGTTGTTTGGTGATTTTTTTGACTTGTGGTAAGTCATATAAGTAGGGGAGGTGCTGTCGTATTCCTTGTAAAATAGGTTGTGTTCGATACATAATAGTTATGAAGCCTAAACGATAATGATAGTGTCATTTCTCTTATTGTACACTAAGAAGTTGTGAAATTTCATAGCTTGAGGTTGGGAAGTATATACAAGGTATGTGAGGCTATCATTTCCCTTCTTTTGCAGGACTCCGATTGTACATAATGTAATGAACGAGCTTCCAAAGATACTGCACTCTTAGAAGCTAGCAATACTTACATTGTTTCCCTTCCTATGAAACGATTGATGTTGATGTTGCTTCTCTTATTCTTATGTTATCAATGTTGTTGGTACTTCCTGATTCTTTCAAGATTCATGATGAAGAGTTAGTCCTTAAATGTGTACGGAGGATACCGACCTTACGTCACTCGGACAGGTTTAGAATGTGATTCCATAAGTCGAGATGCATTATATATATGTATCTATTTTACACTACCGAGCCCTGCTATAGTTGGCCAGGTACAACACTTATTGTGCAACCACTGTCAGTTGGGTTTTATCGAGCTCCACATGGCCGGGTACGATTCTACCGAGCCCTATGATGGCCGGGTACATTTTTACCGAGCCTATTATGGCCGGGTACGATATGATGATGATGATGCCCACAGAGGCGTATGTTTTAAAAGTTTATGTATATATATGTATGTATCATGTATTTCATGTCAGTAGCCCTCAGAGGTACCCAGATGTCACAGGTTGTATATTCCCTATCCCTGTTTACATTACTGTTCTTACTTATGCTTTCCTGCCTTACATACTCAGTACTTTATTCGTACTGACGTCTTTTTTATTTGTGGACGCTGCATGTCGTGCTGCAGGTCCTGATAGACAGGTAGACGTAGCTCCCCCACCACAGTAGGCTGTCTAGTTCAGCGGTTATTGGCGAGATCCCTTCTCCGGACTTGCCGTGGTCTTGGTATGCATTTTTGGAGCACTTATGTTCCTTTAGAGGCTCATAGACAGGGGTCGACTCATGTATAGTTTGTTATGCCTTGTCGGCTGATTTTTGTTGTATAGTCTTTCATGGTAGCGTGGTAGCTCATACATTATATGTAGTCTCTTAATTGTCTAGTCATCCCATGTTATGTATGTTCATGCCATCATCTTTCATTGTTGGTTGTCCATGATTCATGTATACCTTTTATATTGGTCTCCTAGGCCCTATAAGATAATAATGAAGGTTAGATAAAATGTACGTTGGTGCTCCGCATGTATGGTCGGGTGCTAGTCAAGGTCCTCTGGTTTGGGTCATGACAATGTTATGCCTCGGGGTGTTTCTCCTGTCTTCGGTGTATGGCTGGTACCTTTCTCTATTTTGCTTTGGCTCCTTTGCCAGAAATCTGCTTGGGTATACCAAGCCCAATGGGGCTTCTAGTTGGTCATCCTTGACCTTGATCTTCGATTGATATCGGTTGTGAACATCCAACCAAGTCACGGTGGGGTACTCAAACTAATTCTGCTTCAGCTGTTTCAAAGCTACCGATAATTGTTCGATCAAATCTTGAGTGAAAGCCTTCACTGCCCAGTAATCGAAGACTGGTGGTAGTTCCATTCGTTCTATTTGAAAGTGTGATATGAACTCTCGCAGAATCTCATTCTCCCTTTGCTTGATTTTGAAGACGTCAGATTTCCTTGTTACTACCTTAATGGCACAAGCGTGTGCCTTTATGAAGGAATCTGCTAGCATGGCGAACGAATCTATCAAGTTTGGGGCTAGGTTGTGATACCACATCATCGCCCCTTTTGAAAGCGTCTCTCCGAACTTTTTTAGTAGGACGGATTCGATCTCGTTATCCTTTAGGTCGTTGCCCTTTACCACACAAGTGCAAGCAATGACATTCTAATTGGGGTCCGGGGTTCCGTTGTACTTCGGGAGGTCTGGCACTCTAAACTTCTTTGGAATGGGTTTTGGAGCTGCTTCTTGTGGGAAAAACTTCTGTACAGACATCTTCGAATCCACACCCTTCAGGATCGGGGGTGCGCTAGGAATTTGTTCGACCCAGGAATTGTTGGTCTCTACCTTCTTATCGTTGGCTTCTATATTATTCTTGCCCGACTCGATCCTCTTTGTAAGGTCCTCAAGCATCTTTATGATGGTGAGGTCAGCTGTCAACCAGTTGTTTCTTGATCTTTCTGGTACCTACTTGGCTTGGGTATCCGTTTCTGGTGCTACCGTACTGGGAGTTTTCTAGTGGCTTTGTAACTGAGCAATTGCCAGTTGTTGTGCCTGTAACATTTCAAAAATAACGTGAAGGCTGACCTCTCGTTCTTCCCTAGATGGGGTTTCCTGAGCTTCTTGTTGGTCTCCTTGGCATACGCTCATGTTAGTGTGAGAGCTTATATCGACGTGTTGGGCATCGCGTGAGACCACATCCGCAGGGATTGGCTCCAGCACACCTTCAGGGTTCAGCGGTGGTGCGCCAACACCTGGAACAACTACACCAATATCTTCATGGTCCTCAAGAGAGTTGTTTTCATACGCATTTACTAAGTTAGACATTTTGACTTGAAATCAAAGATTCTTGGACAAGAAAAAGCATAAAAGATAACTTGTGTTATGTAGTAAACCAGCAAGATAACAACCACTACTATTTTTTAGCCCCACGGTGGGTGCCAAACTGTTTACCACGAAAATGGTAATAACAATTAGATTTTATTTTGTGGTTCTACAAATATGTGATCTATTTTATGCTAGTTTTTAGGCAATAGATGCTAAGTAAGGGATCGGAAAAATAATGTAGTAGATTGAAGATAGTGCAATAATCAAACCAAATGGCTGGAAATCAGGGCCTCGGGCATGCCTATTTTGGGCCTCGAGGTCGAGTCAGATGCCGACTAAGGGCAGTTGATGGAGGATTAACGGTTATGATAAATTTGATGGCCAATAATGATCAATAACCGAAGAACAATAAATAGAACACGATGAATGCAAGCAACAAATGTAAATAAAGGGGGGTCAGGAGAGAATGTGTTAGAGAGCAAAGAGAATGTTCTTGTATATTCAATATTGTGTATTAGATGTCCTTACAAAATGATAAGGATCCTCTTTATATATATGGGGGAATCCCAACATAGTACAAATGCATTTATTACAAAGATATATGGCTGGTACAACTATTTATTGCCACGGTACGTGCTCATACTAGCCTAATAGGCCTAGGTCAGCTTTAATCACGTGCTTTGGGAGCTTCCCGCCTATCAATAATAGCCTTTAATTTGTGCTGCCTCGGGGTCGACCATTGAGAACCCTCGGGGGAAAACTCCTAGCTAAACTTCGAGCCTTCCAAGTTGGTCTCTACGAAGCGCCCTAACGATTATAAAATCGAGCCCTCCGATTTTACCGTGTACAGAGAGATTTTAGGGTTTGTTACTTGGTGGATAAGTTAGTTTTTCCTTATAAATAGAGGGGTTCTATTCCATTGTAAATATCCCAAATCAATAAGAACTCTCTTTCTCTCTCTCTCTCTCTCTCTCTCTCTCTTCTCTGTAACATTCTTTTTTCCTTTTATTGTTTTATAATGAAAATGAATAATTTTACACTTTATTTTTGTTTATTTCTAATGTTTGTAGGCATTAGAGTTATATTATTTGTTGAGGGGGTTAAGGGGATTAATCTTGTCGTTTTAAGGTAAAATTAGTTAAAAATGGACCAAAAACAACGGACCAAAGCACCTGACCAGCCCAGATTTAAGGCCCCACCCGGATGCATAAAAATGATGTCATTTTGGTTAAGTGGCTGAGATTGAATCTTAGCAACTCATCTTGGGTTGATCCCACAGTCACCATTTAATCTGCACTCCTAGTATTTAAAACCTAAGGAAGCCAAATTTTCCCCCCATTTTACCTTATTTCCCTTTCTTCTTCCTCTCTCTTCATTCTCTCTTCACTCTCTCTTAACTCTATCGTCTCTCAGTCTCTCTGCCGCTCCCCACGGTGGCTCCGTCGGCCAAAAATCGACACCACCAGCCGGCCACCTCCAATCAACCCAAAAATTTCACCATCTCCTCCTTCCTTCTCCTTCCGCCTACCCCACTCAAGTTTTCTAAATCCCTCTCAAACTACTCAAATCGGCCCTAGGCCAAAATCCTAGCCTTCTTTTCATTTTAAAATTCAAGTATTAGCCATCTTCACCCCATACTACCTACATGAGCGTGTATATCTCTTTGAGGTCTACATTTGCCTTGTAGATTTACCTCGAAACTCCATCGAAATTCGGCCAAACTCCGGCAACCACCTCCTAGGGTCTGCTTCATCTTTTGGTGGCTCGGGCTAGCATCGGATGCCTCGTATGGTAAAACCCTGCTCCCTCTTTCCACTTTTTGATATTTTTCTTTTCTTTTGTTTGTTTTATTTTGTTGTTTTGGCATTACACTTAGAATTTAAATTTCATTCATGTTTATGTTGCTCATATACATTTGAGCAATGATCTATCGAGTTGCTATTATTTTCGTGATGTTGTGTATGTCGCTTTTGGTTAGCTCTTTAGTTGCTCACAATGTTTACTTTTGTTGTATCATATGAGACTGAGATCAATTGATTTGCTTCTTGACTAATTATTCATTTAGTATGGTTACATTGATCTGATTCGTATATGATATTTATGAGTCGTTCTTAGTGTTAGTTTTCTTTTATTAGTTTAGTTTTGTTGATTAATTATTGGTCAATGCAGAATCAATAGTGTTTAGTTGTCATGTGCCGATATGCCTTCATACTTTAAGTGAAGTTTCAAAGTCTTTTGGACTCTAACTGGAACCTTGATCCTTTATTTAGGTTTCTAATATTTGTTACCTACTACTTTATTGTAGTTATTGTAGTAGTGTAAGTTCTATTAGTGGTCGATTTAAGTTTGTTTTCTATCTAGTTTTCAGTTTCGTCTTCGCTTAATCAAACTTTCTCACTAAGTTGTTTTCTCTATTAGCATGTGTCTTGCTTTGTTTGATTTTAGACGTTAGGTTTTAAGTTCTCTTGATTGATTAATAGTTCAGTGTTAAGTTTAAGTTACATGTTTGTGGTAGTTTAACTATGTTCTAGTTACTTGTTTCTCGTTTTGGTTTGAAGCAAACTAGGTTCGGTATTAATTTGCTTAAAGCTAAAGTTAGCTAAGATTGATCATGATTTACGGTACAAACTTTTTTACTTTAACATCTAGGGTGGATAAGAGTACTATTTTCCTCCATGCTTCTGCCACATTTGTTCAAAGACTGTCCTTTCCCCTTTTGAAAAGTATTTGAATAGACTTTTAACACACAAAAGTGAGTCTTTCGGTGAACAAAAGTCAGTCCTTTTGGACAGACTTTAGGTGAACCAAAAGCTGCCCAAAAGTGACTTTCTTTACTTACTTAAGGACTGCTACTTTCACATTTTAAGGGTACACGAAGTGTAACGACCCGTCCGGTTCGAGAGTTATAGCCCTGATCCCCTGTTTACTACTTTCCCCGTATCTATTTCAACTTATGTGACTTGTCGGGAGGTTTCATTTTTGGTTTTAAAGTGTTTTAGGACACACAGTCCCTAAACGGAAACTTAAATCTTAGGATTTTTTATCGTAGTTAAAATTATGTGAAGATGACTACAGAATGGGGTTTCATCGGTTCTGTTAGCTCCATTGGGCGATTTCAGACTTAGGGGCATGTTCATATTGTGTTTTGGAGGTCTTTAGCTTATTTAGGCTTGAAATGGCAAAATTCGAGTTTTTGGAGAATTTGACCGGTAGTGGACTTTTATATATCGGAGTTGGACTGCAATTCCGCAAGTCGGAGTACGTTTGTAATGTTGAGTATGACTTGTGTGCAAAATTTGGGGTCAATCAAACGTGGTTTGATGCGTTTCGGCATTTGTTGTAGAAATTTAAAGTTTCAAGTTCTTTAATTGAAATGGAGGGTGATTCATGTTTTATCGTTGTTTGATGTGATTAAGGTCCCGCGGGCCTCGGGTGTGTTTCGGATGCTTAACAGATTGAGTTTTGGACTTATGCAATTGCTAAAGCTACTGAGTTCTGGTGTATTGGCACCTGCGGTGGGGAGACCGTAGGTGTGGGATCGCACATGCGGAGAGGCAAGTGCAGAAGTGGAAAGGAGATGAGCTGCCAGGGGTCGCAGGTGAGAGGGCAGTGCCGCATCTGTGATGCCTGCAGAAGAACTCAACGACTTGCAGGAGTGGAAGAAGACCGCAGAAGCAGACAAGGTTCTGCATGCGTGCACTCGCAGGTGCGACCCCTTTCTTCGCAAATTTGGACCCAAGCCTTTAATTCATTTCTGCACTTGCGAGAAGAATTCGGCAGGTGCGGAGTTGCAGCTGTGATTCTTGGCCCGCAAATGCAAAATCGCTGGGCAAAAAAGGGCTAAGTTCGGGTGTTTGATTTCATTCTCCCTTGTTGGACCTAGAGAGCTAGGATTGAGGCAAATGTTTGAGGGTTTTTTAGAGGAAGCTTGTTGGTAACGATTCTTAAATCTTTTATAGTTATATCTCATTAATCTATAGTTGATTCCACCCTTTAATTAGGGATTTGTGTTGGAAATTGGGGGAAAATGGTAGAAACTTCCTAAACTATGTTTTTGAGAATGTAGAGGCAATTTGAGGTCAGATTTGAGAAATTCTGGTATGGTTGGACTTGTGAGTGAGTAGATGTTCGTATTTTGTGACTTTTACCCGATTCCGAGACGTGGACCCGGGGAGATTGTTTGGGAAGATTTTCTAATTTCTTGCTTTAGCTTAGATTTCATTAACTAGATTAGTTTCTTATAGTTATATTTATGATATGTAATTGATTTTTGCTAGATTTGGGCCATTTGAAGTTAGATATCCGTGGAAAAGGCATTGTTACCGATTGATTGAGCTTGGTTCGAGGTAAGTGGCCTGCCTAACCTTGTGTAGGGGAAATTCCCCTTAGGATTTGGTGTTGTTATGATGTGTGAGCGCCGTGTATGTGAGGTGACGAGTGTGTACATGGGATATTTCTTGAAAACATGATTTTTACGGAGTAATAGCTTGTTTTCATCTTATTTGAGTATATTAGCATGTCTAGTTATCCTGTTAGCTTAAAATAGCATGTCTACGTGTCTTAATTGCTTATCTGAACTCTTTGCAGCATGTTTAGTGAATCCTGCTTCTTTCTTTACTTGTACTTAGTCTAAATCGTAGGTTCTCTTGTTGTAACTATTATCTTTATCTGTTTGAGCTGTGTATTTATTTTTGTACTGCGGGACGGTGTCCCTAGAGATCTTCCAGCACATTACTTTTGAGACTATGAGGTGGTTCTTCGGAAGTTCTCCCTGTATATTTACTTTTGAGACTTCAAGGCGGTTCCTCGGTAGATCTCCTTGTATATTTACTTATGTGTTGCTACATTGCTATGTCTTTCTTGTTTATATACTAGTATTTTATTATACTGTACACTCTCTTGCTTTATTAATTACAAACCAGTGGGCCTAACCTGACTCGTCACTACTCGACCGAGGTTTGGCCTGGCACTTACTTGGTACCATTGTGGTGTACTCATGCTACTCTTATGCACATGTTTTTGTGTGTAGATCTAGGGACTTCTTACCAACCACACTATCAATGAGCAGCGACAGTTCGAGACTTCAAGGTATATCTGTCGAAGACCTCAAAGTCCCCCCTTTATTCTCTCATATGTCTATTATCTCTTGTACTTCTTTTGTTTGACTTTGGTGTATAGAGACACTAGTTTTCCTTGTGTAGTTTGTGACTCATGATGTTCCAAGTTTTGGGAAATATGTGTACGTCTAGTATTTTGGTTATTGTACATGCTGGGCAACATTGTTATTGGTTATTCAATATCTAATGCAGTTAGTTGTTATGTTTACTTTCCCTTTTTGTTAATTTTCCATAATTGTATAGGCTTACCTAGTCGTAGAGACTAGGTGCCGCCACGACCCCTCATAGAGGGGGAAATTGGGTCGTGACAAGTTGGTATCAGAGTTCTAGGTTCATAGGTGTCATGAGTCACAAGTCAGGTTATTAGAGTCTCGCACATCGTTACGGAGACGGCTGTACTTATGTTTGAGAGGCTATGGAACTGTTAGGAAAATTAAACTTTTTTTATTCCTTGTCGTGCTAAGATCTGTTGACTTTAAAAATTCTAACCTTCTATATTCTATACTCTCATAGATGGTGAGAACACGTATAGGCGAATCTGATAACAAGGCACCCGCGCCTCATGCTAGAGCCACCGAAGGTTGGGGCTGGGCTAGAGGTTGAGGACGTCCATACGGTGCGACCAGAGTACCTGCATGAGCTGCTACGGAGGAATCCCTAGTAGCTCCAGCTGGAGGGCAGGCACCTGAGGTACCTGTTGCTTAACCAGCCCTCCAGGAGACTTTAGCCAAGTTTCTGAGCATGGTCAGCACCTTAGCTCAGGCTGGATTGATTCCACTTGCTACTTCTACATCTAAGGCCAGGGGAGGGGCACAAACTCTCGCAGCCTACACTCTAGAGCAGAGGGCTCAGGTCGATCAGATTCCAAAGGTTTTACTGATGCCACATATAGCCTTAGTTCAGCCCGAGGGTAGGGCAACAGTTTCTGAGGAGGAGGAGCGTAGGCTTGAGAAGTACAAGAAGTACCACCCTTCTACTTTAAGTGGTTTGGCGATAGAGGATACTCAGGGTTTTCTGGAAGAGTGCCACTGTATCCTCCGCACTACGGGCGTAACGGAGTCGAGTGGGGTTTCCTTCAGTGCGTTCAACTTAGATAAGCAGCCTATCAATGGTGGCGTGCTTATGAGTTGAACAGTTTGGCTGAGGCAGCTTCACTTACATGGACTCAGTTCTCGGATATATTTTTGAGGGAGTATGATCCCCAGCGCCTCAAAGATGTATGACGCATCGAGTTTGAGCAGTTGCACCAGGGTGCTATTACTGTGTCAGAATATGCAGTTTGTTTCAGTGATTTGGCTAGACATGCACCGGCCTTGGTTTTTACAATTTGAGAGAGGGTCCATCGATTTATCGAGGGGCTCCATCCCAGTATCAGGACTAGCATGGCCCGAAAGTTAGAGATGGATATCTCATATCAGTAGGTGGTGAGTTTTTCTAGGAGAGTGGAAGGTATGCTTGCTTGGGAGACGGAGGAGAGAGAGTCCAAGAAGTCTCCAGAGACTAGTTCTTAGTTTGGTGCCCGTGCCCCAATTGCAGTTCAACATGATATGGGCCATGTGAGTCACCTCATTCATTCAACCTTTCAAGCCGCCAATGGTGTTCCAGCCCCTTCTAGGCCCTAGGAGCCTTATTATGCACCACCAGTATCTAGTGTACCTGCTGCATAGGGTGTTTCCAGTGGTCAGTCCAGCAGACCTAGCCTAGGCTAGAAATAACAGCCATGCCCTCCCAAAGCTTGTTTTGAGTGTGGAGACACTTGCCATATGGTAAGGGATTGCCCAGACTTTAGGATGGGTGCACCTCTACTAAGGCAGTTGCTTCTGATTCTATCATTACAGGTATTATCCCGGTCTATCATAGGGATGCGTCGGTATTATTTGATCCAGGTTCTACATATTCCCATGTGTACTCTTATTTTTCCCCGTACTGGGGTGTATCTCGGGATTCTTTGAGTTCCCCTATTTATATGCCTACTCCTATGGGAGATTCTCTTGTTATAGACCGCATGTGCCGATCATTATTGCTCTTAGTGGTTTTGAGATCAGAGCCAATTTATTATTGTTCAGCATGGTGGACTTTTATGTTATCTTGAGCATAGACTAGTTGTTGCCCCATTATTCTATTCTTGATTGTCATGCCAAGACTGTGACACTAGCAATGCCATGTTTACCACGATTAGAGTGGAAAGGTACCTTAGAGTGTACTCCTAGTATAGTTATTTCATTTCTTAAAGCTCAATGAATGGTTGATATGGGGTGTGATACATATCTAACTTTTGTGAGAGTTGATAGTATTGATACCCCTACTATTGAGTTAGTTCCAGTAGTGAGGGATAGTCCAGATGTGTTTCCAGCTGATTTTCTGGGCATGCCACCCGACAAAGATATTGATTTTGGCATTAATTTGTTGTCAGGAGCTTAGCCCATCTCTATTCCTCCATATCATATGGCTCCTCCTAAGTTGAAGGAGTTGAAGGAGTAGTTACAGGAGTTGCTTGATAAGGGCTTTATCCGGCCCAGTGTGTCACCTTGGGGTGCTCCGGTATTGTTCGTGAAGAAGAAGGATGGTTTTATGCGTATGTGCATTGATTATCGCCAGCTGAACAAAGTCACAGTGAAGAACATGTATCCATTGCCTCGTATTGATAACTTGTTTGATAAGTTACAAGGTGTGAGGGTGTTTTCCAAGATTGACTTACATTTAGGCTATCATCAGTTGAAGATTCAGGAGCTAGATATCTCGAAGACTGCTTTCAGGATTCGGTATAGCCACTATGAGTTCCTTGTGATGTCATTTGGATTGACCAATGCCCTAACAACTTTTATGCACTTGATGCATAGTGTGTTCTGACCCTATATCGACTCTTTTGTCATCATATTCAATGACGACATTTTATTTTATTCCCAAACTCGGGAGGATCATGAGCAGCACCTGAGGACTGTGCTTCAGACTTTGAGAGGAAAGGAAGTTATACGCAAAATTTTCAAAGTGTGAGTTTTGTCTAGACTCAGTGGCATTCTTGGGTATATAATGTCGAGTGAGAGAATAAATGTGGATCCAAAGAAGGTGTAAGCAGTGTAGAGTCGGCCCAGACCGTCCTCATCCATAGAGATCCGAAGTTTTGTGGGTTTGGCGGGGTACTACTGTCGATTTGTAGAAGGTTTCTCGTCTATTACAAATGCTATGACAAGGCTGACCCAGAAGGATGCTCCATTCAGGTGGACAAAGGAGTTTGAGGAGAGCTTTTAGAAGCTCAAGACAGCTTTGACTATAGTACCAATATTGGTATTGCCTTCAGGTTCGGGATCTTATACTGTATATTGTGATGCACCGTGGGTTGGTCTAAGCACAGTGTTGATGCAGGACCATGGGATGATTGCCTACACGTCCAGATAGATGAAGGTGCAGAAAAAGAACTATCCTGTCCACAATCTTGAGTTAGTAGCTATTGCTCATGCCTTGAAGATTTGGCGGCACTATTTATATGTTGTCCCTTATGAGATCTACACCGATCACTGGGGTTTGCGGCATCTGTTCAAGCAGAAGAATCTTAACTTGCATCAGCGGAGGTGGTTGGAGCTGCTTAAGGACTATGATAACACCATTTTTTTACCATCACGGGAAGGCTAATGTGGTGGCCGATGCTTTGAGTCACCAGACAGAGAGTTTGGGGAGCTTAGCATATCTACCAGCAGTAGAGAGACCTGTGGCATTAGATGTCCATGCTTTATCCATCCAGTTTGTGAGATTGGATATTTCTGAGGCGAGTCCAGTGTTGTCTTGTGTGGTCTTCTCTTTATGATTGTGTCAGGGATCGTCAGTATGATGACCCCCATCTGCTTGTCCTTAACGACAGGGTCTAGCACGGATATGCTAATGAGGTCACTATTGGAATGATGGTGCATTAGGATGCAGGGCAGGCTATGTGTGCCCAATGTGGATGGTTTGCGTGAGTTGATTCTCTAGGAGGATCACAGTTCGCGGTACTCCATTCATCCGGGTGCGCGAAGATGTATCAGGACATGAGGCAGCATTACTGGTGGAGGAGGATGAAGAAAGACATAGTGGAGTATGTGGCTAGGTGTCTAAATTTATAGCAGGTAAAGTATGAGCATCAGTGGCCAGGTGGATTGCTTTAGAAGTTACAAATTCCTAAATGGAAATGAGAGCGGATTAGTATGGATTTCATTGTAGGACTTCCATGGACTCAGCGGAACTTTCGATCCAATTTGGGTGATTGTGGATAGATTGACCAAGTCAGCTTATTTCATTCCTGTGATGACTACCTACTCTTCCGAGCAGTTGGCTCGAGTCTATATCTGAGAGATTGTCAGAGGTATCTATCATCTCTAATCGGGATACACAGTTACATCATGGTTTGGGAGGGCTATACAACATGAGTTAGGTACTCGGGTTGAGCACAACATTTCACCCTCAAATGGATTGACACTCCGAGCGCACTATTTAGATTCTAGATGATATTCTTTGTGCGTATGTGATGGAGTTTGGTGGTTCTTGGGATTAGTTCTAGCCACATGAGGAGTTTGCCTACAACAACAACTATTTGTCCAACATTCAGATGGCACCGAATGAGGCTCTGTATTGTAGGCGGTGTTGGTCTCCAGTGGGTTGGTTCGAGACGGACAGTGCTAGATTATTGGGTATAGACTTGGTTCAGGATGCTTTGGAGAAGGTTAAGGTGATTCAGGATAGACTTTGGACAGCCCAAACCAGACAGAAGAGTTATGCTGACCGGAAGGTTCGCAACATTGCATTCATGGTTGGAGAGCGAATCTTGCTCCGGGTTTCGCCTATGAAGGGCATTATAAGGTTAGAAAAGAAGGGCAAGTTGAGCCCAAGGTATAGTGGTCCCTTTGAGGTATTGCAACCCCTAGGAGAGACTTGCTCTGATACCAAGTTTGTCACGACCCAAACTGGAGGGCCATGACTAGCACCCGACCACACTTGCCGAGCACCAACGTACATTTCATCTAACCTTCATTATTATCTTTTAGGGCTGACGAGATCAATATAAATGGTAGACCTGGATCATGGACAACCAGCAATAAAATATGACGGCATGAACATACATAGCAGGGGATGACCAGACAATCAAGAAACTACATATAAGGTATGAGCTACCACGCTACTATGAAAGACTATACAACAAAAACTAGCTGACAAGGCATACCAAACTATACATGAGTCGACACCTGTCTATGAGCCTCTAAAGGAACGTAAGTGCTGCAACATAGCTGGAACAGGGCCCCGACATACCCACAATGTCTATAACAAAAATGCATACCAAGACCAAGGCAAGTCTGGAGAAGGGATCTCGCCAATCACCGCTGAACTGGACAGCCTACTGTGGTGGGGGAGCTGCACCTACCTATCTATCAGGACCTGCAGCATCCACAAATAAAAGGACGTCAGTACGAATAAAGTACTGAGTATGTAAGGCAGGGAACCATAAATACGATCAGTAATGTAAGCAAGGATAGAAAATATACAACCTGTAACATCTTAGTACCTCTGAGGGCTACTTACATGAAATGTATGATACATATGTATAAATACATAAACCCTTAAAACATTCGCCTCTGTGGGCATCATCATCATCATATCGTACCCGACCATAATAGGCTCGGTAAAAAAACGTACCCGCCATCATAAGGCTCGGTAGAATCGTACCCGGCCATGTGGAGCTCGGTAAAACCCAACTGATCAGTGGTTGCACAATAGGTGCCGTACCCGGCCAACTATAGCGTGGCTCGGTAGAGTAAAATAGATACATATATATAATGCATGCTCGACTCATGGAATCACATTCTAAACCTTTCGGAGTGATGTAAGGTCGGTATCCTCTGTACACGTTATTAGGACTAACTCTTCACTATGAACCTTATAAGAATCAGGAAGTACCAACAACATTGATAACATAAGAATAAGAGAAGCAACATTAACATCAATCGTTCCATAAGAGGGAAAACAATGTAAGTACTGCTAGCTTCTAAGAGTAGAGTATCTTGGAAGCTCGTTCATTACATTATGTACAATTGGAGTCGTGCAAAAGAAGGAAAGGGATAGGCTCACATACCTTGTATATACTGCACCAATCTCAAGCTATGCAATTGTCAAAACTCCTTAGTCTACAATAAGAGAAACGATACTATCGTTATCATTTAAGCGTCATAGCTATTATGTATCGACCACAACCTATTTTACGATGAAAAGGACAACACCTCCCCTATATATATGACCTCACACAATTCAAAACAGTCACCAAACAGCCCAAACAACATCAATAATAAACATATTTAGCCTCCCAAAATAGTCCACACATAGCCTAATCACTCCATACATACGACGACCACCGTAGTCGTGTCAAACAACCTGGAAATGTTACAAATAACTAACAGCCCATAACCCTACATATATATGGTGTTTCTCCACACCCTTCCTCCTCCAAAACTCCACAAAATAGTAGTAAAATACGCAGCCCAACAGTAATGCAAAACAATCCACAAAACAATAACATTACTACCAAGCCTTTCGATATATATTTCACAAGTTCTAGCTTCAATGGCTTAGCCGCAACTTGGATAATCTTAAATACATATAGAGTAAGAGGTTCCTTACCTTTATACAGAAATAAAAACTCCAATTTGACCTTAAATTTCCATGAAATATCCCTCCAATGCTGCCACAACAACAAAAAAGCGAAACTAGTGATCAATTAGTGTTTTTCGGCACTAGAATCACTTTAGAAGGCTTGAAATAACCTAGGATTGATATTAAGAACATGAGGGAGTATTTACAGAACATAAACCCTTTAAAACAACCTCCCACACGAGCTGGAATGACACAAAAATGAGCAACAACAAGAAGAACAAGAGACTTACTAGCACCACTGAATTCCCGACACTTGATTTGTGTTGTTTGCCCCTTTTTGGGTCTTGAATCTTGAGAGAACCTTGAGAGGATGTTTCTAGGGTTCTAAGGTCTGAAAAAAGTGAGAAGAAATGACCTAAAATGGGTTGGAGGCATCCTATATAGGTCCAAATATCTTAAACCGCCTTAGTGGGCACCATAGAGAGGTGCTTGGCGCAGTCTCGCGAAAATGTGAATATCTCTCTACTCCAAGATCGTATCGATGAACGATTTTATGAGTTGGAAATTAGACTCATATATCTTTAATTTGGTTGGTAGATAACCCCGTAATTCCTTGTAAGTTAGGATAAAATATTAGAAACATTTGACCTAATGTTTAAGTAAAATTATGAACCAAAGTTGCGACAACTTTTGTCGACTTTTGTTTCATAACTCGTTTGACTTCAAGACTTATGATACAGATATTATATGATTAAAATACCTTAATAAATAAACTCTAGTATTAAGCACCGCTAGATTACTTGAAAATACGAGTTACAACATCCTTGATTCATTTAACTTCTAATACTTGTTAATCACCCTTATACACTCTTGTATCACTTAAGACCAATAGGATTGACTTCTTATCATCTCAAAGATAATTCCTTCTTGGATTTATGTAACTAATATATGGCATGAACTAACACATGTGGATATGGGTTGTAACACCCTCCTCCCCCCCTTAGGAACATTCGTCCTCGAATGTAAGGGTTTATGGGGAGTTTAAATCATTGTGGATTCCAATGGAAATTTCCGATCAATTTTCCCCTATAAAATGGTCACTAGCAAAACTTGCAAGTAATTAAGCCCAACATATGGCTTCACAAGGCTACACAAAGCATTATGCGTATTTACATTATCTACATATCACTATTTTGTATTAAGGAGGAGTATTCTCAAATTATTGCTTACCTCATAGAGCCGTTTCACCTTCCAATGTATCCTGTCTTCCACCAGCATCCTTGTTATCTTCATTCTGTAATAAGTAAGGGTATTTAGACTTCATCTCCTTTTCTACTTCCCATGTTATTTCTTCCAAATTTTTGTTCCTCCACAATACTTTGACAGAAGCTACATCTTTTGTTCTCAGCTTGCGGACTTGTCGATCTAATATCGCCACTGGCACTTCTTCATATGATAGGTCCTCTGTAACTTGTACATATTTTATAGGGACAACTCGAGAAGGGTCTCCAATACATTTTCTCAATATAGATACATGGAATACCGGGTGGACAAATTCCAATTCGGATGGCAATTCTAACTCATAAGCAACCTGTCCAATTCGTCGAAGAATTTTATACGGCCCGATATACCTTGGACTCAGCTTACCTTTCTTCCCAAAACGCATAATACCCTTCATTGGTGAGATCTTCAGGAAAACCCAATCACCAACCTCAAACTCTAGATCACGACGTCGGACATCAGAATAAGATTTTTGCCTGCTTTGTGCCGTCCTCAATCGCTCTTGTATCACTTTCACCTTCTCAATAGCTTGGTGAATCAAATCTGGCCCATATAATTCTGTTTCACTGACTTCGAACCATCCAACTGGTGATCTACATCTCCTCCTGTATAGTGCCTCGTATGGGGCCATTTTAATACTGGAATGGTAGCTATTATTGTAGGCGAATTCTATGAGTGGAAGATGATCATCCCAATTCCCCTTAAAATCTAGAACACATGCTCGTAGCATATCTTCCAGTGTCTGAATGGTACGTTCAGCCTGTCCGTCAGTCTGCGGATGAAATGCAGTGCTGAGATTTACTTGTATGCCTAAACCCTTCTGGAAAGACCTCCAAAAGTTAGCCGTAAATTGAGATCCTCGGTCTGATATAATAGATACGGGCACACCATGAAGCCTAACAATCTCCTTGATATACAACTTCGCATAATCTTCAGCCGTGTAAGTTGTCTTCACTGGCAGAAAATGGGCACATTTTGTAAGTCAATCAATTATCACCCAGATGGAGTCAAACTTATGATAAGAGCGAGGTAATCCAATAATGAAGTCCATATTAATCACCTCGCACTTCCAGGTCGGAATCTCTATATTTTGAAGCAATCCACCGGGTTTCTGATGTTCTATCTTTACTTGTTGACAATTGGGACACTGGGCTACAAATTCTGCAATAGACTTCTTTATATTATTCCACCAATACTGCTCCTTGACATCCTGATACATCTTTGTCGAGCCGGGATGGATGGAATATCGGGATTGATGAATCTCATTCATAATCTTTTCTCGCAACCCTGCCACATTAGGCACACACAATCGGCTCTGGTATCTCAGTTCCCCATCTTTTCCGATCCCAAAAGCTATACTTTTACACTGTTGAATGCTTTCTCTTAATCGTACTAAGATAGGATCTTCATATTGTCGTGCTTTTACCTCGGCTACCAAAGATGATTCTGATGTATTCTGTACAGTAACACCTCCATCATCAGATTCTAACAATCTGATTCTCATATTGGATAGCTGATGAAGCTCTTTAATCAACCCCCATCTACCTTCCTCAATATGTACTAAGCTTCCCATTGATTTACGGCTGAGAGCGTCTACCACAACATTGGCTTTACCGGGATGATACAATATCTCGACGTTGTAGTCTTTCAATAATTCAAGCCACCTACACTGCCACAAATTCAACTCTTTCTGCTTGAAGATGTATTGTAAACTCTTGTGATCTGTGTAGATGTCAACGGGGACGCCGTAAAAGTAGTGACGCCATATCTTCAAAGCATATATTACTGCAGACAATTCCAAATCATGGGTTGGATAATTCTTTTCATGCTTCTTCAATTGTCTTGATGAATAAGCAATCACATTCCCATGCTGTATCAATACGCACCCCAAACCTATACCTGAGGCATCACAATATACCACATAACCTTCTGTTCCTTCAGGAAGAGTGAGCACTGGTGCGGATGTCAATCGATTCTTCAGCTCCTGAAAACTACGTTCACAAGTGTTAGACCACTAGAATTTGGTAGCTTTCTGTGTTAACTTAGTCAATGGTGATGATATAGAGGAAATTCCTTCTACAAACCGCCTATAATATCCTGCTAGCCCTAGGAAGCTGTGGACTTCTGATGGTGTTGTACGTCTCGGCCAATTCTTTACTGCTTCGATCTTCTGAGTGTCGACACTAATACCCTCATCAGATATCACATGGCCAAGGAATGCTACTGAGTTCAGCCAGAATTCACATTTGGAGAGCTTAGCATATAACTTACGATCCTGAAGCGTCTGTAATACTATCTGCAAGTGGCTCGCATGTTCCGCCTCCGAACGAGAATACACTAGAATGTCATCAATGAATACAATCACGAAAACATCAAGATAGGGCTTGAATATAGTATTCATGAGAGATCTATAAAAGCTGCTGGGGTATTTGTTAGCCCGAACGACATCACCAAGAACTCAAAGTGCCCATATCTTGTCCGGAAGGCCGTCTTTGGAATATCCTTCTCCCTAACCCTCACCTGATGATACCCTGAACGTAAATCAATCTTGGATAAATACTTGGCACCCTGGAGTTGGTCAAACAGGTCATCAATTCTTGGAAGTGGATACTTGTTCTTTATAGTAGACTTATTCAACTGTCGATAGTCGATACACATCTGTAACGACCCGTCTTTCTTCCGCACGAATAGGACAGGTGCACCCCAAGGTGAACTGCTAGGCCTCATAAAGCCCTTATCCAGCAAGTCCTTCAACTGCACCTTCAACTCTCGCAACTCTGTCGGGGCCATTCTGTATGGAGGAATAGAGATCGGTTGAGTGTCAAGCAATACATCAATGCTAAACTCAATCTCCCTTTCAGGAGGAAGGCCTGGGAGTTCATTTGGGAAAACATCTGGGAATTCGTTGACCACAGGGATTGATTGTAAAGTAGGCGGTTTCACCTCCGCATCCCTAACGCGAACGAGATGATAAAAGTAACCTTTTGAGATCATTTTCCTTGCCTTAAGATAGGAAATAAACCTACCTTTCGGTGTAGCAATGTTGCCTTTCCATTCAATGACGGGTTCACCCGGAAATTGGAACCTAACCATCTTCGTACGACAGTCAACATTTGCATAGCATGAGGCCAACCACTATATTCCCATTATCACATCAAAATCAACCATTTCTAACTCAAATAAATTTGCCGAGGTTTGACGACTACAAATCATCATAGTGCAACCTCTATATACCCTTCTAGCAATCACAGAATTTCCTATCGGAGTAGATACCGCAAGGGGTTTACTTATCAATTCAGGTTCAATGCCAAGCTTATTAGCCACAAAGGGTGTAACATATGATAATGTAGATCCCGGATCAATCAGCGCATATACATCATAAGAAAACACAAATATAATACATGTAACAACATCTGGAGATGACTCGAGATCCTGTCAACCTACTAGAGCATAGGTTTGATTTTTAGCACCACTCGAACTCGGCACTGCACCTCTACCCCTACCACGACCTGTCGACTGTTGAAAACCCCGTGCTGGAGGTCGAACTGATGAGGAAGAACCAGACACAGATCCAGTCGGCTGAGCCATACCATCACCTCCTCTATTAGGACAATCCCGCATCATATGGCCAGGCTGTCCGCACGAATAGCATGCATCATAACCTCGACGACACAGTCCAAAGTGGGCCTTGCCGCACTGATCACAATGTGGTGTTGGGGGTCTCATCTGACTAGTATCCATGTGATGTTGCAAGCCAGATACCCGCGAACTCTGACCTGGACCAGAATAGGATCGATCATATCGAGGCCTCTGAAACTGTGGAGGAGCACTAGCTACAGGTGGCGCCGAACTCCTCAAAAACTATGGCCTGATGCTGCCTCTGAAGTCATCAGAATACCCTGTAAATCTCGCCCTCTTATGCGGGCCCCTATCCTGCTCCCTAACTGCCCTCTGCTGGCACTTACGTTCCTCTAGGTTCTGGGCATAAGCTTGAATACGGGAAATATCCATGCCCTCCACCAAGAAGGTTGTCGTACACTCATTTATCAGATGTGGTCCCAACCCATTCACGAACATATGCACCCTATCACTCATCTCGGCCACCATATGGGGAGCATACCTTGCCAAAGAATCAAACTGCATATTGTACTCTCGTACACTGAAATTACCTTGTTTAAGGTTCAAGAACTTATCAGCTCTAGCTCGTCGTATCTCAACTGGCAAGTAGTGAAGAAGAAAGGCCTCAGAAAATTCCTTCCACACAGCTGGAGGAGGGTTCGGACCCCTGGATCTCTCCCAACTATCATACCAGAGAACCGCTAAATCCCGTAGCCGATAAAAAGCCAACTCTACTTCCTCTGTATCACTAACATGCATAACCCGAAGTGTATGATGAACCTTGTCAATAAAAGTCTGTGGGTCCTCCTTGGGGTCTGATCTGGTAAACACTCGAGGGTCTAAATTAATAAAATCATGAACTCTTGTACTAACTGGTTTCTCAGCAGCACCTGTATTCTGCCTCTGAGCCTGAGCAGCTACCAAGCTAGTCAATAACTGCAAAGCACTCCACATATCCTGGTCTGGAGTGCCAGACAGAGGAACTGGAGGCGCTGGGTGCCTTCTAATATCCTCTGGAGGAGATGGAGTAGATGAGGTATGAGAGGGCATCTCACTCTGAGCCTCACTTTGTCCTGCTCTGACTTGGGGCACCTGACTGGTACCCTCTCCCGCTGCTGTATCAAGCTGTCTACTAATCGTTTGCTTCCTAGTAGAAGGCATCACTTAAAAAAAACAAGGTGGATATTAGAGACGAACACTTACGACTCAACTCTACGCACGATCTAGATTCAGGAAGAAGGTAACAACCCTAGATGTCATGTAGCCTCCTGATTATAAATGTGGCGCGCTACACATCCATAATCAAGAATCTACTAGACACGGCTCATAAGCAACCCCTAGGACAGACTTGCTATGATACCAAGTTTGTCACGACCCAAACTGGATGGGCATAACTAGCACCCGACCACACTTGCCGAGCACCAACGTACATTTCATCTAACCTTCATTATTATCTTTTAGGGCTGACGAGATCAATATAAATGGTAGACCTGGATCATGGACAACCAGCAATAAAATATGACGGCATGAACATACATAGCAGGGGATGACCAGACAATCAAGAAACTACATATAAGGTATGAGCTACCACGCTACTATGAAAGACTATACAACAAAAACTAGCCGACAAGGCATACCAAACTATACATGAGTCGACACCTGTCTATGAGCCTCTAAAGGAACATAAGTGCTGCAACATAGCCGGAACAGGGCCCCGACATACCCATAATGTCTATAACAAAAATGCATACCAAGACCAAGGCAAGTCCGGAGAAGGGATCTCGCCAATCACCGCTGAACTGGATAGCCTACTGTGGTGGGGGAGCTGCACCTGCCTATCTATCAGGACCTGCAGCACGACATGCAGCGTCCACAAATAAAAGGACGCCAGTACGAATAAAGTACTGAGTATGTAAGATAGGGAACCATAAATACGATCAATAATGTAAGCAAGGATAGAGAATATACAACCTGTAACATCTTAGTACCTCTGAGGGCTACTTACATGAAATGCATGATACATATGTATAAATACATAAACCCTTAAAACATTCGCCTCTGTGGGCATCATCATCATCATATCGTACCCGGCCATAATAGGCTCGGTAAAAAAACGTACCCGACCATCATAAGGCTCGGTAGAATCGTACCCGGCCACGTGGAGCTCGGTAAAACCCAACTGATAAGTGGTTGCACAATAGGTGCCGTACCCGGCCAACTATAGCGTGGCTCGGTAGAGTAAAATAGATACATATATATAATGCATGCTCGACTCATGGAATCACATTCTAAACCTCATGGAATCACATTCTAAATCTTTTGGAGTGACGTAAGGTCGGTATCCTCTGTACACGTTATTAAGACTAACTCTTCACTATGAACCTTATAAGAACCAGGAAGTACCAACAACATTGATAACATAAGAATAAGAGAAGCAACATTAACATCAATCGTTCCATAAGAGGTAAAACAATGTAAGTACTGCTAGCTTCTAAGAGTAGAGTATCTTGGAAGCTCGTTCATTACATTATGTACAATCAGAGTCATGCAAAAGAAGGAAAGGGATAGCCTCAAATACCTTGTATATACTGCCCCAATCTCAAACTATGCAATTGTCAAAACTCCTTAGTCTACAATAAGAGAAACGATACTATCGTTATCATTTAAGCGTCATAGCTATTATGTATTGACCACAACCTATTTTACAATGAAACGGACAGCACCTCCCCTATATATATGACCTCACACCATTCAAAAATGTCACCAAACAGCCCAAACAATATCAATAATAAACATATTGAGCCTCCCAAAATAGTTCACACACAGGCTAATCACTCCATACATACGACGACCACCGTAGTCGTGTCAAACAACCTGGAAATGTTACGAATAACTATCAGCCCATAACACTACATATATATGGTGTTTCTCCACACCCTTCCTCCTCCAAAACTCCACAAAACAGTAGTAAAATATGCAGCCCAACAGCAACGCAAAACAGTCCACAAAACAATAACATTACTACCAAGCCTTTCGATATATATTTCACAAGTTCTAGCTTCAATGGCTTAGCCGCAACTTGGATAATCTTAAATACATATAGAGTAAGAGGTTCCTTACCTTTATACATAAATAACAACTCCAATTTGACCTTAAATTTCCATGAAATATCCCTCCAATGCTGCCACAACAACAAAAAAGCGAAACTAGCGATCAATTAGTGTTTTTCGGCACTAGAATCACTTTAGAAGGCTTGAAATCACCTAGGATTGATATTAAGAACATGAGGGAGTATTTACAGAACATAAAACCTTTAAAACAACCTCCCACATGAGCTGGAACGACACAAAAATGAGCAACAACAAGAAGAACAAGAGACTTACTAGCACCACTGAATTCCCGACACTTGATTTGTGTTGTTTGCCCCTTTTTTGTGTCTTAAATCTTGAGAGAACCTTGAGAGGATGTTCCTAGGGTTCTAAGGTCTGAAAATAGTGAGAAGAAATGACTTAAAACGGGTTGGAGGCATCCTATATAGGTCCAAATATCTTAAACCGCCTTAGTGGGCCCCATAGAGAGGTGTTTGGCGCAGTCTTGCGAAAACACGAATATCTCTCTACTCCGAGATCGTATTGATGAACGGTTTAATGCGTTGGAAACTAGACTCATAGATATTTAATTTTGTTTGTAGATCACCCTGCAATTCCTTGTAAATTAGGAGAAAAGGTTAGAAACATTTGACCTGATGTTTAAGTAAAATTATGAACCTAAGTTGCGCCAACTTTTGTCGACTTTTGTTTAATAACTAGTTTGACTTCAAGACTTATGATACAGATATTATATGATTAAAATACCTTAATAAATGAACTCTTGAGTGTATTAAGCACCACTAGATTACTTGAAAATACGAGTTACAACATCCTTG